>NW_020884960.1:1589382-1714589 GCF_003945725.1 Corapipo altera
GGTTAGGGTTAGGGGTTAGGGTTAGGGGTTAGGGTTAGGGGTTAGGGTTAGGGGTTAGGGGTTAGGGTTAGGGGTTAGGGTTAGGGGTTAGGGTCAGTGGGGGAAGAGTGATCGGTGGGGCTGATCTCAGACCCTCCGGAGCAATTCCTGTTTCCTGCTGATCCCAGAACAGCCCCAGCCACGGCGCAGACTCTCACTGCCCAGTAACCATGGGAAACTAAAAACCCGATCGTGTGGAAGCCATTGTTCCCAGCAGTGAGGGAATGACTGGTCCCAAAACCTTGGTAATCTGTCTGGTGGTGAATATGCTTTCTTACTCTTCTGGAACAGGAGAGGATATGAATGTGTCCTACAGTCCTGTGTGTCAGAAGAGCCCCTCTGCCCCTTCTCTGCCTCACTAGGGTCCTCTCTTGCTCCTGTCTCCAGGGATGTGGGTTTGCTTGCTCTCCTCATACTTCCTGGTGCTTTTTAATCTTGAATGTCTTTTCTTTACTCCTTTGCTAAGCTTATTTATACTGTTTCCTCCAAATTTGTCTCTAGACCCACCAAAGAGCTCAGGCTCTTTGCTGATGTTGTGGGTTGGTGGCCCTGAAGCAGATTGGGGTGTGTTATCTGGCTGGTGCACGCAAGTGCAGAGCTGTGCTTTCTGCTGGGGGTTTGAGACTTTGGTGTGGAGGTTGGCTCCTTGGCTGAAAACTCATCAGAGCTCACACTGTGCTGGAGATGAGGGGCCCCATCTCTGTTCTCTTGAGACATCCCGGCTGCACTCCCAGTGTGGGAAGGGCAAGTAGGGAGGGCGGGGTGTCTGAGTGTAGATATCTGTAGGGAAGGAAAAGCTGATGTGACCCAAGGGGACAAGGCAGAAGGGCTGTGCCTTGGAGGAGGTAAGACATGTAGGAGTCATTAGGGGTATTTGTGGTTTCTCTTTTTTTGGAAGAAGGGTTCTAACTACAAGTGTTTGAAGTATGCAGATAGACATGGTGTGGTGTTGTGGAAGGCAGGTGAAAGCTTTTATTTCTGAAATAGCAGGTAATTGTCTGTCTGAAATGACAAGCAGGTGTCTAATTTCTGTTTAGGACTTACCTGGAGGCTGGTTGCTTCCAGCACCTCACTGACTGGCTGAGCATCAGGTGCCTGTACGGACACACGGGACACGTGCAGCTGTTCTGGGGGCAGTCAGACCCGTGGGTGGGTCTGTCAGTGCTGAACGTGGGTGGCAGGAGGGGGTAACCAGGAGTCCCTCAGCATGGGACACTGGCAGTGGGAGCACATCTCAGTTGATGTAGAGAGTGGATGGTGCTGGGGTTATGAAATGAGGTGCTTGTGGGTTTTCTTTTATAAGGGGTTTTCTTCTGTGAGATCTGACATGTTGTTTCTCTTGTGCTGAAATTTTTGAGAAGTGGATGAGAAATTACTCAAGCCTACCAACTTTTGTAAACATCAGCTTCGCGCTAAAGAATTATCCCTTTGCTGTCCACTGCACACAGTGTCTTGCAGGAACTTTGGTCATTTCTCTGTGACAGGCCAGTAATGAACGCATGTCTTTAGTTCCCTGTGTTCCTGGATGATAAGTGGGGAGAGCTCAGGCCTGGAGGCAGCACCTTGGGTTTCCCATGTGCTCCCATGTTCCTGGCAGTGGATGTTTGTGAGACATGCAGCATGCTGCATGCTGAGTGTGGATGATGAGTGGGGCTGTCTGGCTCACCTCTCTGGAACAGTGAAGTTCCTAGTGGGCTCAGGAAAGGGATTTTCTCATCCTTGTCACCTGTGGCATGAGGAAGGAGGAAGGGTGGGGGCAAAGCAGGGAGCAGGGAGGGGAGTGAGGAAGTGTCAGTTCTCCCCATTGCTAAGCAGCCAGCAGTAGTGCTGCTTTGGCTGTTGGAAGAACTCTGCCTGCAGAGCCCTGGAACTCCACAGTACGAACACAGGATTTGTGTGTTGTGTCTTGGTTGAGGTGGCCTGACTATGTAGATTCCAGGTGATATCCCTGCTCTTGTTTTCCATCTGAAGAAAGATGGAGAAGTCTCTGTGCTGCGACATCCAGGTCATTGTTCACACTGGGACTGCATTGACAGTGTGCTTTGTCATTGTGAGGCTGAAACGAAACCGAGTTCATGTTCCTGGAGGCAGGGCAGGACAATAAGACATGCAGGGCACTGATGTGAGGACTTCCAGCCTCCCTCATCAGGCCTTTTCCTTCTGCTGGTCTCTCAGCCCTTGCAGCTCTGACCCATACTCCTTGTGGACAGTGTCTGTAGAGGTGGTTGTATATCAGCTGCACTGTCGGTTGTACAGAGTGTCCTTTCTTTGTTGTTCCTGGACTTGCAGTCAGTGGTAGGTTCTCAATATGGAGGTGCCCACATGCCTTTCTCCTTACATTCCTGGATATTTTTCAGTTTTCTCCTTGCTCCTGAATTTTTGTGGCATTTAAAAGCATGACCAGGTGCTCCAAACCCAGAGGCTGTGCCCAGAGTGCAACAGTGCTTCATATCAGGTGCTGCTTTGCACTGCCTCAGCGTCTCAAAACTGTCATCGAGTCCTGTCTGTGTACTTTGTGTGACCCAGAGTATCTTTTTGGGCCATTGTTACCTGTTTGGGTGTTGTTACCACCATGTTTGCTGCTACTGCTGTACTTTTTGCAGCATTACAGCTCATTCAAAACCACTCTTGTGATGTTTGCTCTCCTGTCCTGAATTTAGCTGCGGTAGAGTTAATTTTCTTCCCAGAAGCTGGTCCAGTGCTGTGTTTGGGATTTAGTGTGACATCAGTGTTGGTAACACCCTGATGTTTGAGGTGGTGCTCAGTCAGTTGGTGCTTACTCTGAGTCAGGGACTGTTCAATGTCCTGTGTTCTGCCACTGAGGGGGGAGCGTGGCCAGGAGAGCCAACCTGAACTGGCCTGAGGGAAGTTCTGTACCACAAAACCTCCTGCCCAGTGTAGAAACAGAGTGGTAGTGGTAGGGTGTCTGGGAGCCACTGGTCACTACTGGGGGACGGGCTGGGCATGGATCAGAGGGGTGGTGAGTGACTGTTGGGCATTACTGGTTTATCTTGGGTTTTGTTTCTCTCTCTCCTCTTTTCATTACTATTAGTAGTAGCAGTAATATCAGTGTATTTAGTTTTATTTCAGTTATTAAATTGTTCTTATGTCAACCCACAGGTTTTAGCTTTTCGTGATTCTCCTCCCCATCCCACTGGGAGCAGCGAGCGGCTGCTTGGGACAGAGTTCCCAGCTGGGATTAAGCCATGACAGTCTTCTTAGTGCCCAACCTGGAGCACAAAGGGTTGAGATAACTGATCTGGCCAGGGCATGTTAAAACAAAGTTTTTACAGTATGTTAGTTTAGTAGTTGCTGGTCACAATGTTGCTTTATTTGCTCTCAGAGTTGTACTTGTTCTCAGACTCATATCATGGAACACATGCCGGTGTGAGCACCACCAATGGTTCTTTTCATCTTAGAATCTTAGAATTGTTTGGGTTGGAAGGGACATTAAGGATCATCTTGTTCCAACTTCCTGCCATGAGCAGGGACACCTCCCACTAGCCCAAGTTGCTCCAAGCCCTGTCCAACCTGGCCTTGAACACTTAATACTTCCAGGGATGGGGCAGCCACAGCTTCTCTGGGCAACCCGTGCCAGGGCCTCACCACCCAGACAGGGAGGAATTTATTCCCAGTATCCCATCTAACCCTGCCCTTTGGCAGTTTAAAACCATTGACCCCTGTCCTGAAACTCTCTGCCCACATAAAAAGTCCCTCTTCCTCCTTTTTATAAGTCCACTTAAGGTATTTGAAGGGCATAATGGGGTCTCCCTGTAGACTTCCCTTCTCCAGGCTGAACAGCCCCAGCTCTCTCAGCCTGTGTCCATAGGAGAGATTCTCCAGCTAAAGGCTTGTGACAGTCTGAGCAGCAGCTGCAGCCCGAGAGCTCCCTGTAGGGAAAGGAACACCAGGTAGTTTAGACAAGCACTGCTCACCAACAAACATCATATGCCTTTAATGTTTTATGTGTTGTGAATTATTGAATTATTTGGATGAGAATATGTAGTACATCAAGCAGTGTTTTTTGCTATGAGTTGGCATTTTATAGTTTTGCTTTCCGTTAAAGCACTGAAAGACTGATGTCAAACTGATCTCAGGATGGTTAACTGCTGGAAAAAAAGTACAAATTGTATTTTCTCATGATGGTGTTTGCTGTCATACTGAGGCTGTAACCATGTAGCTCAAGAGGAAGGGTTGCAGACAGAGTTACTAAAAGGAGATGTGATAGAGTGTATTAACTCCCTCCAAACTCATCCTGCCTGTTCTCTTAGACTACTGTGACTGCAGCAGAGTACTTGCACTGGAAGTTTACCCGTGTGTTGTGAAGGGGACCTTTAGTAATTTATTAAAAATGACAGCAAAATACCTTTGCAAAATACAAGAATGAGTTCTCAACAAAATGAAAGCATGTTTTAAACTGCAGTGGTTTTGGTGTTGGAGTTGAAATTAATTTGTGTGAAATTCAAGTTAGTTTGGCAGAATTAAACTTTTAATACAGAGTTGACTAACTGAAAGAAATTTTTTTAAAAAATCGTTTATTGGGACTACGATATTTTGGTTTAAGGAAATTTTCAACCTTAAAAAATATCAGTTATTCAGGAACTACATGTTGTCATTCCTATAAATTTAAAGGACTTATCTCCACATGTGACTTACACAATTTTTTTCATCAGTTTTTTTAGAGAATTTCACGGTGGTTTTATTTCTCAGTTCTGTATAAGTGGGAGAAGCACTTACACTGCTTTACAGTGACAACTTCTGTAGCTATTTGTTCTCTTCCTTCTATACTTGACTTTAGAAGGATAAATGCTTTCAGTATTTTTCTGAAAAAGTTAAAGTCTTGACCCATTGGAAGAGTCAGCGAATATCAGAGTAATATGAACTTGCACAAGTAATTCCATACGTACTGCAAACTGTAAAGGGAGATGCGTTGCAAACTTTGTTCTCAGTGTCCTTTTTTTCCTTCTAGCTGCCCAACTGAGCGCCTGGAAGTGCTAGCCTGCCTGAAGCAGCTGCCTCAGCAGCACATGGACGTGATGAAGGTACCCCCACACCGTAGTGGGAGGACACCACGGCCAGGTCCTGCCTCTCCTCCCCTTGGCCGGGTGCTGCCAGCTGGTGCCTTTACTTTGCACAGCAGCAAACTCCAAGCCCTTGATTGTGGTGGTTTGTGAAAAACCACATTAACCAGTAGAATTGTTAAAGTCATCATCTGGGAGCTTTATATGGGCACCTGGAGGTTGTGTGGGGTTCAGCAAGCAGAAGAACTGTTTGACATGTGTTGAGAAGCTCCCCTTTCACATCCCTCTGTGTAGAGTCTCCTCTTGGTTTATTTTATTAGTTTTGCCCCAGGCCTGGGTTAACAGACTCCTCCTCGCTTCTACTGTTTGCTGTGTCCAACTGTTTCTCCCAGTGGTGTGTGTTGGTTTAACTGGGGCCAGGGCTGCACATTCTGTAGTAATCTGCACATCTGCCAGAGCCCTCCCAGCTCAGTGACCAAGGATAGAGAGCACAGGAAAACCTTATTTGCCGCAGTATTTTACCAGGATAGGTGTGTGATGGAATGGTTTTACCTGCTGGTTGAAGACAAGGATTAAATGTGTTTACCTTTTCTACTGAGTTACTGTAGTTACTGAGACGTCTCTTAAAATGTGTGCTTATCAGGGAGTACTTATTTCATATTTCAGTTATCTTGCATTTTGTTTTATGAAAAAGGTAACATCATCATTTCCACTCAGCAAAATTTCCTTTGATTTTAAAAATCATGAACAATGTCAAGCCAAACACTTTTTACTGGATATCTCAGACATGCATTGCTTTAGTTGGAATAGCAGATTAATAAAGACAACGGTTTTCACAAGTGTTAACTTTTGGAATTGCACAGGTACAGGTAACATTTTTAGGGATTTTGACTTTAATTCCCTTGCTATGTGAAATAGGCAGCTTTATTTTTTTTGATGTTAAGCTTGAGTAGTTCTCTGAAATAAATATGTTGTGCAGAGAAGCTGAGGACGCCCTGTGCCTTGAAAAGACCAGGTTGGATGGGGCTTGGAGTATCCTGGTCTAGTGGAAGGTGTCCCTGCCCATAGCAGGGAGTTGGAACGAGATGGTCTTTAAGGTCCCTTTCAACCCTTAGCCATTCTATGATTCTGTGATAGATCTTGGTGTGGGGTTGGCAGTATATGGCTGTTTTACAGAAGATGAACAATCTCTCCCACCAAATACCTGACCATTCTGGATATCCTTTACCTTGCTGCCTGTTTCTTTTCAAAGTCAAACAGTTTGAAAAGTTTCTTTTCAAAGTTACATGTTAATTACACTATTTTTGGCTTTTGTAGGTTTTTAACGATCCTATTCATGGGCACATTGAAATACATCCCCTGCTTGTTCGGATCATTGACACTCCTCAGTTCCAGCGCCTCCGGTACATCAAGCAGCTGGGTGGCACTTACTTTGTTTTTCCAGGAGCCTCTCACAACCGCTTTGAACACTCCATTGGGTAAGGAGCTGGTTCTGGCACATGCCTCTCTTGCATCTGGATTTCCTTGAGTTTGGCTCCACTGCTGTGGAGTGCCAGCCAAGAGGCGTTGGTGAAAACTGCTGTGGTGGCAGTTTTGGTCTCATGAATGTTCCTGGATATCCCATGTGATTATGGGCTGTTCCCTTGAACTTCCTTTAAAAAAGACAGATAAAGAAACCTATGAGATGGATCAATGTTAGAGTTCCTCCCTATCCTTTCTTATTCTAAGAATAATGTTAATTAATGACTGTGAGTCAAAATTTTAAGTTTTAAAGCATAAACCTAGTAAGGGTACAGGGGCTGCTCTAAATGACTTGCCAGACAGCTGCATTGTCCAGCACAGCTAAAATCCATTTGATCTGTAATGTTTGCCTTTGTAGTTAGGTGTGCCTTATGCAATCGATGGCAGGTTGTCAGGCTGATAACTGTAATTCAATTAAGCAGAAACAGATGATGGACTGTATTAGTTTGTTTGAATACATGCCCAGAATAAAGACAAGTACAACAGACATTCGAACACTACAAAATAAAAAATCTTTTATTGCAGTGAGAATAAAAAACTACTAGCAAAGAGAATCAAAAGCTAAAAAAAAATACAAAAAAACTATCAGTTGGCATTCATACAATACTATGAACAGCTTTTATTACAGTATTAACTAGTAAAAAGGGAATTAAAGGGATACAAAAAAGGATATAAAACATTTGCTTTCTTGTTTGCTTCCTGTCAATAAACTGTGCTTACCTACACAGACAGGCCAGGTGATGCCCAAAAAGGTGCAATGGAACTGTTTAGAGACAGAATTTAGCCTTTAAACAGCAAGGTATTTATTTAGGCAACGTTGGAGAGCGAGCCAGGTCGCCCTGGACAAACTTGTTCTGCCTTCTCAGTGAAAAGACATGATTATATACAATTTCTACAAGGGATTACAACATTTTTACATACATATTCATATAATTGCAACATCTAGTTATAATATTCATAATAGGTGGAGTCTGGGTGGAGCCTGGGGTGGAGTTGTCTTTTTGGGGTGATGTTTGGTGGTCATTCCTGTTTCTTCAGCCTCACGGGGTTGTATTTTTACTCTTCTTCCTCAGCTGAACTCTTCAACTTTCTTGATTTTTGCTGACTCCATGGTGAATTTTGCAAGACTTCGAACTCAAGCCCCTATTTTGCCCCTTATCTATTCATATTCTTACCCTATCTTTATTTATGTAGGTGTGTGAGCATTCTTTTGGTGTACAGTACCATCTAATCCCTAAGCTCTGGTTTCTGTCTCTAGCTAATCATTACATTCTTCTGAGCAGGGGTGTCCCCGGATCAGTATTCAGAGTTAACTCTTTAGGCCCTACCTCTGTTTCACAGGGCTGTCAGGGTCTGCAGCAGCTGGTCGGTGCCCGTGCTTAGCGGGCGTCCCCGCGGAGCAACACAGTCTCCATGGCAGGATGAGGATCGCTCACCCCAGCAGTGCTGACACCCCATTTCATCAGCTCTACATTACACCACGTAGGGCCAGTACCCAGTATAAGGTGATGCCTGAGTGGCAGCCAAACCCTGCCTGTTCATCACCTGAGAGCAACAGTCTGTGCCTGCCCTGCTGTAGGGCAAGGGGCCAGCGACCCCTGCTCACATCATCTTCCTATCACCAGCATCTTTCTCACTCCTATGTATGACCTCTACCATTGTGTTCCCATTTCCATCTTGCAGTATGGAGCCAAGCCAAGGAGGAACTCAGCTCTGATAATAGGGGACATCTAGTCGGCTTGCTAAAGACACAATGGACCTTTCAGTTAACTTGTGCAATAAAGGTACATTGTACAATACTCTGGCTGGTTTCGCATCCTTGTATAATTACTTTCTCATGCCTCTATGCTCCATTGGTCATCTAAATCAAAAGTACCCCCTTTACATGGGCACAAGGATTCTGAAACAAGGACTCAAATCCAATAGCAGAGTGCCGAGGCATGACGGAATATTTCGCCGTATCATGCCCACCCAGGCACATTATCTCGAGGTTTAAATACATTGTAACACCCGAAGTTCCCACCTAAAGTCCTGCCCAATTCAGATGTAAGGTACTCCTCTGATTTCATCTTGCTGTCCTTTCATGAGCAGGACTGCCATCTAGCGTCCTTTGGCCGGCAGGAATTTGAGGAGTGGGCTGTCTGCCTTCCTCCCCGGGGGTCATCACCAACGTCTTCCTCGTGTCCTTTGGGCAACCCAGTCCACGTTGGCAAATTCCCAATCACGTGTGATTAATTTCTGCTGACCTCTGTCTTCTATCTGATTGTTCTGAGCCCTTATTAAAACATTTCATTTATTTATCATTGGTTAAAGATAATCTAAGACTCCTCTTTAATTAGGCAATTCTTTATTGAATTTGCTTCTCTAGCAAAACAATTTCTTATTGAGTTTTCTAAAGTGTGGAGGCCTCCTAAACTATTTCTTCCAGGTGCAGATTCAGCAGCTGTTTTCTAATTTTCTCGAGTTTTCATCTTCATTTCTCTAAACTAAACATACATTTAAGCAAAAACAACTTAAAATTACAGAGTCCAAGGGAATACAAATTCCTTAGTTATTTAGGGCACAGCTCTTTACAAAGGCCAGGAGATCACAAAAATTCCTAAGCTAACTGAGGTAGAGGTATAGCTTTCCTTCAATTCCTAGAGTATTGCTAGGTCATTCACACTCCATGTGTGAATTAATGACAAATTTAAGCTTGTTTTAAAGGTATATGCCAAGGTGCAGATAAATTAAGCTAGTCAATAGTTTGTATTCAGGTGATCTGGACAGCCTAAAGTTGATTTTGTTAGTGCTGAAATATTGTGGATAAGTGTGGCTTACTTATAACAAGATGTAAATGGCTGTTGCAAAAGAGTCAAATCAATGAAGCAGGCTGGATTGATTGCATCTGGTACACCTGAAAAGACAGAAATATGGTTGAAAATAAACAAAGTTTCCACAACAGAAGTCTGAAAATTACAGTCATATCAGCAACCTTTTCTTTTGAACAGTTCTTTTGACCTATAGAGTTAAATTTAGGACATTTGTTCTCAATTTGTGTGTAATTTCAAAGGTTTCTACGGTGTCAAAGTAGAAGAAATGAGCTTTATGTGCTTATTGGTCTAGTAAAAGAACACCAAACAGTAAAATTTCATATAATAAAAGTTGTTGTAGGAAACCTTGTCTTGCTTTAAACTGTTCTTCAAGGGGGACTGCTGGGACAAGTAGAAAAGGAAGTTTGTGTAGAGCTCGTAAACAGTTTACAGGAGTATGTGCCATGTGTTTGTTCCTGCATGTTTTGTGTCATGAGAAAAGAGGGTCCCACTGAATGAAATCAAATGTCAAATCTAAAATAAATGAAAGGAAGAGAAATAATTATCATGAACTACTGTTAAAGCAGCAATTTGAAAGAAGAATCAAATGCTTTGGTGACTATTGTGGACCTTTGCAGTTGCCCTGACTGGAATTCAAGGATTCCTGTAAGTTGAGGTGCTTCAAGATTCACACTGTCAGTGATGCACTGCTGTTCCTTTACACAGCTACTCTGGGGTTGTGTGTTATGAAATACGGTAGGATGCTGTTGTCTTTTGGGCCTGGTGTCCCATGCTTTTTTGCTTTCGGATGTGTTACTGATGACTAAAACTCTACTACAGGAAATAGTTTGTTTCTGTGATTCAGATCAGGTTTTGGGGATTTGTTGTTCGGTGCCTCTCAGATAAGGGCTTAATTGATCAAAATAGAATAGGGGAACTGCTCTTTTTCTGTTCAGCCTAAACCACTGCTCTATTCCCTTTTTTTTTCTCCTGCAACAGGGTTGGTTACCTAGCAGGATGTCTGGTTCGTACACTGAAGGAGAGACAACCAGAACTGGATATAACCCAGCGAGATATCCTCTGTGTAGAAATTGCTGGGCTTTGTCACGATTTGGGTAAGGAACACTTGAGATGACTTGTTGAAAGCTAACCAGGATGAAAAGCTGGCTGTGAGATCAGAATTGTGAGCTCTTTTGGGCTGTTCAGTGCATGGCCATATTCCAAGACAGGTTTTATCTGTTCTGTTTGGTCTGGAGTACTTCTGTGGAGACAATTCCACTTGGTGAATCTGTAGCCACTCTTAGCTAGTGTTTTTTCTTGTTTCCAAATAGTGTTAGAGTTCTGCCCTCAGTGGCTGAAGTGTCCACTTCCTTCTGTGATTTACTCAGGTCTCTTAAAACCTCTCAGAATAAAAATTAGTGGCCCTTTCAAAAACTGTTACGATTATTTTATAACTACCTATTTTCTTCAGAGCCGACACAGAGTTCTCAGTACTGCTGCAGTACTTGCCTGTGGTGTAGGTGCCACAACTGGTTTTAAGTGCTGTAGTTCTTAAGGTGCCTTAGGAAAGTGCACTTGCTACAACTGAATCTTCCTCACAGATGATGGGTGAGGAGTTGTCTTGCTCGGAGAGTTGTGGTCAAGGGCTCAATGTCCAGGTGGAGCCCAGTGGCAAGTGGTGTCCTCAGGAGTCAGTGTTGGCACCGGTGCTGTTTGATTCTCTGTCGGTGACACGGGCAGTGGGATCGATGCGCCCTTGGCCAGTTTGCCGATGACACGGAGCTGTGGGGGCGGTCACAGGCTGGAGGGAAGGCACCTGGGCAGGCCAACAGGTTCAACAAGGCCAAGGGCAAGCTCCAGCGTTGGGGCAATCCCAAGCACAAATACAGGCTGGGAGGAGAGTGGATTGAGGGCAGCCCTGAGGAGATGGACTTGGGGGGGGCTGATGGATGAGAGGTTGGACAGGACCACTGGCATGTGCACTGGTACTCAGAAACCCCCTGTGTCCTGGACTCATCCCAGCAGCGTGGGCAGCAGGACAAGGAAGAGGATTGTGCCCCTCTGCTCTGCTCAGGTGAGACCCCACCTGCAGTGCTGCCTCCAGCTCTGGGTCTCCCAACGTCAGGAAGATGTGGAACTGCTGGAGCAAGTCCAGAGGAGGCTGTGGAGATGCTCTGAGGGCTGGAGCCCCTCTGCTCTGGAGACAGGCTGGGAGAGCTGGGGGTGTTCACCTGGGGAAGAGAAGGCTCTGGAGAGGCCTTGGAGCACCTAAAAGGGTCTCCAAGAGAGTTGGAGAGGGACTTTGGACAAGGGCCTGAGTGATAGAACAGGAGAGAAATGCTTCACACTTCTAGAGGGCAGAGTGAGATGGGATATTGGGAAGACATTGTTCCCTGAGAGGGTGGTGAGGCCCTGGCACAGGTGAAGCTGCGACTGCCCCATCCCTGCAAGTGTTTGAGGCCAGGTTGGATTGGGCTTGGAGCAACGTGGTCAAGTGGCAGGTATTCCTGCCCATGGCACCGGGTGAAACTAGATTTTTTAAGGTCCCTTCCAACCTGAATCAGTCTAGGATTCTAGATATGTCAAGATCAAGTCAAATACAAGAGAATTCAGATCCCTCGCTTGCTCAAAAAATTTTTACTCCCAACCATGTCTCAGATTAAACCTGTGTAATATTTATTTTTAAGGTCATGGGCCATTTTCACACATGTTTGATGGAAGATTTATTCCAATGACTCGTCCAGATTTGAAGTGGAAGGTAGGCTTTTCGCTATTGAAGTAAAAATACAAACCTGAGAGTTTTGGAGGCAAAATAATTAATCTTTAAAGAGTGCCATTGCTTGTGAGACGATGGTGATCACTTGGCTTTACTTTATTGCATCAGTTTGTTGGTTTAATTGAAAACCAGAGTGTTGTCTCCCAGTCTTGGGATGACTTCCTTGTTGTCTTCAGCTGTATGTCTGGGGAACGTCAGCTCCCTCAGCACAGCCAGATGGAACCTTACTGGCAATGCAGAAAAAGTGAGAAGTGAGGATGGATGTGTCACCCCCATCTCTTCCCTAAAAGTGCACGTGCTCTTGGACTACTGTGTACTTCTGTGAGATCTGTGTGGATGCATGGATTTCTCTTCTGCAGATGTCACCTGGGTGACACAGAAATGAGTTGTCTCAGTCTTGTCAGTTCCTGTAGTGTGACTCTGAAGAGGCAGAATTTTTTAGGACTGCAATGATCATTTTTAGCCAGCATTGTGCCTTAAAATGCATATTGAGAGCTTTCTGCAGAATATATTCTACAGATGCAAAAGACCAGCTGGCAGCCTCCTTTCTGGTTTAATATTTTAGCTCAAGACTATTCAATACAGTGCTTAGAATTCAAACTTCCAGAAATTTTGAACAGAATTCAAAACAGCAGAATTATTTTATCGTTGTAACTGCCTTACTGCTGTTTGTGAAAATTCAAAATTAACAGCTCTCTGCTGAAGAGTGTGTTTCTGGACTCTGTAGGCTGGGTGATTTCCTGTTTTGTTTAATGCAAGATAAATAGAAAATAACCCAGGTGCTGCACTTTCACACCAGCCTGCCCATGTGCCATGCCAGGCAGTGCTGCTGCTTGGGAGGAGGCTGTGACACTGCAGGAAAGATGCTTAAACCATGTAATACAACATTTGGATGTTTTTTTTTCACAGCATGAAACTGCTTCTGTTAAAATGTTTGAGCACCTGATAACTTCCAATAAACTAGAAGAAGTCATGAAGTCATATGGTCTTGTCCTGGAAGAAGATATGTTGTTTATCAAGGAACAAATAGGAGGGCCTATAGATGAAACTGCTTGTGAGAAATCGGTGAGTCAGTGTACTGCTCCTGTGGTTATCCCAATAAATGTCTTAATTTTGCTGAAAGTAGATCATTTTGGCTTCTGCTATGTGTTATTTTTAGCCCCATGAAATTCTGAGAATCCTGTCACAACTGGTGCCAGAGAAGTGTAGTGTTTATTTCTTACAGTGCTGGCAGGAGGTAGTAGCTTCACTGTGTTCTTACGTCTCCCTGAGAATTCTGAACCAAAAGTTTTCAGATTAGAGGAAAGCTCTGGAATGTTATTTGTATTTAGTGAACCTAACTGGTGATTGGGATCCACTCAAGGGTATGGAAAGAGCTGGCAGAAGTGCTCACCAAGGCACTTTCCATCATTTACCAGTAGTCCCGGGTAGTCCCAATTGACTGGAAGTTGGCAAATGTGACTCCATCTACAAGAAGAAGGGTCAGAAGGATGATCCAGGGAACTACAGGCCTGTCAACCTGACCTTGGTGCTGGGGAAGGTCATGGAGCAGATGATGCTGAGTACCATCATGCAGCACATACAGGACAACCAGGGAATCTCAGGCTCAGCCAGCCTGGGTTTAGGAGAGGTAGGTCCTGCTCTACTGAAGACCAGGAAGGCTCTACAGAGGGATCTGGACGTGCTGAACTGATGAACCTCATACAATTGACCTTGGTCCAACAAGCCAAGTGTTGGGTCCCGCACTTGGGTCACAGCAATCCCATGGAATGCTACAGGCTTGGGGAAGTGACTGGGCAGAAAACGACCTGAGGGTCCTGGTCCACGTGAGCCGTCAGTGTGCCCAGGTGGCCAAGAAGTCCAGTGGCATCCTGGCTTGTGTTAGCCATAGTGTGGCCAGCAGGACCAGGGGCAGTGACCATCCCCCTGTGCTGGGCACTGCTGAGGCCACAACTGAAATTCTGTGTTCAATTCTGGGCCCTTCACTTCAAGAAAGACATTGAGGGCTGGAGTGTGTCCAGAGAAGGGCAGTGGAGCTGGGGAAGGGTCTGAAGCACAAGTCTGATAAGGAGCAGCCGAGGGAGCTGGAGGGGCTCAGCCTGGAGAAAAGGAGGCACTCAGGCTCCCTCAGTCTGGATAACAAAACTGAGCACTGGCAGAGACGAGGCAGTGAGCAATCAGAAGCATGGCCCAAGTGCCAGAGCCCACATCAGCTTTGGTGACAGCAGCAAAATGCTTGAATTAATTGCAGTACATAGAGGCAGGGATAAGACTCGAAGAAATGAGTTGCCTGAAGAGACAAGGAAGAAGAGATGGTGATTGTTAATCATTGCAACTCTGTGAAAGACTTAAGTCCTCTCTCCTTGCTTTATACTTTACAGCTGTTGTCATCTCTTCAAGGACACCCATTCAGTTGCCACTAGAATTAAGAGCTCGTGGCAGCTGAAGTCAGTGGGAGATCTGTCAGGACAATCTGGTACTAATCAGAATTTGTATGTTGTCCCAAACAAGTAACCCGCAAATGTTCACACTTGCCTGTTATTTTCTGCTGCAGTAGTGGGTAGTTCTGCCATGTGTACTCCAGCAATCTGATGGCAAACATAGGGAACTTGGCATAATGAAATTCAGTCTGAGATCTTATAGGAAGAGGATGTTCATTTACAAAGGCTGTAGGTTGGTTTTTACCCCCTTGGGGTAAATCCTACTACCTCCCACAACCACTGATCTTGTGCCAGGTTCTTACCCCATGTCTGGTTTTCCTTGTTTGGATTCTACACCTGTTTTCCAGCAGGATACCAGGAAAAGGAGTGTCATCATGATCTGTGGCAGCACTCTCCTGGTGTTAGGCACAGGGCCTGGCCTGGCAGGCACTGTCCTGTGGTGCCCCAGAGAGCACAGGCTGCTGTGCTGGTGCAGTGTCTGGCAGTGGGGCTGTTGTGCTGCAAGAGTCTGTCCTGCCATGAACAACAGGTGTTTGTGCACTAAACACAAACAGTGTTCTCAACTTGGCCCAGGAGCAGAGCTCTTTGTTATCGTGGTATTTTTTTCTATGATGTGCTTCCTTCCTGCTGCTTACAGTTCCTGCTGCATTTCCGTTCCAAGTCACATCAGTTTTAGTGATTCTGTCGTGCTGATCACATGGAAGCCATGTTTGCATACAGTGTTTTCCACCTTCATGATTTCAAGGCCACTTTATGGCATTTTTTGTTTAGCTGAAGAATCTTTAAATTTTCAAGAAAATGTGCAACCTGTATCTTATTATTTTGGTGTTGATTTCCTGTTTGCCTCATGTCTGGATTATCCCTTGTGGGGTAGGAGTTTAAATAGCTGGCTGTTCAAACAATTTTTGTTTACTATGTCTAAATAAGTGTTTTAAAACTCTGTTCTATAAAGTTGTGTAGTTGATTGCAGAAGACTGCAAGACAGCGACGTGTTTGTAGGTTTAACTAATTCTCTGAATATTAAATGATTCCAGCCTTTTCCCCTCTTTGTTGCTATGTTGTGCTTTTTTTGGCATTTCAAAGCTGCAGGCTTTGTTTTAGTAGAATAGGCAATTAAAGACTTGTGTTCATGGGTTTTATTCTTCCTGAGATCCTGAGAAGACAGCTACTTAAGCCCTAGTTCTGGATTTCTAATGCCTAACAGCTTCTAGGAACTGTTTTCTTATCTTTGTGTTCTTTGCTACCTCAGTGTTGGGTGCTTATCACAGGCTAAGTCAAAGTGTATTCCTGCTGTCTTAAAAAAACTGATTTTACATTGTTTGCACACTTCAATTTCTTTTTTTTGTCTTCCTGGCTCCCCTGTTAGTGGCCCTACCGTGGTCGACCAAAGGAGAAAAGTTTCCTCTATGAGATAGTAGCTAACAAAAAGAATGGCATTGATGTTGACAAGTGGGATTATTTTGCAAGGTACAAATCTTACAGTTTTTATTATGAATTCCTACTGTAAAAATGCTACTGTGTGTACAAATAGGACCATGTAGTTAAACACTCTCTGTGGAATGTTTTTAGGGATTGCCATCACCTGGGAATCCCGAATAATTTTGATTATAAGCGATTGCTTGTCTTCACTCGGGTCTGTGAAGTAAAAAACCAGAAGCATATCTGTACCCGTGACAAGGTAAGGGGTGTGTGGGAGCCGAGGGACACTCAGGGGCACTGAGAGCACACGGGGACGTGGGGGAGCTGCACCCAGTGGCTGAGGGGCCTGAGGGGCTGCCCAGAGCTTCTTCAGCCCAAGAGAGGAAGAAGTTGCTGCTCTGAAAGCTTTTCTCCGAAGCTGGTGGTTGGAAGGAGGGAGGGACAGAGAAGCCACTGTTTGTGGCAGGTCCTTTCAGGGGAGACTCCACAGACCTGTCAGCTCTGCATGATTCTGCTCCAGGTCTTCTGAGCAAGAGGTGAGTGTGGCTTTGGTGAGGGGCTGCTGAAGGAGCGAGAGGGCCTCTTCTCTGCCTGGGCTCCCTGGGGTCGCTGCCAGCGCTCTGCTCTCCCATGCTGGCCTGAGTTCTTCTCCAAAATTTGTAAATTGTGAATAATAATTATCGTACTCTATGCTGCAAATGGAAGGAGACAACTCATTTGATTGATTGATTTAGTTTTACAAGTAAGACAGTGTCAAAAGTAAAAGCAGATTGGGTTTTTTTGATTCAGGAAGTTGGAAATTTGTACGAAATGTTCCACACCCGGAATTGCCTGCACCGGAGAGCGTACCAGCATAAGACTGGCAACATCATTGAACTAATGCAAGTATATTTTCCTTTTTTTGCATTCCATTTATTTTTAAATTCTTGAAACAATCCATATCCATTTGGAATATTAAGATAATCAATAAGATGTGACATAGAATAAAAGCAAATTCTTGTGGAAAGACTTAGTGCTTAGAGTATCATAGAGTCTGTGATTAACAAGCAAACAAAAAAAAAGAAGAGAGGAGGACAAAAACATCCTTCCACAGGAAATAAAATTAGAGGAAAATTACTAAAGCTCTGAAGAAACACCAGACCAGGGTGTGTTTAAGCCATTTTAACTGCTGACAACTGAGGTCAAATCTTTATCTGCAAGCTAGAGACCACTTAGCTCAAACTGGATCAAACTGGAGCAAGGTTACTTGCAGAGTAAAGTAATAACCAAGTTTATGTAGCTCAGCTGAAGCCTGACTTTGTGTTTATGTAATGCATGAATTGTTCAGGACTACCTCAGCTGGCTGCCTGCTATTGTACCTATCTTGTTGACGTCTATAGAATTTTCCCTGTAACATTATTCTCTTTACTTTTCTTGAAAATCAGAAATACTCGTATCCCAAAATATATTTTCATTAGGATCTTGTCTGCCAGGTTACCATCTACTGATTTTGGAAAAAAGGAATGTTAAGAATTACACAGTACAAGAGTGATTTGGACTGTTTCATTTTTTAAACTTCAGCTTCTGGTTTAAGGATCTTCTAAAACTCAGACTAAAAATGCTCAGGTTTGACAGTAACTAAATATGATGAGTAAAACGTATTTTTTAGTTTAGAAATTTAGTCCTTGGCTTCCCATAATTATAACGGCCTTTCCAAAAGAATGTCCATGCTGGAAATGACAGTGAGGCACAGGGAACTCTGGAAGAACTTGATCTTTAGAACATAACTTTTTCCCACCTGAAAACACCATGTTTGTGATGCTTTCCCTTTACAGTGCTTTGTATCCTCTCAGCTAGCTCTTGGAGCAACGTGTCTGTACGAGGATAAGGTTGTGTGTGAGGCAGCCTCGCTGCAGCTGAGTGGCCATGTCACTGTCTTGCAGGGTTCTGGAATTGTCTCAGCTGTGTTAAACTCAGTCTGAAGCAGAACAGACTGAACTTGATCATTCTTCTAAAGGTTATGGTCTGCTCTCAGCCTGCTCCCAGTAAATCTCTGTTGAAATGTGCGATGACAGCACAGAAACAGGAGATGTTGCTGTGTGATCAGCATCTGCTGCGTGCTGGGGATGCAGGTTTTGTCTGTTGTCTTCTGTTTATAACATACTAATTTGTTTCTCTTTTGACTCTTGAGCGATGAGGTGTTTCAAAACAATGTTATCCTAAAGTCTTAATTTTGTCTCAAACTAGGATTACAGAAGCCTTTCAAAAAGCAGACAAATATTTTGAAATAAGAGGCTCTGGAGGAAAAATGTATCAGATTTCTACAGCAATGGAGGACATGGAAGCCTACACTAAGCTAACTGGTATGAGATCTCAAACATTTTTTTTTAAAGTAAAAGAACATGAGTACCTGTTAAAATGCTGTTTTTACAGCTTTTTTACACAGAAGGTGGGGCTGGCCTGGGCCATCCAGTGCCTGTGCTCTCATATCTTGCTGGGAGAGCAAGACCTTCTAGTTTTAATTAGTTCCATGTTGAGAGAGAAGCAGCAACTTTATGTTCTGCGTACGTTCAAATTCAGCAGTGTTGTCAGAAGGTCCTGCCTGTGCCCTGAGTTTGTTGCACTTGTCACAGGTGGGATA
This sequence comes from Corapipo altera, assembly GCF_003945725.1. Lineage (NCBI taxonomy): Eukaryota > Metazoa > Chordata > Aves > Passeriformes > Pipridae > Corapipo > Corapipo altera. The sequence goes on from NW_020884960.1 coordinate 1,608,012, forward strand.
TAAGTCAGCTCTAAGTGATATAACATCCAACTCTGTGAGGTGGAGTGGTACTGGATGTGTGTTGTGACATGAAGCTGTTCCCAAGGGCACCCATGGGGTCTAATTTGATTTGCTTGAGACATTGCTACCCTGCCTGCCTGCCCCTCCTGGTGTGTGCTGTGAGGCCACCAGTGCTGCTCTGGTTGGTGTTGGGAGCTGCAGCAGGGGGTGGAGGCCGGTGTGGGCAGGCAGACCCTGCTGCACGGGGTGTGGGGGTGGCTGCAGGGCAGAGGATGCTGCAGGCCCTGGTCAGGAGTGCTCTGAGTAGTGGCAGCTTTTGCAGCACCTGTCAAGCTACAGCTCATGAGGACTCCCAAGGCATCTTTCCTGAGTGGCAAGGCAGCTTTTCTGAGGTTCCATCACCAAGCCTTGGCTTACCAACAGGGAGACTCAAGAACTTCCATCTTTGGTCCATGGACGAGGTGACGGAGCCTGAAAGCACTGTTGCAAAGGATCCTGTGTGTCTTAGCCTTTGTCATACTAAAGGCCTTCTGCTGGCAGTCCTTCATCTGCCACAGCCACCTGCAGCCTGACCACAGCGCTGCTGTGCTGTACTGAGGTGAGGAGCTGCATATCCCCTCTGTCACTGCATACCTCTGCTCAGAGCAGGAGAAGGGGCTGGCTTTAAGGGGCAGTAGCTATTGGAAAGCATGAATTGTAGTGCTGGGCTGTGGAAGGCCAAGCAGAAAGGAAAGAACTGAAATGAAGTTCTTCATGGGCTGGAATCTGTTACTGTGGGCTGGCTGGTCTGTAAGATCAGCTGTGCTGGCAGGTCAGCACCAGGGTCCTGCTGTAACTGCCTGCTTACCTGCAGTACCTGGTAAGGGGCACAATTCAGGGCAAGGAGACCAGGACTATGTCCTGTGCGCCACAGCAAGGAACTGCTTGCTGGGACTGTCCTGTTCAGCCAGGAGGGTTGAACAGCAAGGAGAGTGATGTGAGGAATGTACCAACGCCAGGTGTAACAGTGACCATGAAGGACGAGTCTGTTCTCCTCCTCTTAAACCAAGGCACTTCCTTTCCTGCTTCTAGTGGTTGCAACTGGGGGGCTCCTGAGAGGCTTGTTTCAGCAGTCCATGGTGGTGAGTGATGCTCCTGTGAAACTGTCCACTTACCTTGTGGACCTTTGCAAATTATGAACCTCTATCAGGTTCTGCAGCAAAAAGCTCCCTAGCTTTCTTCCATGGTGGGTGAAGAACCACTGTTGGTTTTTAATGTGCTGGCTCCTGATTTGTCAGTAGATCATAGTTCTAGTAAAGGCTGAGACAGCAAATTGTTCCTTGTCCCTACTGCTTCTGCGCAAGAGAGGTGTTCATGGGCGTCTTATTTCTCCTGCATTATCTATCCTCTGTCTGAAGAGACCTGGTCTGTGGTTCCTCATGGAGAAGTTCCTGACTTTGGTTGACCTTGCCCGTGAAAACAATCCTCATGGTGTTTTGGTGCATGGCTCATAGGTTGCTTCTCTTGGGAGCTCCCTAGGCCGGTTTCAGCTCTAGGTGGGTGTTGGTGGGCTGTGCTTGCAGCATGTGTCGAGGCTGCCCAGGTGTTCCTGGCCAGGGAATGTGAACAGCCACAGAGCAGTGTGGTGGTTGTGACAAGCAAGCAGCATCCTGGCAGCAGCAGTCTCTGGGACAGCCAGAAATAACCTTTCTGCTCAGAAGCCACATAAAAAGAAACCTCTGTCTTGGTGCTCGGACTGATGGTGGGAAACTCACTGTGCATGTCACTGTCAGGTGGAGGCAGGAGGGGAGACTTCGATGCTGGCATCCAAAGTCTGAGAAAGTCTGAAACTTTAATGACAGTTCTTTATTTTTTTACAAGACAGAGTATTCGTGTCCTGAGCCACTTAGTGCTTGGGTTTAGGATATTCTGCTGAACAAGACTGGCTCAATAAGAAGAGAAAGTAACTTCTAGTGAAGTAACAAAATATATTGCAAGGGTGAGAATTGAGCTAGTTTTTCCACCAACAAACATTGTGATTCTGATGATAATTAAGATGATATTGTGACTTTTCATTGTCTGACTTAGTTCAGTTATTCCCTGAAAATGTCTTTCCTGAACCAGCAGGAGCAGTTTTTCGTGTTGCCTTAACCTTTGTCCCTGCATTTTGCTGTGACACTGGATTGTAAACATACTTAACAAAAATCAATGCAACTTTGGCAGACAGTATCTACCTGGAAATTCTGCACTCAAGTCATCCAGAACTGGAGGAGGCACGAGAAATTTTGCGTAAAATAGAACGACGTGAATTATACAAGTTTTTAGGAGAGACTCGACCTGAAACAAAGAAGGAAATTGTAGAGGTAATGTCCTTTGGTGGAAGGTTCTGAATTCTGTCCCTGTAAAAATGTTCTCAGAATTACTGACCATCCATTTTTCTCTGTCTCCGTCACACTGTGCTCCTCTGCTTGGCCCAGGTGTCATCAGGCAGTATTTCTTTGTGTCCAAAACCAAACAAACCCCCCTTTGTGGGTTTCAGCTTTTGGAGTAGATCACCATCCCCTCCAAAGTTTGCATAGGAGCTCGCTGCTTCTGGTCTTTTTGTGGGTTTTTTTGTGTTGGGTTTTTGGTTTTTTTATAGTGATCATTGACCTTACCGATCTTCTCTGTCTCTTGGGTTTTTCTGTATATTTCACTGTATAGATATAACAGCTTTATTAGAGAGTGAGATCCTGCCACCCTTCATTAAAAAAAAAAAAGAAAGTTCGGTAAAAACATTTAGTATTCAGCTTTGGAGAACTTAATTGCAAACAGTTGGTTGAAGGTATATATCTTCTGCTTTCACGCTTCAGCATCCTGGACGTCTCACTCTTGCTCTCCCCCTGCCCCATCATCAGGTGTTAAACTCTTCCTCCACAGGCTGGCAGAGTGTGTCTTCTCAATTGTATAAACTTCGTTTGTTTCTAAAAACTGGTACAAAACTTATGGTTAAGATATACAGGGATTCAAACAACCAGATAGCTGCAAGAACAGTCTGTCAAGCTGTGAGGAATTAAAAGATTTAGTTTAGTGATATGTTGTGTCCTGTGTCTCGTTGCCTTTATCTAGACCCGAGAGTGCATAAATGTAATCTGAGCTCATCTTTTGGTTTTGTTTCTTGCAGAATAATGGCCTGGCAGAAAGTATTGCAAATTCTAAGCCAGAGAAGGATCCTCCAGATGTGGAGCTAAAGGCTGAGAATTTCATAGTTGATGTAAATACCTCTCAGAGCGGGTTCTAGTAAAAACTTCTCAATCACAGAGGGCCTTGTGTACCCAATGAAGACTGGAGACACATTTCAGTGCCTTTGTAGTGAAAGAACAAACCCACAGGGTGCCTTGTAGCTGCTGTCCTGGTTCAGCTTAAGGGTCTGAGAGCAACAAGCTTCTCCGGGGGAGGTTTGCTGTGGTGGGAGGGACTGAGGCAGAGGCAGTGGGCAGCCTCACCTCACTGGGCTGTCATCTGGGGACTGCTCCTGGTGACAGATTTGTTCTCCTGTGACTGTCCTTGCTCCGCAAAGGAGCAGTGAGGAATCCTGAGGGGTTTGGCACGGGGGTGTCAATGGCAGCAGCCCGGGGACCACTGCTGTTGGTCACCAGGGCAAGTCACCTGCTGGCCCCAGTGGGAGGAAAACAGGCACAGTGACTCCAGGCTTCTGGTATTGCAGCCTGCAGGGCAGGCACTGCTGGGGTTTGCTGCAGGAAGCACCCTGCTGCCACAGCTCAGTCTGCAGCCAGCACTGGGGGGAAGCAGAGAGCCTGAGACACAGGAGAGAGCTGTGTAGTGAGCGAGAGCTGCAAGTATCACTGGCTTAATCCCTGCTCTTGGTTAATTCTGGGAAGGGCTGGTGAATGTTTTTCCATAGAGTGCAGCACGATTCACTCCTAAAGCTCCCTTTCACTGGATAAAATTGTCACACTTTATGGAGCTTTAAAGTATTTGCCTGGGCTTTCCTTGGCCCACAAACTGAAGTTGTGGAGAAGTGGGCACCTCCCTGCCAACCACTGAACTGTTGGTATACCAGGCAGATGTAAATAATAATAATGTCTAAACCTCATGTTTATAGTCGTGAGCTCTGCTGCTTCCTCTGGAGGTTGTATGTTCTGGACTGGCAAGGGACCAGTACTGGTCCGGTGTTGGGAACTGGAATGTTTCAGAGAGCAGCTGGGAATTCTAAGTGTGAATATTCACCTGGCAGCTTCAGAGCAAGAGGTGGTGGAAGTAAAGATACAAAATACAAATATGAGATTGTTTTATTAAGTAATAATTTGTTAATTACTGTTCTATTTGATTGCTGTCGTTTTCAGGCGTATATAGTGCAGCTTTTTGTATTTATTGTGAGAAAACTAAAGACAAACATTAACAAATGCTGTTTTCTGTGTTTTACACACAAGGTTATCAACATGGATTATGGAATGAAAGAACAGAATCCCATTGATAAGGTTCACTTCTATTGCAAGGCTGATCCTTCCAAGGCAGTCAATATCAGTAAAGAACAGGTAGTCTTTTATTTTTCTCAGCTGGCTTCTGAAAAGCATCTTCACAGTTTGTGAGGGAAGTGGTTACAGTCCTGCGTGGTTGTTCTTGCACAGATTGTGAAGAGGTGGTGGAATCCATGGCCTTGCAGGTCATGTGTTGTACGATGACAGTCTGGGATCCTGACAGCCTTTGCATATGAACAGTATTTAATTGGAATAGACTGGGAGTTAGAAAAACACCATTGTTTTGGATGAAACTCATGGATTGTAGAGGGATGTTTCTTACTGCTCTCCTTTTGTATTCAGATGAAAAAGTTGAAGTTCAGTGGACTCTCAATTCCAAGAAATACTAAAGCTTATTTCTGTTTTATTCCAAAGGTTTCCAAGTTTTTACCCATAACATTTACGGAGCAGGTTATCCGGGTTTATTACAAAAGTCAGGATCCACATATTATTTCAGCTGCAAAACAGTACTTTATTCAGTGGTGTATGCAGAATGATTTCACCAAACCACAGGTAACATTCACTTCTTATTTTGCTTGTTTAGAACTCTTCATCTTTGTCCATAAGCTTGCTTTTTCATTAGTAACTTTGGCATTCAGGTCTTGCCTTTGTGGCACTGACCTAACTCCTGGTTTTATCATGGCTCCCATCTGAAGGTTCTTTGGTTTCACTGAAGCAGTGCTAGAGACACCTGCAAGTGCCATAGAATCATGGAAGGGTTTGGTTTGGAGGGAGACCTTGACGATCATCTAGTTCCAACCCCCCTGCTGTGGGCAGGGACACCTTCCACTAGATCAGGTTGCTCAGAGCTCCTTCCAACCTGGCCTTGCCTGTGGGTGTCCTTTGGGGAAAAGAGCTGCATCCTCTCACATGAGACCCCCCAGAGGATGTGTTCTTAAGTGCTGGAGCCCCAGCTCCAGGCATGGATAACTCTGTTTAAGGCTCATTCTTATGTCATTCTACTGGCATCTGTCTTTTCAGAGCAGCTAATTTCAGAAGAGCTTTTTACAAATGAATCAAGCAACAAACTTTTTCTCGTTGTAGAGTGTGGGTGTGCCCTGTAAGCATATTCTTCTAGTTCAGTTCATCCATCTTGTAGGCCCTGTCATGTTGCAGAGCATAGCAAAGGGCTTCTTACCAGCTTATTTCTGAGCTTAGAGAGCTGATTGTCTGTGTTGGCAGTGCCTGACCACAGATTAACGTCTGTATCTGACAAAGATGAGCCCTCCTGCCTCAGACCTGCTGTACCAACCTTGCCTACTTTAGACAGCGCAAGGCAGATCCCAGCACCCAGGGTGGGTCGATTGCAACAGTCTAAATGAGGTGCTGTGGTGAAGTCAGAGGAGACACTTAAACTAATGATTGTTTGCCCAGGATACAGCCTGTTGGTCTGCCAGGTTTGCTGCTAATAATTTAGGAAGAGCTGGACTGCCAATGATGGTGGCTTCTCAGATGGACCACTGCTGACTACAGCATTTTCTGTCTCTGAGACACACAGTCCTCAGTGTTTGTTGCTTCTGGGACCTTGTATTGATTTTTTCTATTAGGCCTGAGACTGAGCTGCTTTTCCTCTGTTTTAGAATGGAAAGCAAACATCATTAATGTTTCCTGACTTGTATTACCAGGATGGTGATGTTGTTGCCCCACATCTAACTCCAATGAAGAAAACCTGGAATAATGTGAGAGATGATGAACACAGGAGAGCCTCAGAACCCAGCTGCAAACAAAGGCTTCCTTTTAATGAGTAACATGTTTCTTTTTGGCACTCTTCAGTCTACTTCCTCAGAAGATGAGCAAACCTGAGTAGCAACTCTTCTAAAAGCCATTTGGATGGACTGGAAGGATTCATGGAACAATGCAGAAATGCATTTTACAATACAGTATGTTTTAATGTACATACTTAAACAAAGTGCATATTACAAATAGACTTTTAAAAACCAACTTATTACAACTGAGTAAACTCAATTCTCATTTATTTTTGAATGTATTGGCACTGTGTAGGAAGAGTAACTTTAAAAATTGCAATTCATTGTTACCACAAGATTTTACTGTTCCGTCTAGTCCTGATCCCTTCTTTAGCTGACTGTGCTATTGCATGAACTAGCAGAAAAAGTCCCAGCTCAGATTTGATGGGTTTTTTTGGGGGATTGGGGTTTTTTTGGAACCTGGGGAAGAGAGGGATAAGTAAGCTTCTGAAAACATAGTGAGGTAAAGAAGAAATAACCAAGGATGGCATCTTAAAGAACAGCAAAACAAATTTCCTTTCAAAAAAAAAGACGGGAGAGGGAATGTTTTTTGATAATCAAAGATTATTTTTCTGACATTCAAAAAGCTGATGGAGATGCAGGCCATTTGCTATAAGAGTGACCACAGTTTTTATTGAAGTAACAATGCATTGCAGTGCCATGCAGTCTTTTATAGTTTTATTGTGTATTTTTGATACACTGAATGTTATATTTTTACTGTCGGAACTGCAAAACCTGCTCAAAACGTCCATGGTGTGAGGGGTTGCAGGAGTGCTGAGCTGTCCAGGTGAGCACGGGTGGGCAGTGCCAGCCAGAGGCTGCTCCAGCTCTGCCATCCTGCACCAAGGACACCTTGTTTGGGATTACACTGTACTAGGCAGACAGGCTCTTCAGGAATCCCTCCATTCCTGTGTCCCTGCCTTGTTCTCCTGAATGGCTGTCCCTGTGTCATCTTTCCCCCCTTGTAGGTCTTTGAGGGTTCTGACAGTTTTTCTGTACTGGCATCACTGGTGTGAATGTTGCTGAATGTCTGTCCTGTTGAACAAGTGACCGAGGAAGACCTTTTTCCTCTCATTTTTTACTCAGGTCTAAAGGAAGGCTGCTTTCATTAAATGAAACGTAAAAGCTCAAAAAAGTCTGCCCTCAAAACTAAAAACATGAAGAAAGGTTCAGTAATGCTCAGAAATTAGAACAAGCTGTGGAGTTGTTGTCTGGAATGGGGAGAAAAGCGTTGAGTGTTCAGTTTGGGCAGTCAGAGGTGGGTGGCCAGGGTAGGTTCTGAAAACTAACCCAGTGGGAAGGTGCTATGAGTGACCTGCAGAACTCTAGTCATGTCTCCTTTGCCCTTTTTATCTGGGGAACTGATGCCATTAGGCAGAGGGAAGTAGAATCAGCATCCATGTACTTACTCAGATTTTGTTTGTTGAAATAACCAGAAGTTGTTGTGCACTCTGCTGCTTTCTTACGTGCCTGTGCTCATGTGCATGATCTGCTGTTCCTGTCTCTAACAGTATTTCAGATCTGCAGGTGAACAAGGGCTTGTGGCCTCTTTAAAGGCTTTTAAAGATCTTATTATGCTTCAAACAACAATATCATAGAGTGAAGGCATTTATTCCCTTTGTCTGCATAAAATCAAATATTGTCCAGAATAATATAATTTTGTTATTGTTGCTTGGGTTTGTTTTGAATCTGTTTCAAAAGGTGCACTTTATACTTGGGAAATATCTTTTGTTTATGTTAAACCTAATGTTAAGTTCTGAGAGCTTTTCTTTTCCCAGCATGTTCAACTGAGCCTCTCTGAAGAATAAATTTATAAACGATGGTTTTACTATTCTTTTAAAGAATTGCAGTGTGTGAACTTTATTAAAAATGGTCTTACTGTGCCGTTATAAAGAGCCAGAAGTATTCCTGTGGAAGACCCTCCCTCTTGAAGAGATGGGTTCTTGGTTCCTGTCTCCTCACAGTGCAGCAGGGCTGGGAGGGGCTGTGGGGAGGATCCAACCTCTCCTTGTGCAGCCGCACGTCGGTGCCCACAGCTGGAAGAGCAGGCCAGTCTCTGGCCTCAGCATCCTTCCAGGGGTCAGGGAAGCTTTTTAGACGCTTCTCCAGTTGTTGTGTGGGAGAAGGTGAAGTCGTGCTTGACCATCCTGGTCACCTGTGCTGAAATGGCTGGGCTGGAGGCTGAGGGGACAGCAGTGGGTGCTGTCAGCCCCAGCAAGCTGCTGAAGGGGTGTTTGGGTGAGGGGGGTGAACTGAAACCTACCTGCAGGGCTGGGCTCAGAGGGTGGGCTCAGTGGCACAGGTCTGGTTGGAGGCCAGTAACAGTGGGGTACCCCAGGGGTTGGTGCTGGGCCCAGGCCCAGAGCTCCATTGCTGAGGGACAGGGTCCACCCTCAGCGAATTTGCAGGTGACACCAGATGGGGAGGAATGGCTGGTGCACCAGAGGGATGTGCTGCATCCAGAGGGATCTCAGCAGGCTGGAGAAAGGGGCTGACAGGAACCTCGTGAAGATCACCAAGGGGAAGTGCAAAGTCCTGAACGTGGGGAGGGTCACCCTCCTTCACCAGGATGTGCCGAGGGCACCCACCTGTGAGGCAGCCTGGAGGAAAGGACCACGAGCCAACAAATGTGCAACAACTTTGCTCTTGCAGCCAAGTGTTCCAGTGGCGTCGTGGGCTGCCTTAGGCTGAGTATTGGCAGCAGGTAGAGAACCCTTCCCCTCTGCTCTGCACTGCTGAGGCCACCCCTGGAGTGCTGGGCCCAGAGCTGGGCTGCCCAGTACAAGAGACTGGGACAGACTGGAGAGAGTCCAGCACAGGGCCATGAAGGTGATGGAGGGACTGGAGCATCTCTGTCATGAGGAGAGGCTGAGAGAGCTGGGACTGCCCAGCCCAGAGCAGAGCAGGCTCAGGGGATCTCATCTGTGTGGATAAATACCTGGAGGGAGGGTGCAGAAAGAACAGGGCCAGGCTTTGCTCAGCAGTGCCCAGGAACAGACCCAGGGGCCATGGGCACAAACTGACACACAGGAGGGGCCCTCTGAGCATCAGGACACACTTTTCCACTGCGAGGGTGGCTGAGCACTGGTGCAGGTGCTCAGGGAGGTGGTGGAGTCTCCATCTGTGGAGAGACTCAAAAGCCGCCTGGGCACGTCCTGGGCAGCCGGCTCTGGGTGGCCCTGAGGGAGCAGGGACTGGGCAAGGTGACCTCCAGAAGTGCCTCCAACCTCACCCAGCCTGTGATCCTCCCCAGCACTATTGGCAGAAATGTGAAATGGGCCTGAAGTCAGAGGCTATGTGTTGGTGAGGGATTAGGCAGTGCTGAGAGGCCTGGAATGGGAATGGGTCCTGATGTCTTCCTGGGTGGGCAAGGTAATTTATTGGAGCCTTTCTCCAGTCTGTTTGGTGATGGCTTGCACCTTTGGTGCCTTCTCTGCTGCCACCACCATTTGCCACAGCAGCAGCAGCTTCTACAGGGCAGAGAAGATGTTCCTTCTCTTCTCCCTGGGCTGAAGATGGAGGCCACAGCCTGCCAGCCCTGGGGTATGGGAGGCATTTGTGAGTCTGTGTGCCCCAGCCGTGCTCACGGGCCGTCGGCAGCAGCAGGCGTGGCACCTCAAAGGGGTGAGGAGGACACGTGTGTGAGGTCTGGGCGGATGGTGCTGGGCAGTGTTGGGTGGCACCAGGGCACAGGGCTTGTGCCCCCAGCTGGGTGCCCTGAAGGGCTGCAGTGGCCTCCAGGCACATCCACTTGGAGTGTCGAGGCCATACGGGGAACACGGGGGCGCAGGGTCTGCTTCCCTAAGGGCACCTGGTCAGAGCAGCTGTGAACAACAAGCCAACCCTTGTGGTCATGGGGTAAGGGAGGTGATGAGGTTGGACCTGACCAGTGGCACAGTGCCTTGGGAACGGTGTGGGCAGCAGGAAAGCCATCCATTTTTTTTTATCTGTGAGGATTCAGAAAGGGAGGAAGACAAACCTTGCTCTAACTGTCTGGTGGACTCTCAAGAGACTACAGGCAACTGGAACTTCACCACAGGTCAGACTGTAACCCTGGGGAGGGGTTCGGTGGGATTCTGAAAGTGGAGGAGGAGGGAGGAACAAAGGAGTGGCAGAAAGCGGGTATGAAAGGGTTATGTTTAAAACAGGACTGGTTGATGCATTGTCTGCCTGTGTCCTGCACTGGCTCCATCTTCTGTCTGTCCTGTCCTTGGCTTAAATCCATTCTTACCTGTTTCTCCTTCAATCTCCCACAGCCTGTGTGGATGTGTGCTGCAAGAAGTAGGTGCCAGCTGCTGGAGAGGTGGCATGGGTGGGCTGTGGGAGCTGGAATCAGCAGGGAAATGCCTGGTGAGGTTCAACGCAGGTACAAGTGGGATAGGGAGGGTGAGTGGATGTGTAAAGTGCTGCAGCCTGGGGCTCAGTGGGATCCAGGCTTCACAAAATTGCGGGTTTAGGGGCAGGAGCTGAGGTGAGATCATGGGATCACCAGGTGAGGTCATGGGGTGATACTTCAGCTCAGCATCCAGTTGTGCTCCTACAATAAATACATCAAATGTGGTCAAACCAGGCAGGCCCTTGCCCTGCCATGGAGCCCCATGAACCACCCCTGCCTGGAATCCCGTGAGGCTGGTCCTGCTGCTGAGACAGGGATGGTGGAGGAGAGTTCGCCCAGCATCCAGGAGTGAGAAGCTAAACCCTGTCAGCCAGGCAAGAGGTAAGAGGTCATGGAGCTCTGGGTGGGAAGGGGTCCAGAAGGGCTCTTGTCACCCTTCCCTGGTGGGAGCAGGTCAGGCTGGGATGCCCAGCATAGCCTGGAAACCCTCGTCCTCATGGGGTGATGGGGTGGATGGAGACAGTAGACTCTGCCAGAGGGGGGACGGATCCCTGCACCCCCCTGAAGCAGGGCCTCAGGCTGACCCCCTTTTTGCTGTGGCCTGGGCTGGGACAGGGTACAGCTGGTGCTGTCACAGCTCAGGCCTGCTCCCCACCAGGGGCTCTGCACACCTTCACGGTGCCATTCATTGTTTCCAGGGCAAGGATGAGGCTGTGGGTGCAGCTCTGCCTGTTTATTGAGGAGTGGTGACTGTGCTGCCTGCCAGCCCTGCCAGCTCCTGGGCGCGCCTGGTCCTGCCGGCATCGTGCCACTCTCGAATGTTGCTCCTCCATCTTCTGCCCTGTGGTGCCCGGCGCCGCCGTGTGCCCCCATCCCAGCCAGGCAGCTGTGTGGGGCCGTGGTGGGGCTGCTCCTGCAGCCCCCCTGGGCAGCCCGGCACGGTGGCAGCAGCACTGCAGGGCTGAGACCCCACTGCAGCCCGTCCCCATCATGCTGCCCCCACCGGCTGCTGGCACATGACATGGGGATGTTGGGGGGAGGGAGGCAGGAGCGAGGCTGGCACCGTCCCACAGGCTCGGCGGGTCCTGGCAGGGAACAGCTGTGCACGAGACATCGGTGTCAAAGCATCCCCCCCGGTGCCACCTTTGTCCCCAGGTGTGGTTGGTGGGGTCAGGCCAGACCCCACAGTTCCAGGTCCTGGATGCAGAACTCCTCCCGGGATGAGAGGGTCTCGTTGTCGAAGGTCTCGCAGCGGTGGCTGCCCCCACGGTGCAGGTCCCCATCCAGCCACAGCCCAAACCTGCCGCTGGGAATGTGCCAACGGCACGGTTGGCTGAGAGTCCCCACTCCTGCCTCCTCCATGTCTGGAGACGTCCCAGGCCACCTTCTGGGGAATCAGCCACCTCCTGTCCCCATCCACTGTCTCCCAAAATGGGCATGAGACAGGACAAGTAGCCGCACCAGGGATGCCATCGTGCCCACAGGCAGGGAGTGGGCAGGGAGCAAAGCCAAGCAATGAGATGGCCAGTGCTGCTGGACAATCTGTGCTAGTGTTTTGGGGTTCAAACCACCACCACGTGCCTGGACTCAGCTCCACAGGGCTCTTGTGGCCATCAGGGCTGGTGGCCCTGTGGGTGGCTGAAGTTGCCAGTGCAGCTCCTACCTGCCCCCGCCGACCATCAGCAGGTCCACATCCCCTTTCACGAAGAAGTTGTTCCTGCCTGTCCACCTGAACACCTGCATGGGGACAGCAGTCAGTGGGGATCGTGTCCCCATTCCTGTCCCTGTCCCTGTCCTGTGAGGAACAGCTGGGGGTTGCTGAGCCAAGCTGGCTCTGCCCAGCATGGCCGTGTCCCACTTTTGCAGAGGAAGACCTGGCCGAGCCTATCGGCACCGGCCTGCTGCTGGTCCATCCCTCCCAGCAGCCCCGGGGGCCCCACCAGGGGACAGCTGCCACCATCACACACACAGAGTCCCACCAGAGCAGGCAGATGTGGCTGAGCTGCCTCCACATCCCGCCAACTCAGTGCTGGGCTGTGACTGTCCTGCTATGCAGAGGTCCCCGGTGGCCCCCAGCTGGGCATAGTCCCTTTCCCTGAGCCCCCCCCCCGCGCACTGCCTGGGATTCGCCTTCTCCCCCTAGCCCCGGAAAAACTGAGGGGACCAAGCACAGCCATGCCACCCCACAGACCCCTCCCCATCACCGTCGGGCCCCCCAGGGGTGGCTGAGTCCCAGGGGCATCGCCAGCCCCCCCCACCCTGGGGTGGCCCACAGCTGGTGGCCCACAGCTCCCACCTTCAGCTCCGGGGAGAAGGAGAAGAGGAAGGTCTCCCCTGACCCGTAGAAGCCACTGCTGCAGCGAATGGCGCTGGAGGAGAAGGCACCGAAGGCCTGGGGGGAGCAGAAGGGGAGTCTCATGGCACAGTGCTCAGTGGGGCTCCCCAGTGCCAGGACGTGTCCCCCATCCTGCCTCCAGCAGCGAGGATGTGGCCACGTCCCGGGTGCCGCCAGGTTTGCTGCCCCCAGTGCCGTGGGGCAGCTGGGAGGGGAGGGCGCGGCTATACCTGCGCCTCCGTGTCCCTGACGATCAGAAGGGCCGGGGACCCCGGCTGGCCCCCGCGCCGGTACAGCGTCCGTAGGCTGAAGCCATCCTGCCTGGTGGAGTACTGCAGGCACCAGGGCTGCTGTGTCAGCCGGGGGGGCAGGTGGGGGCCCAGCTGAGGCAGAGTGGGCTCAGTCTGGGCTGACAGGCTGCTGCTGAGCATCCTCCCCCCGCCCCGAGTATCCTCTTGAGAGAGCTCATCAAGCATCCAAACATCCTGCAAGGGGTGTCCCCAAGCACCCTCCTCCTAAACGTGCTCCCAAAGGGTCTCCTCAAGCTCTCAAACTACCCAGCAGGCTCTTAGCATGTTTCCCCAAGCATCCTCACCCTGAAAACCTTTCTGAAATGGCTCCCCAGGCATCCTTCTCCCCACCCCCAAGAGGTGATGTTGAGGTGCTGTTAAGATGACTATTCCCAAAGGACGGGGGATTATCACCCATCTGGCCTCACACTGGACCAGTTCCTGGCAGGACAGTGGCCATGGCTGTGTGACACAGGGGAGATGAGTGTGATGGTGGGTGCCCATGCTGGCAAGCGTCCCTCACCTCATGGATCTCCCTGTCCTGCAGGATGCTGCTCGGTGTGCTCAGCACCAGCCTGCATGGCTCCTCCAGGGCTGGGGCTGCTGCTGGGGCTCCCTCCCAGCCCAGCTGCCCCTCTTTGGCTGGCTCCTCACATCCCACAGGTGGCTCCTCACATCCCACAGGCAGCTCCTCGTCCTGGTTGGGCTGAGGGCAAGTGGAGTTGAATGCCCCTGTGGGCCCAAGGGAGCAGCATCTCCCGACCCTGCACTGCTTGGGGTGTCTTCCATCCTCTGTCCAGGGGCTGGGCAAAGGGGTCCAGAGTCCACTAGGCTGAACCTCCTGCCCCTGGCAGCCTCTGCTCCCCACAGCTCTGCTATGCCATGCCGGGCCATGCCTGGCACTCTGCCAGGCCGTGCCACTGCTGCACACGGAAGTTCAAAAGCGTGTGGCCACCCGAGGAGGGAAGAGGAAGGGAAGGCAGGGGAGGCTTCAACAACTTCAGTCCCACTTCAACTCCAGCAGAAGGGGCAAAGCATGACCTTTTCCCTCCTTGCCCACTGCTAGGCTGACCCCAAAGTGTGGATGGGTTCAGGGATGTGCCTTGGTCTTGGTGGCAGCTGGTGACGTGTGTCTCTCCCAGCCACATGCTCAGTTTGACTGCGGGTGCAGTCCGTGCCCAAGGGTGAGTGGGCAGCAATTCCCTGCTGATCGCCCTGAGGGGACAAGAGGGATGAGCAAGGGCAACACTGGGTGGCAGAGGATCTCCTGCCCCCAGGGTACCTGGATCCTCGGGGGGCAGAGTGGCTACAGGGGCAGGTCCCATGTGTGCCCATCACCCGCTGCACCTCCCCAGGATAGCCCCTGTCCATCTGTCCAGCCATGCGTCCAGTCTAGTTGGTGCCTCCCAGCACTGCCCCCAGCTCATTGCCAGCTCCTACATTGCCGTGTGGGACCCCAACACGATGGACTTACCAGGAGGTGGTAGCGGACTTGGAGCCCCCTCATTGCAGGTGCTGCCGGGGCCCTGGAGCTGCTCTGCTGAGGAGCCCCAGACACTGCCCTGGGGTTAATGTTCACCACGTCGGCCCCTCCCTGGCCATCTGTGCGTGACGCAGATGGGTGGGGATCCCAGCAGCCTGTCCTGGTTCATGGGGGTCCAGGAGCTGACCCCTGCAGGGCCAGGTCCTGTGTGGTGCTGGGATGGGTGGGCAGGCGTCCCCCTCCAGCCAAGTGCTCGGTGGCTGGTGGCCATCACCTCCTTTGTGCCCCCACTGTCACCTGGAGCCAAGCAGGGAGCCCCCAGGCCACACGGGAGCCCTTGTTTTGGCATCAACAGGAAGGTGGTGCATGTGTTGTTCTTTGCAACACGACTGTTGCAATGGTTGTAGCAACTGCCACCGCCTGCTTGGAGGCCATGGTGGCACAAGGAGATCCAGTCTGTGCTGACATCCTATGGAGCCAGGGCCCGGGGGAGAGCCAGGACTCAGCAGATGAAGGAGGGAACCCCTGGCTGAGGCACCCTCCTACATCAGGTGCCACTGAAGAAGCTCCTGCAGACCAGGGAGGAGGTGCAGTGCCCCGGTGCAGTCCCTTCCCAGTGACGCCACCCCCCAGAACAGTCAATACAGCTGTGAGCCTGTGGGTACAACCAAAACACTACTCCACTTATGCCAGTGAAGGATTTTCTGTGTGCCCTGCATGGTGGTATGATGACTGCAATGCCAGGCCCAGGCCCTGGGCCCACTGCAGGCAATTTGGGGTTGCTCCTCATCTCCACGGCAGGGTCCATTGTAGTCCTGTCAGTCCTGGTGGGTGTCAGCTCCATTGTCCCCACCAGGCTTTGACGGCAGGCTTGCCCTTTACCCTGCTCCTGCCACATCACTCTGCCCCTGTCCCCATGTTTCCAAACCCCTGCCTCTGATTCTGTCCCTGTCCTTGACCATTGCCCCTGCCCATTCCCGCTCCCGCCCTTTCCTTTTCCCTATCCTTGACCATGCTCCTGGCCTATTGCCCTTCCCCTGTCTATTCCCCTGCTCTGACCCTGCTCATGCCAATGTCATGCCTCTGCCCCTTGCTCCTCCCCTGCCCCAGAACTCACCCCATCACCTTCCTCAGGAGCGCTTCTGAGTCCAGCTTTGGGGCTTGCTCCCCGGGGAGACCCAGATAGACCCAGCCCAGGGGGCTGGTGGGACCAGGAATGGGGCTGCAGAGGATGGAGATGCTGCCTGCAGGCCTTGGGTCAGTCCTGCTGCCTCCCAGCATCCTGATGGTGAATGATTTTTGGCTTTGTGGGAAGAGGGGGTTTTAAAATAGGCACCCTTCCATAGCTCCAGCTAAGTCACCCTCTCCTTTTCTCTTACACTGCTGTTAGGTCACCTGTATATATCTGGCCTTCCCTAAAGCCGGCAGGGTTTCAGCCTGGCCTAGAGATCTTTGTGTGCTTTTTGGTCACTTGTTTTCCCTCCCAAGTCCTGTATTTGCTTTCAAGACCCCTCCCGACCCCTCCACATGCCTCTCAGTGCCTCCCAGAGCCCCCACCCACCCTCTAGCTCCCTCCTGTAACCACAGAGCACACAAGGTGTTCAAAACTTGCACAGTTTATTATGCTCCTTGCCATGTCCTGCTGGCAGCTCAGCAGCCCAGGCTCCCTTCGCCCCTCCCTGTGCCCTCAGGCTGCTGCTGGGGCTGCCCCGCCTGGGGCTGAGCTCGGGGCCTGAGCTGAGCTTGGGGGCTGAGTTGGGCTTGGCTCCACCCCCCCAAAGCGCTGACAGCAGTGCAGTAAGGCAAAAGTGTTAATTGTCCAGAAAGAAAGATGTTTACACACCTGCCTGGGCACATCCATCTCAGCTGCTTGGTACCAGTTGCGGTTTCCGTGTCACATTCCCAACCCTTCGGATGTCCCTTGGGATCAGTGGGACACTGCAGGTGGCTGTCACACTGCGGTCACATCCTGGTGCCACCACAGCCAGCAGAGCCTGGCGGCTGCACCCCAGAGGGCCACATTCAGGGGTGAGCAGCAGCAGCTCCAAGGTGAGCAGGTCTGAGCACAGAGAGGGGAGCAGGGGGGACCAAGAGAGGCTGATTTCAGGGAGCCTCCACACACAGCCACGAGCCCACGGCAAGAGGGGACAAGAGAAGGGCACATCCACTAGTGTTAAGCAGCTGTGGAACATGAGGAGTCCAACAATAACAGCAGTGACTGAGGCTCCTCCTGCATTTGGTCTGAGGCCTTACAGGGAGATTGTGATCCCCACTGGTCCCTAATCCAGGCTGCTGCTCTGAGCAACCACAGCAGCACAGTGTGAGCCTGGCACTGCCAGGCTTTGTCACCCGACAGAAACTGGGAGCAGTGGGAGTCCATCTCCTCAGTAGTATTTCTTCTGAGACCTGCAATGCCTCTGTGCATGGTCCTAACATGGAAATGTCTGTGTTGTTCCAATGGGATAGAGCAGTTACCCAGCACCCTCCCCCCAGGCTTCTGCTTCCACCCCAACTCCAGTTCTCACTAGCGTTTGAGTGCCAAGGTTACCACCTGTGGCAGCAGCTCCATCTGTCCTCCTTCCAACAGGTCATCATCCTTGGTCACCCATCTCTTTCACAGCACCCACTGTGCCTGAGCATGTGGGATTTTTCCAGATCCTACAGCAGTGGGACCACCAAGAAATGGCTTCTGCAGCCAGGGCTCAGGCACCAGGTACCTAGAGATTGCCTCGTGCCAAGCTGAGTTTTACTAGTCAAAGCAGTGAAGGGGAAGGTTCCAGGAGAAGCAAACATCTCCAAGAAGCAGTGATGGAAAAGTAAACAGTTCACAGTCTGAGCTCCTCCTGGACCCTCGTGGGTTTAGCTCAGACACTCCAGTTCCTGCTGGGCTGCCCAGAGCTAATGGCTGAGGTCGCAGTGGAAAGCACAGCTGAGGGGAGGGAGATGCTCCAACGGAGGCATTGCAGCTCTTACAGTCTCTATGCTGAGCCCACAGCTCAGCAGGACATTCCCAGAACCTCAGCCCTTTCTTTCAGTAGGTATCATCCCCAAAGTCAGACCTCATTCAGGGAACCTTCCCCACCCACCCCACATACCCAAAGCTTTGCATGTTCCTCATAGTAGTCCATGTCCCAGGGAAAGGTGGGCACAATCCTTATTTCAAAACCAGCATGGCCTCTGTCCCATCCTGCCTTGTCAAGTGCAGTCCATGAGTGAGGTAGTATTCACGCCGGAGGAAGGCATAGAAATAATCCGAGATGAGTAGGATCTGTGGAGTGAGATGTTCAAACACATCAGTGGTGCTTCAGACCAAGAATAAAGAGGGACACATGTTGGTGACAGACCCTGTAAGTGGTGTAAGCAGTTCCTAGGCTGTCCAGCAAGCTCCACCAGAGGAGCAACTGCAACCCTGGGAACACCATGTCCACCCCTCATAGTGTTAAGCCAAGGGATACTCACACTAATTGTTTGCTACTGGTGTGTTCTCACAGACATTTCTGCTAAGGAGACAGCAGCTTCATAAACTGGCCAAAATATACAACAATGGCAGGTCCAGCTGTGCCACAATTGCACAGGTCATCTCACTGCACCCACAGGACTCCTTCCATACATCCTTCCATGCTGTCACAGAATCAGTAAGGTTGGAAAAGACCTCTGAGATCATTAAGTCCACCCTGTGCCCGACGCCCACCTTATCACCCAGCCCAGAGCACTGAGTCCCACGTCCAGTCATTCCTTGGACACCTCCAGGGGTAGGGACTCCACCACCCTGTGCAGACCCTTCCAATGCCTTAACATCCTTTCCATGAAGAAATTCCTTCTGATGTCCAACCTGAACTCCCCTGACACAACTGACAGAACTGCATCCCCTTGTCCTGTCTCTTGTTCCCCAGGAGCAGAGCCTGACCCTGCCACAGCTCCCCGCCTCCTGTCAGGGAGTCATAGGGAGTGATAAGGTCCCCCCTGAGCCTCCTTTTCTCCAGGCTAAACAACCTCAGCTCCCTCAGCCCCTTCCCCAGCTCTGTTCCTTTCTCTGGACCTCCATGTCCTTCTGAACTGAGGGGCCCAGAACTGGACACAGCACTCGAGGAACCTCAGCAGTGCCCAGCACAGGGGGACAATCACTGCCCTGCTCCTGTGGCCACACTATGGCTGGTACAGGCCACATGCCCTTGGCCTTCTTGGCCATCTGGGTTCATGTGCAGCTGCTGTCAATCAGCACCTCCAAGTCCTTTCCCAACGGGCACTTTCCAGCCACTCTTCCCCAGCCTGGAGCACTGCAGTGGGTTGTTGTGACCCAAGAGCAGGACCTGGCACTTGGCCTTGTTGACCCCCACACTGCTGGTCTTAGCCCATTGAACCAGCCTGTCCAGATCCCTCTGCAGCCTTCCTGCCCTCCAGGAGATTGACATTCCAACCCAACTGGTGTCACCCACGAATTTACTGAAGTTGCCCTTGATTCCCTCATCCAGATGGTCAGTAAAGATATTAAACAGGACTGGACCCAATTCTGAGCCCTGGGGAGCACCACTAGTGACTGGATGTTGACTTGATGCAGCACCATTCCCCACCACCCTCTGGGCCTGGCCGTAAGCCAGTTCTTAACCCAGCACAGAGTGCCCCTGTCCAAGTCCTAGGTTGCAGCTTCTCCAGGAGAATGCTGTGGGAAACAGTACCAAAAGCTTTGCTAAGTCCAGGCAGACACATCCACAGCCTTTCCCTCATCCACTAGATGGATGACCTGGTCATAAAAGGAGATCAGGTTGGTCAGGCAGGACCTGTCCTTCCTAAACCCGTGCTGACTGTCTGATCCCTTGGTTGTCCTGTATGTACTGTGTCACTCGAGATGATCTGTTCCACAACCTTCCTGGTTGAACTGTTGTGCAGTTCAACCCAAATGCTGAGTCTTCTGCTGCTGCTGGCTATCAAAACTTCTCAATTATGACTGTTTACCATAGAATCCACAGATGGTTTGGGTTGGAAGAGACCTCAAGGATCATGAGCCTGGGACTTGCTCAGCTAGTTAGAGGAGGGCGCTAATAATGCAAAGGTTGAGGTCAAGGTCGATCCCCATATGGGCCATTCACTTAAGAGTTGGACTCGATCATCCTTGTGGGTCCCTTTCAACTCAGAATACTCTGTAACTCCTGTCTGCTGAGCTGTGTTTGGACAATATGAGGACTTAATGCTGTTATTAGCACAAATGCATTCATTAGCACAATGACAGATGCAATTTCTTTCCTCCCCCTGCCATGGGCAGGGACACTTTCCACTATCCCAGGTTGCTCCAAGTTCTGTCCAACCTGGCCTTGGACACTTCCAGGAATGGGGCAGCCACAGCTTCTCTGGGTAACCTGTGCCAGGGCCTCACCACTGTCACAGGGAAGAATTCCTTCCAAGTATGCCATCTAACCCTGTCCTTTCATAGTGAGAAGCCATCCCCCCTTGTCCTGTCCCTCCAGGCCCTTGTCCAAAGTCCCTCTCCAGCACTCTTGGAGCCCCTTTAGGCCCTGAAAGGGCCTCTAAGATCTCCCTGAAGCCTTCTCTTATCCAGGTTGGACAGCTACCATTTCTACTCTGAAAGGGTAGGAAGTGTGCAGGCAGCAGAAGGGAATTCCACAGCTCCCTAGGTCAGCCTTAGCCAACAGGAGTTTTAACAGTTTAACAAATAACACTTACCAGGTCAAGGGGTGAAGAGAAGAGCTGGAATTCAAGGTTGTGGCTTCACAGTACAAAATCCAGGAGCACCACCAGGTCAAAGCCCTTCTTCCACCCCCATCACTGCTGCATCTCCTCCCTGCCCCTCTGCTCTCAAGCCCTCTCTGTGGGGCAGCTGACCCTGTGTTTGTTTGCACACTGCCTCCCTTTGAGTGCTGAACAGAGCTGACTGTCCCCTGGATTCTCCTGATCCAGGTCTGAGCCTGCTGCCACACACACAGATGCTGGCACATCCCAGGAGGAGGGTGTACCTCAGGCTGGCATTGCCACCGGCTGCACAGTAGTGTGAAATCATAGCTGAGGTGCCAGAGAACCACACTGAACATGGAAACCTGACATGGAAATCACATGGGTCCTCCTCCCCTCCTCAGCCCCACTTTCACAGAATCATGGAATCACTAAGGTTGGAAAAGACCTCCAAGATCATTGAGTCCAAATGCTAAACCAGCACTGCCAGGTTCACCACTAACTCATGTCCCCAAGTGCCATACCCACATGGCTTCTGAATGCTTCCAGGGATGGTGACTGCATCTCTGCCCTGGGCAGCCTGTTCCAGTGCCAGACCACAGTTTCAGTGAAGAATTTTTTCCTA
The DNA here is from genome assembly GCF_003945725.1 of Corapipo altera. NCBI lineage: Eukaryota > Metazoa > Chordata > Aves > Passeriformes > Pipridae > Corapipo > Corapipo altera. The sequence goes on from NW_020884960.1 coordinate 1,629,010, forward strand.
ATATCAATCTAAACCTCTCCTGCTGCAACTTGAGGTTGTTTCCTCTTGTCCTGTCACTTGTCCCCTGGGAGAAGAGCCCCCCCCACCTGGCTACAACCTCCTGTCAGGAGGGGCCCAGAACTGAGCCCAGGATTTGTGATGCCTCACCCATGCCCAGCACAGGGGGACAATCACTACCCTGGTCCTGTGGCCACACTATGGCTGGTGCAGGTCACGTGCCACTGGCCTTCTTGCCCACTGGGCTCATGTGCAGCTGCTGTTGATCAGCACCCCCAGGTCCTTTTCCAGCTGCTCTGCCCCAAGCCAGTACAGCTTTGGTTGTACTGAAGCCCAGTGTGGGTCTGCTGCCTTGCCTGGGAGCCCTGGGATTACAGGAGTGGGTGTCAGTGGTTTCTCTAAAGCGGTCATCTCTGCTGTGGCAGGCTGGGCTGGGCAGGGACCTGGCTCAGTAGTGCCATTTGTCACTTAGCCTCTTGCAGTGTGACCCTTCCCTAGGACTACTGCCCTCTTCCATTTGGACACAGGAGCACATAACTAGAGTGGAAAACCTCTTCAGTGCCAGCCCGAGCTGGCAGTCATTGTCCTAGTGTCCAGATGCCACTTAAAGCATTGCTGTGGAACTATGTCATCTGAGGCAGTGGTCAGGGCATGGAGGGAGGGACAGGCAGAGCTTGCCTGGGTTACTGTGCAGTACAGCACAGAAAAACAGCAGCTGCTGCAGAGGCTCAATGGCAGGACAGGAGGGGATGGAGGACCAGGCGGAGACTGAGGGAAAGAGAAACAGGGCTGCAGACTACTGAGGTCAGGGGAGAAAGTGTGAAGGAGAACAGACAGAGCAGGGCAGAGGTGCCCAGGGAGAGGGAAACAGCCATACCCTGCTTGCTTTGCTGAACTGCTGACAGGCTCTGTCAGTGCAGGTGATTTTACTTTTAACTAAACGTCTCTGCAGATGTCTGAACGGGAAAAAAAAAGAGCTGAGGTTGGTGGGGATGACGGATAGGTCTTTCTCATCAGGAAATCAGAAAAGATATTTTTGCTAAGTTTGCATTTACACAGAGCACAAGACCTTGCAGGATCTGCTATGACTTCCTCAGGTAGGAAATAAAATCCGCTTAGAATATTGACACCTGGCATCTCTAATTAAAGTTTTACTATTCCTTTCATTCCATAGCAAGACGTAGTTAGGAGTTAATGAACCACTCCCGATTTCCTATCAGCCCCTCTCAGCAGTATCTCTATTCTCCTTCTCACCCCTTGGAGTCTCTCTTTTGGCTTTTACCAAATGGGTGTTTTCTCCATTTATCAAGGGGTTGGGATGTACAAGTAGGTGATTTTCAGCCCCTGGCCAAACTGCTCCCCTGACTTTAAGAGAAGCAGACAAGCATAAATGGCTGAGGCACATTCAAAATAAAGGCAACTTTAACATGAAATGAACATTCTGCTCACCCATATGTGAAACTGTCCCAGGGCTCAGGGACATGGCAAACAGCATAGAGAAAGGACTTACAAAAGTTTGTAGCACCTGTGTACACTCAATTCCATCCTTCAGTGGTGCCTAAAGCCAGTGGCAGTCATGTATTCAGCACGGCCTCGAGAAAGGCAGGGAGGGCAAGCCCTGGCATCATTGCGACCCTACACATGCCCCTAAGCCCACAGCTGGTGCCCCATCCCTGTGCATGGGCTGCTCTCATTTGCCTGTTTTCTGGCCCCACTGCTGCTGCCCTGAGACTTTTCCATTTCCCCTCTTACTCCCCTTCTCCATTCACGTGTGCTGTGTTCTGCCATACTGAGATGCTCTTCATCTGCTATCAGCAACAGAGCATGGAACCTGCAGCACAGTCTGGGTGGATTGTTAAACTGTAGTTCATATACCACCAGAACTCTTTCCCATTAGTGTGCCATAGGGTGAGGAGCAGGCAAATTCCAGGAGGAGAGCCAGGAAGCCGCTATGTAGGACCACAGAGAGAGGCAGCCACTGCATCCTGCAGAATGCACTGTTGCTGACAGGCCACCCCATCCAGCGCCCTGCCTGCAGTGCAGCCTCGACTGCCTCGCTCTACTGACCTGCCCTATGTTGAAAGTCAACGTGATGGCATAATAAAAATTGGAGTTGGCACTTCCTGCATAAATCCACAGATGCCACAGAACGGGGAACAGGAAGGAGCAGAAAATGAGCACACATGACAGGATGAAGATGTTCCGGAGGACTGCAAAAGAAAACCAAGCTGTTAAAATGACGTATTACTGATCAGCCATGTTCACACAAACAGCAGTGGTACTTAGAGTGTGTGCAAGGGGTGAGAGGCGCTTGTCAACACATACTTCTCTCCAGTAATCTTTCACAGTTTGCTTTAATAACTTCCTAGCTATCTTTTATAAGAAATCCACTATATTTCTCTTTAAAATAAATACTTCTGCCTTTGCTTCAGTATGAAATCCTCCCTTGTAGCTCTTTCCTTCTAGGTCCCACTTCCAAACACTCTTCCTTGGATATTTTGGCTTTTTGGTGTCTACACTGCAGTAACCAGCAGAATGGAAAGAGGCCTTTCCAGCAGCATCACACTTCGGAGTGCAGAGCATGTCAATCCCCAGCCTCATCAAGCTGATGACAAAGATAAAAAATGAACCCGTGGGCCATAGGAAAAGAGAGATTTCCTTGGGACTTGGCAAGGAAATTAAAGCTCCATAAAAGGAGGAAACACCTAAAGGCCAAATGCGTCGACAAGCACGACCTCGGGAGGTGCAAGTGCGGCCAGAATCCACCGGTCTGCCCGAGTACGTCAGATGGACAAAAACCAAGCGCGACTTTGTCTAAAAGAGCTGGGAACTACTAGGCCAGAGGAGATTTTGTTTTCTGTGAACTGCTTATGCCTATCCTTTGGCAGCAGTGTTGTAATCCACCCTGGCACCTGTGCTGCTGGTGCTTGGCTACAGCTCAGTCAATGCCCCCGAAAGAGACTGAAGACGGGAGTCACTCTGCAGCTGAAGGCCGCTGATGTTTTTAAGAGCACTGTCACATCCAAACATGTTCACATCTCTTTTAAACTTCTCGATCAGTAGGTCTGTTCACACTCTCTGGGGTGGAAGCATGTGACAGATGACTGCCTCTCTCACTGGATGCTTGGAATGTGCAACTGAAGTACACTGAGTGAAGACTTCTCAAAAGTACATCACCTGCTACAATTGCAACGTGTTCAGGGGCAGCTTGGGGCTTCCTGCCCTGTCTGATCACAGCTGCTTTGGCCTCAGCTCTCCTGAATCTGAAACCTACAGAGCAGAAGATCTCCAAAGTCTCCTGACTCCTGATTATATTTCCTACAACAGGCAGGTGAGCCATCCATGAACACACTTGGCCTGGCTTGGAGAAGGCTGCAGTAAAAGGCCTGGACAACCTGGTAGGGTCGGTCAAAGCAGTTGGTTTAAGCATGAAACACCAGGAAAAACACAGCATTTCCAAATCTCCCCAGGGCAGTAGGTTCTATAGACTGAGCTTGAAAATCCTCAGGAAGCTCTCTGGTGATTTCAAGAGTTAAAAAGGGTCTTTAAGCAGCATTTAAGAAAAACTGGACAACTGCTTGGAATAGTTCAGTTACTTTCACTCCAAGCAAAAAAGCAGATGCAAGGTGCAGCATTTTAAGGCTGGGGGACTCACCAATTGCAGGAGCACTGTTTAGATCAGACAACCTTAAGTGGGAGTGAAACATGTGGATGATGGATGCACTTCAAATAAGCCATGTCCATTGTACAGGATTGTGAAAGGCTCTTATAAAAAAGTTAATCTTCAGAGCAAGTTGGAGAGAGGGGGAAGATAAGGTACTCATAAGGTACCCCTTAGCAGAAGTAACGAGTACTCCTTACTACCCTTAGAAGATAAGGTACTCCTTGACCAATTTCAACCCTAGTCCTAAAGACATGTTAGGGACTGTATCACCTGAAAAAAAAAAAAATCAAGCCTCCTTCCAGACATCCCAAGGAGGCCAAGAGAGCCTGTGGGCAAGGGCCTGGTTTGGTTTAGTGGTGACAATTATTTTGCAAGCCCTTTCCCATTCCAGATAAGAAATAACCAAGCACAAAGGACTTACATCTGTAAAGGTGGCTCCAGACTGGAAGGAAGGCCATGTACAGTGCAACGTCTCCCACAGTGGGATAGGACTTGAAGATAGAAATGATGGCAATCTGGACAAACATGAAGAACACAGGGTGTTCCCTGGAAGGGAAAAGAAACAAAGGGTAAGAGGCTGCAGTAGGTCTCTGGAAACTGAAAATAAGTACGAGCAAGGGCACAGATGTGCTGTGGGAGCACACCTCCCATAGAGGAGACTGTGGTTCTCGCATCCCTGTTCTCTCCAGACAAGACTCCGAGTGCTGAGTGGGGCAGACGGAGCTGCTCTGCAGAGCAGCAGTGTCAGGGAGGCCCACTGCCCTCACCCAGAAACCGTGGGCCTCACCCAACACACGTTTATACTATCGGTCACCTGCGCTGCTTCTCCCCAGCTCTGTCTTATTCACCAAACGCAATCAGCACTTCCCCTCTGACAGTGATTTGGAGAATCCCAGAGTTATCTTGCTGGTACACCATCATGTCGTTCACTGAAAGTCCAGGTGTGTTAATGGCTGTTTTTAGCAGAAAGAAGGCTAACGTTGTCAGTGCAGTCAGCTAGGAGAGTCCCCAAATTTTCACTTTTTTCTGACAATAAAGAACTCAAGGTTCCAGTCAGGAGTTCTTGCTTTCTGACTACACTGGTTTATGTTGGCAAGGAGCAGGCACCTCTACAGCCTCAATTTCTGCTCTCTCTTTTGATGCTTGCAACATTTTGGCATTGCAGAGCCCAAGTCTATTTAAGAGGAACAGAAACTGAAACTATGGGAAATGAGGAGGGCAGATCCTGTTAAAAATCTTTTTCAGGTTTGTAGATAGAGACATCTGATTCCAGCAGTATAAGGTTCCACTGGACAACTTAAGAGTAATAAAAGTAGCAGAGAAACACACTCATACTTACTTTAGCTTTATTGCCAAGGGAATGGTGTAGAAGAACACATTGATTTGAAACACACATACAAAGAAAAGACTGAAGTGTTCAAACATCTCTGCAAAGAAGTACCAGAAAAGGCCAATATTGGGTGTCAGATCTGGAACAGAAAGGCTGAAAAGAAAAGTCAAGGTAAATTTTTAAATGGTTGTTTTCCACTGCCCTGCTTCTGTTACATTAATTAATCATTTTATGCTACTGGATGAAGGACCTAAATTGTAAACCTATGGAAGAGAAAACAAAGGGGTGACAAAACGTGGAGAGCAGGTTTAAATCCTACTGGTGAATTCTTCCCAATGCCCCAGCAGGATTTAAAGCATCTCAAAACAGACATTTCTCCAGAGATGAAAATTTCACAGCCACGGTAGCTCAACAGTGAAACCCATTTCCAATCAACTCAGTGGAAAACACCTCCCGTCTTTAATTTTTGCTGTTAATTAACAGAAGTTGGCTGCTCTCCTTCACATACTGTTTCTTTTCTTGCATTGCCAGTAAATCACAGATCCCACACCTCTTAGGTCAGGTAGTGAGGCACCCATGTATGATGGACAAGAAACAACACTACCAGTAAGAATCCTTATACTCACATAAACCCGTAAACAGATGGGATAAAATCCCAGGAGTTGAGGAGGAAGAAGGAGAGGCAGATGATCACTACAAGGCTGCACAGGTAGAGGGATGCATACTGCATGGTGTAGAGCCAGAAGCTTTTGCTTTTCAGTTTGATGGGTATGAACTGACGCTGGAAGTGAAACAGAAGCATCTTGTCAGGTGGAGAGTCACAAGAAAGCCTGAGTGTTCACATCATCTTAAACCGATGATAGAAAGCATCAAACACTGGCACTATGGCACTGGAAGGAGCAGCTCTCAAGCATAATTTGCTTGATGTTCTTCACTCTGGCCAATTAACTCATACACACTGCACGTGTTTCCAGAACTGTGCTTGAAAATATAGCAGCAAAGCTGGTCATTTCTCCTTGCAGTCATGTCTCATGCACCCTGTGTAGAATTTACACACAGCTCCTCAGAGCTACACTTGTATCTGACATGTCTGTAATACTGCACTGCTGCCTGTCTTCTACTGCATGAGCCCACTCAATGGGTTGACTGAAAGCCCTGCTCCATGACCCACCATCCTGTGGTGCCAGGTCTCCACCACCCTGCTCTGCTAACATCAGGGAAAGAGGACATCCAGTGGGTTCCTATGCACCAAGGAGCCCCTCTGAAAGGTTGCTTCCTCAAAGACAACTGCTGCAGTCCTGCCACTGCCACATGTCCTCGTCACAAGTCAATCACAAGCCCTTGTCACATAACATGACACACAGGTACCTCATTCCAACAGGTCCCCTGAATGTGTTTGCACAGAAATACAGAGGGGCAAACACCTTTGGGAATCACTCAGAGTTCTGCAGCTCCAGGCAGTGATGTGGCTTTTCCACTGGGTACTGGGGTTTGCAATGGCAGGAGATGTGCAGAGAGCCTGTCCTAACTGCTGTGGGCTCTGTGCAGAGCATGCTCTGCTTTCTCAGTCACAGCATGTCTAACGTCACTTGCTGGAACAATGCAAGCAACTTTACCAACAATTTTTGGCAGGACAGATTGGAAAGTGCTGGAGAAAAGTGATTTAGTTCTGCACAAAGAATGCAGGAAAGTTCATTTACAAATTTAGATAAAAGGCATGATTGCCTTTAAAAGTTGCAAATTAGGCAATCACATATCAAAGCACTTGTTACTTGTGAATGCAATGTATAATGCTTGTACTTTACTCCCAATTTACTTTAAATAAAGTTAAAAGAGAACAAATGAGACCAAAATGTAAAATACATAAAGCAAATTCTCTTAAAAATTACCAAACTAAAAAAGCAACACTGACTCGGCAGAAGTTCCTGTCTTGCAAAGAGTAATAATAACAAAATTTCTGAAAAAAAGTAAGAGACATTCATGTCAGCTAGTCAGAGAAAGTAAATGAACTAGAACTGGCTCTCATTCTGCTTGGAAGCTCAGAGATTTAAGAATATGCTGTAATGAAACCTAGTTAAGATTAGCTATAAAAATCATCATCATAAGCAACCAAGAAAGACTGGTGAAGCACACAACAGCAGGATTTCAGAAGGGTAAAAATAATAAAAATGATCTCAAAGTGACTTGTGAAGTGGGCTGAGTCTCTACTGGTGGTCACAGGCTCACCTGCTCCCACAGCAGAATAAAATTAGCAAGGTCAGCCCTGCTGGAATTCAGGGGTCCTGTTAATGGAGAGGGAGAAAGAACAACCAGTCCCTTTCACAAGCACATGCCTTTTACCACTAAACCCCAAATCAGCATTTCTGAGTTTGAGTAATTCAAACACACAGTTCCTCACACTAACACAGCTCAGTAATCCATGTCAGTGCAAGGGAACTTCTCCAGCTCTAAAACCTTCATTGCTATTCACGTGACACAAAGAACAGGATTTATTTTGGGCAAGTTCTGTAGGTGACTTACTGCTCTCTTCTCCCCACTCACAGGCATTCCCATTAAGGTTTCCAACTTGCCATGGCTTGAGGATAGTCACTTTTTCTGAAACTCTGCATTTGCCTGACTCCCCTCTCAGTAGCCAAGGACTGTCCCTGAACAGCTACAAGAAGACAATGGGTACCAGCAGTTAGAAATCATCTACCTGCAGAAGGTAAAGAAGGGCTGGAGCAAACAGTGTGAGAGGGTAGAGTGACTGGTATGTTGCTAAGGCCAGGAACACAGCACTGAGGAAGGCACTACCTGCAAAGACAAAAAATGTTCATTTGTAAGGAACTTCTACTATAAACAGCCATACAGACAGGAAGTCCAAATGGGAAGAAATACATAACCCTCTACAGGGGATTCGCAAATATCAGCACACTACTTAAAGGAGTTTTTAGCAGAATGTATCCTGGAGGGTGTCCTCTTGTTAACTACATTTTGAATGGAGAATGACTGATTCCACATGAAGGAACCACTGACTGGTTTGTATGTCCTGGCATTCACATACAGAAAGATATTAACATAACTCAGACTATATAGAGACCATGTTGGCTGCTGTTAATGTCATCTCTGCATGTAAGAGCTGTTACGCTGGGCATGCTGGATAACCCCAACACCAGAATGTGTCAGGGCCTCAGCAAAGCTCTGAGCCAGAGAGCAAGTGAAAGTCTGGAGCTGAAGGAATGAAGTGGCATTAGCCAAAACTGAGGCATAGAAAGGATTAGCACAGCTTTTCCAAGTGGTCTCAAAAATATGAATGCCTTTACTGAAGCAGTTTTATTTGAGGTGTCTTAGACTGAGCTCAGTGCTGAGTACTTACATTTCCCACCTGCCAACATCAGAAATCAAGTCCAAAAGGTCTCAGGTTAAACAACAAAAATACAAGCCTGGTTATAGCTATAGACTAGATGGAAGGCCTCTGTAATAATGCAGCTTAGACAGCAAGAACCCCAACTCAGTGCACTGGCCCAACTGCCAGCCCGACATCACACACTCAGAGAGCTTCTCTCTGTTTCACCTTTGAAAGAGAAAGCAGAGGGTTATCTGGTGATGAGCCTTCTCCATTCTGCAACTACACTCTCCTGACAGAAACCTCCCCATCCTCTACTTTGTCGAGTGTTCAATTCTGCACAGATCTATAGAATTGATTCCCAGAAATCAGTCATAACCTGATATCCTCTTTGTCCACTTTAAAGCCCAGGTGGCCACATTCCCAGTCAGGGAGAAACCACAAGAGACAGTCACTACAGTTTTGTCTATGACCAAAGTATTGGTCTTAGGGTATCAGCGAACGGTTAAAAAAATCAGCTTAACTAAACAGACCCCACTTGTTTGCTATTGCAAATATTTTTAAAATGGAAGTCCCTCCTGACTCAACTACCCAATAATTACAGGAAAACTTCCTTTTGGAAACACTAATAAAAACCATCTATATCAGTTTTTTTTCTCAGTGACTGGGTCTGGACCCTGCTGGAGATGAGACGAGAGTGACCTTTCCTCTGATCCAGCAGAGAACTCCCAAAATTAGGTGACTAGTACAAATCACATATGCTAAAAGGTTTTAGCACTGGAGAGTCATAAAAGAAACAGAAAGCTGGCATTATGCATGAGACAAATGAAACGGTTATTCTGACATAATCTATTCAGCTGTGCTGGTATGGGCCTTTGGTTACTCTTCTGTTTCCCCAAAGTTTAATTAGTTCATTTCAAACCATATTTACAACCGTGAGTGAAAGCCAAATAACAGTCTCTTAATCTCAGGATTCAGGTGGAACTTTGACTTTGCTCCAGTCCTGTTTCTGCTGTGTTTTACTGAGATCCTTGTAGCAATCTTATCTGTAAAGTTCCACCTGGATTTAATTTTTGCTACATTTATAATCTTCCTAGAAAGTCATAAAGAACCCTCTTTTATTCATTGTGTTACCTTTTATTGTAGCTAAAATGAAGAATGCAATGACAGAGTTGTTGATGGCGCAGGTGGACTTTGCCACACAAGACATCACAGAGTAGGGGTTTAACAGGTAGCTGAAAAAGAGCAAAGCTCAGGTTACATGCAAAGGAGACAGGATCTAATTAAAGAGATGTTCAAAGAAAAAACAGATGCATTTTATTTACAGTTGATGGGATCCTCTCATCAGCAAATTAGCTCAGCTGAACAGGTTCCTCAATCTGGAGGAAAAACCAGACCTTTGGATTGCAGCCCTGGACACAGTGGCCACAGGGAGCCTACTGCAGAAAGGAGAGTTGGGAAGATCTCCAAAATGCAAGTTCCGGCCTAGGAAACAACTACCAAAAGTGTTTTTTGCTTTCCAGAAACACTGTACATTTATTCAGCCAGATCTAGGATTACTGGGTCCAAAGCAAACTTTTCATGCTACTCACATCTATTCTGCAGAAGTATAAGAAGGTAAGACGGAAACAAATTCAGAGACACGAGCAGAGTTTCCCCCAACCCAAGTGCACCAGTCTCTTGCTGTGGCAGAGCAATCATTTATATTCACCGTGGCCTGATGTGAGCACAAAACCTGCCAGCTATGCAAGTTTAGCACATTTCAACAGGAATTATAGAAAGACAGCAAACTCTGAACACCTTTACCCTCCAGAATGCAGCCACACTTCAGTCGGCAAGGATGCCAGCTCCCTTTGGAAATGAGAATTACAATAATTTCATTTAACTAGGTTCAGAGCACAGAAAAAGGTTTGGAAGGACTGCCAATACAATAAGCTAATACAATAACCCTAATGTACCCATCAGCTTTGCTAATAACTAAATTAATCATCAGAGTGAGTAGACAGGGCTGATGATTTCCTAATTATCTCTTTGTATTTTCCTACTTCTCTGAGCTTCAGTCTGTCTTTTTCAGTGTTTTTACAGGGCCAGCCTACAGCAGGACAGGTACAATTTAATGCCAGCTTTGCGGTGGTAATGAGCAAAACAGACTGCAATTTACCCACTCTACCCTTCTTGCCACAGGGAATTTGACATTTAAAAAATTCATAAGAAAATAAGAAAAAAAAAAACAACTTATCTAATGGAGAACTCTCTCTGACACAGAATAATTCAAATAATTTCTCTGTGTCAAAATACCAATAAAAAAAACATTCTTTAACAGTAGGTATCTTGCTTGTATATGATTTATTTTAGTTGAAGTCTTCTGAAATAAGAAAATATTTAGTATACAGAGGAATAACAAGACATGAAATTAATAAGATGACAACCTGAAAATATCTTTGAACTGTAATAAGGAATTTGGGATATTCAGGTTGTGATATTCAGCATGCATTTTGTCCAACTGCTGAAAAATTCTCCTAATTTTTCTGAAAAGACACCATTTGGAAGGCACAGAATCAATTTTGATAACATTAGTATACAGGCAAAATAAGTGGGGATGTGATCTGTGCAGATACAACATTCTTGCTACCAAATTAATGACCTTATGCTGCTCAGCCTGTCTTGGAGGGCCTGAGTAAATTTACTTGCTGGCAACAAACGTGTAAATGCATCTGCTTTTCACTTTCTAGCTGAGTATTCAGGGCCAATAGGAAATTCAGAATTTCTGGGGAAAAAAACCCCAACCTTCAACTAATGTTGAAGCCCCAAATGAGAAAAATAAAACCCAAAGGGAGCTGAGGAACCAAAGCAGCCCACTGCAGCCTACAAGAGCAATACTTACAATAGTGCTACCTTGAGGGGGATGTAGTGCATCTCCATGGGTGTCTGGACGAGCTCAGCCACATCTGGTGCATATTTATCCAGCTCTATTAGGAGCTTCTGCTTTTTGAACTGAACAAGGGAGAATGATCAAAGACTGTCAGGAGAGGAAAACCACGGTTTCGTATTACTTGTGTAATTCTATCTCATATTACTCAGCCAATTACATGGGGTTTCTATTACTGTAGAGCATATCTGAGCCCCAGCTGTGAGCCAAAACTCTAGTTATGTGAGGAGTTGTACAAACAGAGCAAAACACCCTCTCCTTTCCCAAATACTTAACAACTGAAATGAGACTCAAGAGAAAGCAGATAATGTCTACTTATTTGAACTTCCTTAATTACCTGTGTCAGCTGACAATGAATTCACCACATCAGAGTTGAACACTCTCAATCTTCCTAATGCCAGTCTGGATCTCTAATGAAAAGCTGACTTTTTAAATCCATAGTTCAACACACAAGCCACTGGAAACCCAAGATTCAGAAGTATGCAGTCTTTATTATTTTGAAGATGGATATCTCTAGACTAAATCCCTCTTTCATCTATCTTGTTCTCTGAGGCTCTCCATGGAGACAAAAGAGAAATCTGAAATATGAACCTACGGAACTATGTCATGGTGAGACAGAAAGACAGGGATGCTGGCAATAAATTCTCAACAAGCAAAGTAACTCACATGTGAGATTTTTACATGTCTGCAGTTCTACTGTGAGTTATTTCTTCAACCTCAAAGTCAGAGGACGAGGAACAAGCACACAGCTGGATGGGAGACCACACAGATGCTGTAGAAAATGTAGCCTCCCTGTTGATGCTAATAGTGAATCCCTGCCCCTCTGGAATTGCAGAGAGCACAGTATTGCTTACACAAAATGTTCTTTGAGCTACTTATGAGAGAGAGCTGGGAGTAACCACTCACCTCCAAATACACATACTTGTAATTTGAAGGGAACGAGTAATATTTGATGTTAGACTCTCACCATGCTCGTTAGAATGATCCTTGGACGCATCCTTGGACGTTTTTATTTCTTCCTTTACACATTTCTAGTCTGTGTATTACCTCATGCTCTGTGCAAAGAGACCCTCTCCAAGGTAAAACATTCAGGCTGTAGAAGATTGTTCACTACTGTGATCATCATTCACATGCAGTGTGTATTCCATACTGTAATAGTGCCACAACAAAACTTAAAATACCTCAGTTGTTTACCACATTGAGTCCTCATGTTTGTTTATCATTAAAATATGACCAGATTTACTGCAACAAGGACTTGATACTGCATCCTCTGGCATGTGTTTTCTTTGGTACAAGATATTTGCTGGGAGAAGAGGAGCAGCAACACTGGGAAGTCAGCTTACCACAACTTTGTTGAAGTCCTGGATGGCCAAGTAAAGGGCAACAGCAGTTAGCACATCAGTTACCTAAAAAAGCAAGGGATAGACAGACTGATTGTAAGCAAAATAAACAAATAGAGAAAATTATATTGGTCAGTAGTGAATAAGGAGGCTAATCTGACTCAGCTCATGGGAAGAAAACACAAGCTTTAAAAACACCGGATTGCTGATTTGAACAGTGCCCTCACACACCACGGGTTCACCTTGCAGGCACAAACTGTACCAAATATTTACAAAACAAGAGAATGGGGAATTAAGAGGAAAGAAATTGAAGCAAGTGAGGGTAATAGAGAGAATCACTGGTCTAGTTAGAGCACAGGCAACGCTGAGGCAGTGCCCAGCTGGTTAAACCCCTCTGGCCATTAATCCAGCAGCGCCTTGAGCTGTCCTAAACTTCCAAGGCAGCAGCACAGTCATCTGAACAACCAGCACTAGCCCAGGGCAGAAGGCTGTTATCTCTGCACGAGCCCTGCCTGGCAGGGACCTGGGGACAGAGGCTCTACTGGGTGCCATGTGCAGCCAGCTATAGGATTTCTGTCCTGAATTATGCAGAACTAGGAGAACAATTTACAAGAGACATTTGGAGGATGAACCCATTTATGCTCTTTGCAGGCCTGGGGTTTGGCAGTGGGTTTAGTGAGAAGCAGCAGTGTAAGGATTAGGCTGGGGGGACAAAGTATTTTGTTACCTGTAAGAGGTAACCTTTGAAATCTGAAATGACACTTTCCTATCCCTCTGTGAGGATACTTATCTAAGTAAGAACTCACAAAAAAGAAGGAATATGTACAAGAAGTGAAAAGCCTGAATAGTGGGTTTGCACAGGCAAAGCTGCCTTTCTAATTAAATCTGAGCTCAGCAGGAACATGAGCTGCAGAGAGGCTGAAGGTCCCCGATTCCTGCAGGACTGAAATCACACTCAGCATTTCCCTGAAAGGGGCCTTTCAAGAGGAGTTTTCCAGGAGCACTTACCATGAACACCAGTTCAGCATATTCAATCATGAAGTGAAAGAGATAGATTATCAGAGGGGTCTAAAAGAGAACAGAAGGGAAATCCATGTCAAATACTGTCCAGATAAAATACACCATTAATTTGATGAGAAAAACCTAGTACTGCAAGACACTGCAGCTTTAGAAAGTGGCTTTTTTCCTATAGAATCTATTTTTTTTCAGGATGTCTGCAGGTACTTTTGAAAGATTTCCTACATAGCTGGTTTCACTGTTGAGCCTGTTGTTTAGATGAGTGTTTTATAATGCAAAAATAAGAAAGACGTTGAAAACATAAAGCAGTAGGATTACAGTCCTATCATCCTCTTGCTCCCACAGCTTTTCCCTTCTAGGGTAAGAGGAAAAGCATGTTTCTGAATTATTCCTATTGCACAAAAGCTTAATCTGGAAGTACTGTATTTTCATGCTGTAAATTCAGTCTTCACTGTGAGACAATAGATTTCTTTTAAAATACTTTATAAACAATGTCTAAATAAGCATGGGAAAGTATTTCACAGTCTGGAAGAAAACCGTATCTAGAGAAGGAGAATTTATTGAAAAGAAACCAGTTTTCAGAGGGATACAAAGTACCTGCCTCACCCCAGGTGACACGACCTGTGAGTGTACCTTCATATCAATAAGATCACTTGAGCGCACAAAGCCCCACAGGTGCTTAAGTTAAAATGCCTCATTCCTCATTAGGAATGAGGCACTTTCAAGATGAGGAATAAATAAACTGCATGCTTGTGCTAATCTTAATATTTCTGCAAATGCAGAAACTCCAGCTACTGTTACCCAGTACTCAGTATCAGACTCACAGTGACACTGTCTCCCTGCTCCGGCTTCTGACGACAGAAACATCTGGATGTGAACAGAATATTTCACTTATTACAGAGCTCCCCTGCCTCAGACTTTCTGTATGCAGTAACAAATATTGTGATATCTATCACCTGCAGTCTGTGATTAACTGTATTTCCTCATGCTGGTCATTACAACTATTGCACAACAACTACATGAGCTGAGGTTCTCTAAAGCCTCTGGGACAAGACAGGCTGCAAGCTGCAATCCTAAGACACGTGACACTTGAACATCACATTTAAAACAAAGCATGCAAACCAACCTCATGAAAAATAGCTCCAGAATACGGCGAGACTCCTAAATCCAGCAGAGCCAATCCTTCGACCACTGAAACACAGACAAAACCCCTGCATTAGAACCCTGTAATGTGGGAAAGGACAGATCTCATGATGGTAAAACCTTAGCTTTTAAAACACCCACACTTGTAAAAAATCTCACATTGAATGGATGACACTAAACCTCACAGAGCCAACAGCCAACTAGAACTGATTCTCTCCCATGCACATTCCTGCATGGGCACTCATAACCTATTTATTTGTTTCAGCTAAAAATGTTGTAGGTGAAATCTTTTACACTGAACTCTACACAAATCCCATGTATGATATCACCTGATTTTAAGTCACCTATTTGGTGACATACAAATACTTAATTCTAAGAGAACAAACCACAACATAATATAGAATTTGAACTGTTCTGCCTGATTAGATGTAGAGAGGCCTAAAACGTCCAAAATTACAATGGAAGAACAGAAATTAACACATACCATCACGCAATGCTGAAAGGTTTATCTGTTGTTGAAAATTCCTTGTTGAAAATACAGTTTACAGCCTTAATTTGGCTTCTTCAAGATCATGGAATTACAGATTGCCCTGCAATGCATTTGCATGCTTTTCCATAGGATCTTCACCTTTCTGAGCACAAAGGTTTCCTGGGGCTGAGCAGTGTATGCAGTGAAAGGAGCCAAAGGAAACGGGTTCATTTGCTCAGAGGGAAAAGGCAGGAGACTGCAGGAAGCAATAAAAGGTCTCAGTTCAGTGAAACGCTGGACAAGTGGATTCTGGCTGCCACAAACTCCCCGTGTGGTGATAGCCCAAACTTTGAAGCGACCTTAAGTGTTCTCCTTACTACCTAGATGGTCTAAGGCAAGATTAAAAAATTTGACTGTGTGATGTGCTTCATATAGAGGAGTAGAGGCCTCAGATCATCAAATGTATTTGTACTTTTGACCTTTATTACTCTGGGCCACTCTTTTCCACCCCAGAACTGCAAATACTTTTACCTGTATAATAGCTGGGTATTATTTTCTCAAAGGGCTGTCTTTTAAATAAATTTAGGTTCCCAATGGGCTCTGATGCTACAGACACGATTGTCGCTGAAGAGCCCCAATTGCACTGTACCTCAGCCTTCAGAAGAGAATTTGAATTGTGTTGGCAACCCGTGCAGGGCCACAAACTGAACCCGGAAAACGACAGTAGTCCTGCGCGAACCTGTGAGTGCAGTGGCACTCACACCGCGAGACAATGTTTTGCAGACACAGCCCAACCACACGGGCTCGGCCGAGGCTGCTGGAACCACACGCTCAGTGCCGGGTTTATCTCGCCTCCCTTTGTGTACACGCGTGACACAACCGCTGTGTCCACGTGTGCCCAGCGCAGCTCCGGCCCGCCGCAGGCCCCGCGCCCCTCCCGCCCCTCGCACCGGCTGTTCCCGGGCACGACTACCCGGGGCCATTCCCTGCAGCTCCGGTTCGGGCCCGGACGCGCGGGGCTCGGCCCTGCCCGGGGCACAGCCCGGCGCTGTCACCGCGGAGCCGCTCCCAGCGTGGCGCCCGGCCGGGGCCAGGCCCTGCCCTCCCGGCGCGGGGGTCTGGCCGCCCCGGCCCCTCTGCGGGGGCTCGCCGGGGCTCACCTCGCTTCCAGGCGTTCAGCGGGGACGCCACCTCGACGCGCTCGGCGATGAAGGCGGCGAGGCTGGAGCGGAAGAGCGCGGCGCGGACCGTCACGGCCGCCAGCACCACCAGCACCAAGGGGGCCGCCATCCCTGCGCGCGCCCCGCCGCTCCCGCCGCCTGTAGTTCCCGGGCGGTGACGGGGAACGCGCCGCCAATGCACCGGCCCGCCCAGCAGACTACATGTCCCGGCAGCCCTCGCGCCGCCAACCTCCCGGCACCACTCGGGGCTACGGCGGCTGCGGGGGGGGGTCAACTTAGCCGGAGCGCGAAGGCCGCGGTCAGCGGGGCAGGCCAGGCGGAGGTCTCGCTCCCGCCTGCCTTGCCCAGCGCTGCCGCACGGGACCGCCGCTCCTCAGCCGCAGCACAGTCGTGTTTCTGTCCTCGAGTGCCATCAGGCTCCTCCCGGCACGTTCCTCCCGCCCGTGGGTCCGAGGTGCCTCTGGGTGGCGGCGCTGCCCCCGTGAGCCCTTCGCCCGTGGTGCTCCCCAGCCTGCCTAGCTGGGCGGGGGCTGCGGACTGGGCCGGGCTCGGACGGAGAGGTTCGGTGGCTTCTGAGCTGTATGGAAAGCCCCCGTACTGTTCTTCATTTCCCCGGGTGTTCCACAGAGTCGTGGCCTGTGCCCGCCGTAGCTGTCCCGCTCCTTGGCCGTGTCGGCCGCGGGTAGTTGTGAGGCAGCGGGTGCTGCGCCGTGCGGGGTTTCAGCGGGCTCTTGGCACACTGAGACTCTCAGTCCTGTGGTTTCAACAGCTCCAGAGCTCTGCGCAGACTTTCACACACTACCTTCCCAGCTGTACTTTCCTGCTGTTCTCCGACAACTGTTTCTCCATCCTCATCCCTGGGTATGTACAACCCGTTCACACAAACTTGCACAGAATAGCCTTCACAGCTCTTCATCTGGGTGGAGACAAATGGAAGGAACGTGTGATAGTCTCTTAAAAAATTGAGGGACAGAATGAAAACACATTTCATATGGTATGTGAAGATAACAATTTTTCATGTATTTAAAAACAGGATTTGCTGAGTGTACTGGAGTTGCCATTGAAAAGAGCTTGATAATGTCCAAGTCACAACATTTGCATTGGATTTATGCAGCTTCAGAGCTGTAGTGTAGAGTTGTACCCACCTGCGGAAATGGAGAAAGGCTGAATGCCTCTGTGATATGGTCCCTAAAGGTCTGGGTGACCCAGCATATAGGGGCTGGAGAGACTGGTGGGTTTAGGTGGTAAGTCACACGCACTTTCTGGACTAAGATCACGGCTGCTTAGAACAGCATGAATCCCTTCATGATACAAAACCAGCTTCAGATGGTCCAAGCAGTGTCTCCTACTGTGCTCACTCCCTTGCTGGGGTTCAGCTGCTGCCTTTCCAGGGCTTTCCTCAAGTGAGGTCCCATCCACTGCCACAGGACAACAGCTCTGGTCCTGAAGCCATAAGGGGAACTTCAGTGTTCAGTCTGTCATGGGGCAACTCCTTTGCTCCCAGGCTGCTGCACGAAGGCATGGGTTGTGCTGGTAAAGCTGATTTCCTGTGGGCATGCCACTGGCTGGCCCTGGGACCTGATGGCTGCAGGGCTGACCAGGCTTGGAACATCCTTTCATAAATCAGGGTGTATTCATTCAAGTTAATTTATCTGTGCAGGCACCTCTAAATAGAAAGCCAAAAATGCTGATTCTTTTTCTTTGCAGCTGTTAACAATGTTCTCTTGAGTTTTCGGATCAGAAATGCTTTTTTTTCCAACGCTGATTGCTCTCCTAGTGACAGTTCTTATCCAAAGGAATTAACAGCTGTTGCCTGCTTTGTTCAATAATTGACATACAGTTCTGTGGCAAAAGCTGCACTGCTCTGAGATGCTGATTTTGCCAGTCTGGGCTATGCCGTGTGCTTTCCAGCACCATCTGATGCAGCCCTGGGAAGATTGAGATAATCTCCAACAGCATCAGGAATCGGATGTGAAATCATGCCACTACAGTTGTTCTGTGTTTAATTGAAGTGCAAAGCCAACTAAAGAGAAAGGTCAAAGAATAATTCATGACAAATGCAAATATTCTTTCTGGAGCATAGGTTTACTCCAGTGTTTTTCCAGGAGGAGATCCTGGGGCTGGCAGTGGAGAGAAGTTCCTCACATATTCAACCCTCTCAAAGTATCAAATGTGTAAGGCAAATATCAGAGGGTTCAGTGCCAGTGTCTGCTTATCTGTCTACAGACTGACACTGGTTTGGGGGGTCAGAGCTGGCCTTTAAGGAGTTGCAGTAAGCACACACACACACTGTGGTGCTGCCTTTTGTCTGGCAGGAACTTCTGGAGCCACTTTCAGCCAAATGAAACACGGAAGCAGATCTTTAAAATCCTCAGAGTTCCTACAAGCTTTGTGAAAATCAGGGAAAGGTTAAAGAGACCTAAACTGGGGTGGGTTTTGAACAGGCAGTAGTTTGAGATCTGGCAGCGTGTGCTGTGCAGTGCTGGGTACTCCAAGTCAGACAGCACAGTCAGCTGCTTTCTGAGCAGCAGTGAAGGGGCAGGGAGGGACGATAACAGAACAGAGAAGTAGTCTCGGAGCTATCAGAGAATGATACCGAGCTGAACAGAGACTCCCATCAGCAAGCTGGAAGGATACAAACCAGAAAACTCTGAGGAAACTTTGGCTTGCTTGGTTCATGCAATATTTTACTTTTTTTTCTCAGAGGCATAAATCTGATCTCCTGTGTCCTGGTGTTTACCCTGAACCAATGGTAGTTTTTGCAGCACTGGGGGTTTTACCTGCTGTCCTTTCTTCCTGAAATTCCATGGCTTTGCAAGTGATCTGGTAGGACCATACACAGAGGGCTTGATGTACTGAGGCCTGGGAGCAGTTTAACCAGCTGCAGTTGAGTACCTCCTGCTGTGGTACCACCAGCAGTACAACAGAGGGGCGCTGAAGTGGTTCTTGGTCCACACAGGGAGCAGCAAATACAGCTCTGACAGGACCTTCACACTGCCTGCCTTGCAGCCTCCAGCTTTTATTGCCTAACAAAAAAGTACAGATCTAATGGAGCCAGAAGGGCAGTTGGGAGCTGGTGCTGGAAGCTCCTGCACTTCATTGATTGCGTTGCCTCTGTGGGGCACCCACGCTGATCATTTAGGTGATGAATACAACCTGAGAAGGTTGCATCACAGAATTTCATGAAACACACTGTTTAAGCCTGAGCCAATTCAAGGATGATTCATCTTTGTTCCTGCAAACAGATGCTGGTTTGGGCACTTTTTGTGTGCCCTGCTGGAATTATGCAATAGTGATATTTTTTTTGGTAAACAAGCCACTCCCTTGCTAGCTTCATTGTACAAAATAGTTGTTCTGATTCCTGAGGCACCCTACAGTCCTTTCCTGCAGCTCTTCCAATCTAATGCAGTCTTTTTACATATGGGAGACCACAACTGTGTGTATTATTCTGAGATCTCATCAGGGCCCCATGCAATGGCTTATATAGCTCAGAGATGCTTCCTATTCCTGTGGGATCTATCCCACCTCATCCCCATGTCCCAGAGGGATAATTTTATAATTTTCACCCACCATTTATTTTAGCCAAGCTGTCATGATTTGTTTCCTTACAGACAACCTCCTCAGTGCTACACTGTGTTCTCCTCTTCTACAGACCTTGCACAGCAGTATTTGCAATGTAGTTATTGCAAGTCCTCACTGGTTTTGGTTTTCCTGTGAAGTCCGCATTTACATAATCTATCTCACATCCTGGGGTCCTTTATTTATAAATACTAGAGTTGCTTTTTCCTCTTCTTTTCCAAGTCGTCTTCTGTTGGAGTTTATTGGCTAGAACACCTGCCAGCTTTTGGTTTTGCCAACGAAAAAATTCATATGACTTTAATTTGTATGGGCTACATGAGTTCTCATTACTTCTTTTCTTCAGCATTCACGGGTAAAAGCTGCTGTTAAATTGAAGGGTATTGCTGTTTTTATAAATCGCTGGGAGAAAGGTGCTTGCCTTTTATTTACTAACTTGGAAAACAAAAGATTTTCCTAGCAGTGCTGTAGGTATCTTTCTGCTGCTGACTGACAGAAGACAGCATGAGGTTTGTGGTCTTCTATGGAGGTTAGCAGTGGTCAGGATCAAAAATGGAGCCTTAGTGATCAGCTTTTCTTTAACTTCAGAGAGAGGAGAAAATAAACTGCACTTCAGATTTCTCTGAGTGGCTTCATGTGCCAGGAACTTCTTTACATGAAAGACAAATTTCTTTGTAAGAAAGGAAAACAACTTTTCTCAGCCCTTAGAAAGATTGTATTTCTGCTTTGAACATTTTCCAGAGTGAGTTTTAAATGGCAATGTTAAAAAAAATAGCCAAAGAGGAAAACTTTAATTTCTGCCACCTAACTTAGCTAACTAATCATCTAGTGGAAGCTCATTATCTACACGAGGGAGAGATGGGCTTGTCCAGAGAGCTAAAAACTGACTTCAGACATCCCTCCTAGGTGGGGAAGGGATGAACTGATGACATGAGCTGAACACCAAAGCTCTAGACAGCTGAAGTTAGGCAAGAGGAATCAAAAAGGTCTGACAAACAGCACTGATCAGCTTTTGGGCATTGTCTAAACTACTCTCCTTGACAGCAGCATCTTAAAAATGGGCTGTCCCATCAGCTGGCATGGGTTTTGCTGTTGTCCCACTTGGCCTACTCAGGGCTGCACCCCCTGGGCGTGTGATCAGCTCCCAGTAATAACATCATGATGGACCTGGCACCCTTCTGCTGGGCAGGTCCCTGCGAAAATCCTGTGCTGGGTTGCAGTGATGGTTATTCATATCAGATTTGTAAAGGTTTGTGGATCTGGTTGTTGGTTTCACCTCTCACCCTGAGAGTATCTGCCTGACAGAGTGATCTGTTTTGCACCTTTCTTGGCAAGGCTGAGGACAGACCAGAGGGTAAATATAGTCTTGCAGACCACTGGTCTTTTTTAATATGATAAGAAGCACTTCAGATGAGCTGAGTTCACAGGTCCCTGGTTTAACAGGTCAGTATTTCAGCAGGACTTTATTTTCCCATAGAATTACTCAACCGGAAGGTTTGAGAACAATCTTTGATGCCCACTGGCCGAGCAGCCAAGGGCTACGTACAGTCTGTAACAGCCTGCATTGTGATTGGTCACGCGTCCTGTGCTTATCAGGGCCACAGACCCATTGCAGAGCCCCCCTGCCGTGGCAGGGTGTCCACCAGCTGGGCTAGAGGGAAGGAGAAGAGAAAGGAGGAGGGGAGGGACCATACGGGATGTGTGCACTGTGCACTGCCAAGCTGACAATACACATTTCCAAACCAACATAATTTGCTTCATTTGCAAGGGACTCAGTGAAAGAATTGAAGCCAACAGGGTGTGATGGATGGAAAAGCAATTGTTAAAACTAGATGTCTTTTTCCTTTGCTTTGTTCACTTGACATGAGGAATGGGAATAGGCAGATTAGGGAACTCGGAGAACGCGCTGTCCACCTGGAAGCTTGTCAGCTTTTCCCAGTCAAATCTAACCCAACTTGTTTACCTCCATCAGGAATCTGCTGTGCAATCAGATGGGAAAGAAGTGAAAAGGGATCTATCTGTGCATTACCAAGACTTTACAAACTAGTGCTTGCCCATGTCTCTCCCCTCCTCCTTCCTCTGTATTTCTATTCTCACATGATCATTAACAGGTGCATTGCCAGTTACAGGATCAGGGTCATTTTCCGTGCCAGACCTGTGCCATAGTATCTAGTTCACCTCTTCCAACTGCAGCAATATGCTGGAGCACAAACATCCCCACTGCAGTGGGGAATCCCAGGTGGGGTGTTTGCTGCTGGCAGCAAGGTTTGAATGAATTATTTGTAGTTGTTCTGTCTCCTTTCAGCTTTGGGAACAGTCCAGCCAGAAGGAAATCGTTAAGTGTTCGGAAAGAGAATGCAAGTGTCTCAAGTTTGGCCATTTGCTGCAGTGGGTTGTCTGCAACATTCAGCAGTGAGGCTGGTGGCTTATACCAGTGACCCTGGAGCTCTGCCTTCCTAGAGAGCAATGTTTCCATGGGAAGCTGCCTGACAGCCATGCACTTCAGCAGTGGCCTGTCACAGAGCAGGGGACAGCATATGAGCCCTTACAGCCGTTGCAGTGTGGTGGAGGGAGTCCAGAGCAGCTGGCTCCCTGCTCCTGGGCTGTGTGTCTGGAGCAGCGTCACATCCTCTGCTTTATGCAGAGCCATCCCCGACAGGGATGGCTGGAGATACAGTCTGTGCGACTGCCGCTCCAGACATCGCGTGGGGAGGAAGCGCAGGCATTCAAACAGTTACATTTGCACAGACATTCCAGGAAATCAAGGTTTGAATTTTTCTTTATCGGTGTAAAAGTGCTGACCCCACTAACCTCACCTCGTTGGTCTCCCTCAGCTAGGAAAAATCCCGCTATGCAGGGGCCCATTTTACATAGCACCTTTCAAATCCTTCACTTAGCCTCAATCATGAAGCCTAGAGGCAGGGAACAGGTAAACCAGAGCTCCTAAATCAGCACTGCTCCTAAAGCACCACTGAACCAGGTGGTTCAGGAAAAAAAAGATGGATACTTCTCTAGTGGGGAATTTCAGTGGGCAAAAGTATCACGTTTTCAAGACATTCACACTGTCCAGGCTGAGGAGGATGGTTAGCAGAGAGAAACCCAGCTGTGAATGGAATTATTTCTCTCCCCTTCGTTGCATGGAGCCACCGACAAAAAAGTTAATAAGAATGGTGCGAAGCTTTTCCATCGCCAGCTGCCCACCGGTTCCTGGTGTCAGGAGGATCAGAACCACATAGCCACCTTCACTGATTAGTCCTTCAAAGACTGAAGAGGCTCAGGCTCTGCAAATTTTTGGACTGCAGACAAAAATAAAAGCAACTTAAATGTTGTGCTCCAGTCTTTAGAAAGCTGTACTTGGAACAAGGCTTTGTTAATATGTCATTGCCATAATAACTACCTGGAGCTTAGACCAACTGGAGCACTTCATATAGAGGGATTACTGCAAACACAACTGCCACAT
The DNA here is from genome assembly GCF_003945725.1 of Corapipo altera. Taxonomy (NCBI): domain Eukaryota; kingdom Metazoa; phylum Chordata; class Aves; order Passeriformes; family Pipridae; genus Corapipo; species Corapipo altera. The sequence goes on from NW_020884960.1 coordinate 1,652,441, forward strand.
GTCATCAGGAGCTTGAAATCCAGAGTGAATCTAGCCAAGGACAGCTCAAAACCTTTTTTTCAAGATTTGGGACAAATTCTGGCTAGAATGGCCCATTCAGAAAGAAACAAAGAGCTGAGCTGCCGCAAGATGCACAATATCTTGTCCTTTAAAAAAAAAATATAAAAGAAGGAATATTTATAAAGGAATAAAAGGAGTGTGACAGCTGTGGATGACTATGGAAGCCAGCAAAGAGGGAGTTGGAAAAGCTTTCAACGAAGGGAAGGGGCAGTGCACTCCCTGTCCCTTTTCCATCTCCAGAGTCCCTTGCTCCCAGAGCCTGAAGCAGTGCAGTGACTGAGCTTGATTAGAAAGTGATTTCTCAAGAGCTCTCTGGGGATCACAAATTTATTATTAACTGCCACTTCAGCATTTTTTTAGGTTGCTGTTGTATCTAGATAAGCCCTGAAGCTGTTAATGCTTTCCCAGACAACAGGATCACATGACGTTGGTTGCATCCTGGTGGCAGATTAACCTGCCTAATGAAACTAATCAAACATGTTGCTGTCGATTCCCTCCCCTCTCCCTGCTGAGGGCAAACACTTTGTCTTTGCTCTGCTAAGTACATTTAGCACTTTGACTCCTGCATATCTGTGATTATAGTGTATCAAAGAGCCTAATAGCAATTCTAATGTGGCAATGAAAGTACAGCCAGATCTGCAGTATTCTGGACAATTTTTTTCCAACTGAACAGCTTTGTGCATCTTTTAGATTCACCAGTTTATAGCAAACATGTAGGTTTTGTTCCAATCAAGTAGAATATTGGCTTTCAAGACTTTTATACCAAAAGGTTGGGTTAGATACAGTATCCCAAGGACACAGGCTGAGCATTCACAGCCTGCAGCTCCATTTCCTTCCTCCTTTTCAAGCAAAAGAAAACCACACAGGTCTGTGTCAGCTGGAGAAGGAGAGACTGGAGAGGCAAAGTGGGTTCTGAACAGCAGCTCTGTAAATCACACTCTCTTTCATTGCCACATTTTCCTCTGTGGGAGACCAGTGGGAGCCAGATCTGTGAATTCTGCTTGGGTTCCCCAGCTCTGCGCTGTCCCAGCCAAAGAGGAGCTGCTGGGGACAGCCAGACAGGGAAAGTGGAGAAAGACAAAGCATGGCTTCCTCAGGCAGATTTCCTGCAGGGCACCCCTGGTCACTCACTGCCTCTGGGAGCAGGGCCGGGCACTGTGCCTTCCTGGGAACCTCCCGCGCCCCAGGCCTGGCACAGTTCTCGCTGGCAGGCACTGGTGCTAGCACACTCTGTTGTTCTGACACACGTGGCTCCTTCCTTTTGCTTCAGCCTTTGCTGATAGCAGGATAAAGCCACAGGATTGTGTGATGGATGCTCCCTCTCCCTGTATGGTCATGCAGGAGTGTCGGTGTGTTTTAAGAACAAAAAGCTGACCTTTGGTTGGCGGCTGCTGAACTGTACCATGCCTTTGTGTGCTGCGGGGACTGCTAGAGCAGAGAGTTTTCCTCAAACATTTAATTAGATTTCTTAGTTTTTAAGGCCAGTGTGTGTTTTCAGGCAAGAGCCAGATGCAGAGAAGCCCTATGAGCATTTCTGAGTAACGAATCCCCACCCTGCACTCCTTCCCTGCTCATGCAGTGTTCCTGGGCTGAAATTCCTTCAGGCTCAGGGTCCAGCTTGCACACCAAAGTATCCAGTGGAGGGGACCTCTGCCCCCCAGCCAACTGGGCCCTTGGCCACAGGAGGGATTTGTGCAGAGGGATGTATTGGTCCTGTAGCGCACTTGAGCAGCCTTTTGCAGCTGCGGAGCATTCCTGGAACATCAGGTCCTCCTGCAGACCTGTCTTTTCCTGGCATCAGCCTCTTTTGCCTGGTCCAGCCTCAGGGCACTGCAGTGGAGGTGCCTGAGGGTTTGTTCTTTTTCCTTATCTTTCACCAGGAACATGTCAAAAAGTTGTGTGGTGTTGTACGGTGCTATGCACTGCAGGTGGCACAGAGGTTTTCTGCTGTGTGGGCTCTGGCAGCCACTGGAGGTGGCTGCAGGGCCATAGGAAATGAGGGCCAGAGCCTGTGGGCTCTCATGGGTCAAATCTTGCCAATCTTCTTCTCCTGTAAAACCTCAGTGATACTTTAAACCACTGAAGTATGAATTTTGATTCTGTATTCCTTGGAAATAAAGGCAGCAGGAATATAGAATCCACCTCATGAGCAGCTTTAGTGATAGTGAACATATTTCTTGGTTTAAAGTAATGGAATTGCATGTTCATCCTGTGACACGTTCTCTGTCCGTCCCTGCTGTGTACCAGAAGGCAGCAGTGCTGCTCTTAGAGCAGGAACCAGTGCTGACTTGGAAAGCTGGTACTAAGCTGGAAGCAGTGTCTGGATCAATATTTTTCCAGCTAATCCTCAGAAGGGATGGGAGGGAATGGACTAAATGATGAGATAAAAGATTTAAAGTCAGATGAGTGGCAACCTCCCCCCCAAAACATCAACCAAACTTGTGGAAAGCTTGATCCTGGTCCAAACCAATGCAGCAAAGCCAAGACCTGCTCCAGGAAGTGCAGACGTGTCACTTCCATCATTTGGTGACCCTGGATGACATCTAGAAGTACTCCTCTTCCTAATCCTTCAGTTCTGTGGAAATTCATTTGTATTACGGGACACTGTTAGTTCCTGGGATTTCCCCACAGAAAGTAAATTTAAGGACTGGTTGCTGGAAAGGGTCATGTTGCCATCTGGGGTTTCAGCTGCAGTTGCTGGGATTGAGTCCTGTCTGAGGAGCAAAGAGGGGATGTGTAAAACCAGATTAAAGGAAAATCAAGGCGTGGCTTGCTCTGCAGTTGTCTTTCCACATTCCCACTGGGTTGAACTATTGGGGGCTGCCAGGCTGTGACAGAGGGGACAGCTGGATGTGTGGGGTAGAGACTGGTCATCTGTGAGATGAAGATGGGATGGGCACAGGTGGGAAGGGCCTACAGGCCTCTGTGCCTCATCTGTGCTGCACAGGGAACAAGGGCTGTACTGTCCACCAGCCTTGGGCCCTCTATCAGCTCCTCAGGGCAGAGGACACTTCCTGCATGCAGAGAGATGCCTGCAGGGAACAGACTTCTCCTGTTGTAAAGAGGATTTTGTTATCTTGAGGGTGGTGAGGCACAGGTTTTCTAGAGTAGCTGTGGCTGCCCCATTCCTGGAAGTGTTCAAGGCTAGATTGAACAGGGCTTGGAGCAACCTAGTCTAGTGGAAAGTGTCCCTGCCCATCCTGGCAGGGGGATGGAATGAGATGGCCTATAAAGTCCAACTCAAACCATTCTGTGAGCTCATGATTCTCTCTGGAAGGAGCTACTGAGGATTGTCCTTTTTAGCCAAGTTTTACAACTAAAGTTAGCCCAAATGTCCTATTAATGGCATTCCCCCTCAGTGGGTACAGTGGGGTCTCAACGAGCATTTTGTACAGTTTTCATGACATTACAAGAATAGTAATTTTTAGCACTATTAGAGATTGCACTGACACACTCCCTGTTGAAACAGATGAGTGGAAGGGTCTGTTTTCTTTCCCAAATAGAAAACCGAAGTAGGGAGAGTTGAAGATGCTTGGCCCAAGTCAGATGTGAATGAATCTTCAGACCCTAAAACCAGCTCCACAGTCCTAATCCCCTGGTTCCCTCTGCCTGGGAGCCGATAACTAAAAACAAGGATCATTTTCTGGGACAGACAAGTGGAAGATTGTCATAGAAAAGGAAAGGCCACCAAGTCAAACAGGGTGACTGGTTGATGCCTGTTCCTGGAAAATGAGCCCTGATCCCTGGCAGCAGCTCTCAGTGCATCCGGCATGGAGGAACGCACAGCTCACACGGGTCTGTGCTGGAGAAAGAAAGAAAAACGTGGACTGCAGGGACAGCAAATGTCCTCTCTGCATGGTGCATCCCCTCTTCCCCCATCCCCTCTTCAACCCCAGGGCTTCGGCCATGGCAGCTCTGTGCAGCACAGCTTTCCCTCCCAGTGTGAAGCGAGAGGATGTGCCCAGAGCAAAGAGCGTCTTGAGCCCTGCACAAAAGATGCATCAAGTTTGTGTGGATGGTGAGTGTAACCACTGTTATATGAGATAAAGGACTTCCATCACTGCCCAAGGACAGGCAGCAGGCAGGGTGCTGATCCCACCAGCTCAAACAGGACACTGCGGAGGTTTGTCTGTGGCAGTGGCTGTGGGCAGGCTGCCCTCAAGAAAGAGGTTCCAAAACTATACCAGGGGTTACAGAAGCCCCATTTTGGTCCATCAGCTGCTGGGTGGTGTGGCCAGACACTGCCAGGTAGCAGTTGCCTGCTTCAGCACTCTGCTATGACCCCAGGTGGGTGCAGAATGTCCAAGAAAGAGTCACAGAATTGCTGGAAAAGACCTCTAAGATCATCCAGCCCAACTAGTAACCCAGCACTGCCAGGTCCACCTGTAAACCATGTCTCCAAGTGCCACATCCACATGTTTTTTAAACACTTCCAGGGATAGTGACCCTACCACTGCCCTGGCAGCCTGTTCCGATTCCTGACCATCCTTTCTGTGAAGAAATTTTTCCTGATATCCAACCTAAACTTCTTGCTTAGTCCATCAGCTGGGAAATCATGTGGCCACATTGGACCCCTGAACTGGTCTTTGAAACTACCTCAGGCACGGCCATCCTGCTGCAAACCTTCACAAAGGCACTGCTGCCCACCCCTCAGTTACCCTCACTCTCTGCCCCGTTTCTGTCCCCTCTGGGGATGAGGAGCAAGGGAGGCTCCCCAAAACTATGTTCCCATATAACTGGTCCTTCACTAGGAACTCTTTCCTTGCCCACTCTGCCTCTTCCCTCCTGGAGGAGGAGGAGCTTGAAAATATGTTGAATATTTTAATTAGAAAAGTTTGCAGCTCAGGGTCTGGCTGGGACAATCTCTCCTTCCACCCTGACCTGTCAGAGCCCCAGTGACCTCAGCTCCCAGGTGATGGGTGGTCCTGGGGGCATTTGGGACCATGGTTTGTGCAGTGCTCCTGTGCTGTGAGGAGCTCCCTTCCCTCTGGCATGGGTTGCATCAGCTGGGCTTCCCCAGCTGGGCTTCCCCAGCTGACAGCACAACCTCCAAGCAGCAAACATCCACCTCGTGTGACAAACCTCACTGGACTCCGCGAGCAGGGGCAGAGCCACATTTCCTTCCCTGGCAGCAGATGCAGCTTAGGATGTTCCTGCCTTACGTAAGGCCTCATCAAGATGCTCCCCAGCTTTTAGGGTTTAAAAAAAGAACCCTGCCTTCCTCAAGCCCTGGTTCGAGGTGGTGGCCATGAGCAAACCGCCTGGGAGTGTTCAGCTCAGCACAGCCCATATCACTGGCTGAGCAGGGCAGGAGGTGCTGGCACCATTGTATCCCATGCCAGGTGGGCTGGGACAGAGATGGGTCATCTGAGCAGAGAACTCCCATCTCCATCTCCTGACACCAGGAGAGCAGTGAGGACTGACTCCTGTCAGGGCTGAGGGTGACCCTGCCCAGGCACAGGTCCTGCCAACCCTGAGCGCTCCTGGAGTTCTCCCTATGGCACCAGCTCAGTGGGGATGAACCTCCTGTTACAGGTGAAGGGTGTCAGGATGAAAAGAAGGGGGACAGGCCTTCCCAGGGAGAGGGCAGAAGTTCAGGCAAGATGGGATAGTGTGGCAGGAGGCTCTGGGGAGCAGGGTTGGAAGGGAGCCGGTGGCTGGTGCTGGGGACCGTGGTGCTCAGACCTGACAGTGACTCAGCCTCTGGTCCTGCCTCCCTGTGCCTCAACCTGGGGCCATTTGTGGTCATGCATGAAGCCTCCATGATGCATAACCTGCCCAGCTGTGACTCCGTCATTGCTCTGGATGCTCAGCATGGCTGCTGCGTGCTCAGCCTTGTGTCCAGCCCTCCCAGAGGAGTCACCCCCCAGCTGTTCCATCCCGTGGCATCGGGCTCTTTCAAGTCCACGCCCAGCCTGTCCTGTGGTGCATGACTTGGCTGTTGGCTGCCCCGGGGACCTTTCCTCGTGCTCGTCACGCGTTGCCTGAGCTGCCAACCACATCCCCGTGCTCTCCCCATCCTGTGGTCAAGAGCGTTGGGGGTCCCCAGCTCTGAGCTATGATCTCTGGGAAAGCAATGGGGTGTTTATAGTCAGCGTCTGGAAGGTCATGTCCTCCCTGTCACTGCCACGCCAGAGCATTCCTGAATCCAGAACTCCTATACTCCAGCCCTGCTCTGGCCAAACCCCTCACCCTGTGTCCTGCCTTGTAAAGGGTGAGAGAACTGGGGTGCACCCTGTGCAGTTGAGGTGCACCCTGTCCCTCTGAGGTGGACCCTGTCCCTGACACATTGGGGTGCACCCACTGACTGCCTCTACCCATGATAACCATTCCTTTTCTCAGGGAGGGACCTTGGGGTGCAGGGGGGAGTGCAGCATCAGCCCCTGTGGGGCTGGGCCTTGCAGCCTTCCTTAGGTGAGGCTTGTTCCAGGCTGTGTAGGTGCCACCCCAGCACCTCCACTGCTGCAGTGCTGTGCTCCAGAGACCATCCACATGCCTCCCACTGTAACCACAATGGTCCAAGGGGCCCATGGGAGGGTGAGTGCAAGCTGGGAACTGCCCTCCACCATCCTGGGACCTCTGTACCCTCCCACCTGCACACCAACAGACTCATCCCACCTGACAGCAGGTCAGGGCTGTGCTGGGCGAGATAGAAGGGAGGACAGACAGACAGACCCTGGGAATCTCCTGCTCTGCCTCCCACCCACTGCACCTCTTGCTTTGCTGGTCTCCCCAGGCAGCCGTAGGGCCCTGGTGGGTTTGATGGTCACAACAAGGATGCAGGTCCAAGCAATCTGACCGTGGAAGGACCAGTCTAGGCTGCGTGGGGTGTTTGGAGGAAGCTCGGAGGAGGTGCTGCCTCTCTCCCAAACCTGTCTCTCCTGTTCCTTGCCACCTCTGACTCTACTTGCCCAGCTGGATTGCTCAGGCCAGCCTTCCCCAGATTTTGTCCTCAGGGTGCTCCCTGGTGTTTGTGCCAGTGCCCGCCCTGGCTCATCTGCCTGCACATCCAAAGGCAGGAGGCAGCAGAAAGGTCTACTGGACATGGTCCTTGCTGCCACATGAACCCAGCACATCCCTGGCCATGCCCTGGTGGTGCCACCCGCTGTGGGTGGGTGTGGAGGGGACCCTGGCCCAGGCACGGACCTGGTTGCTTTCCTCCACCCCAGGTCATCAGGGCAGGGGGTATTGGTGCCATCTGTGTACTGAGCAGATTCATTCATCTTTGTTCTGCTCCAGCTTTATTTCTTCAGCTTTCTGTCAGAAAGAGGTGGCGAGAGAAACACCGCCTTTAGCTTTCTGATTATGAGAGGCACAGGACCAGCTGGAGTCCCTCTGCCTTTGGAAGGATCTTCCTAAGGAGGAGCATGTCTGTGAGTGCTTTTCTATAATGGCCACCTCTTGAACCAGCCCCACTGATGCCATCCCCAGGCGTGGAGTGATAATATTCTGGCTCCATCCCATTTGCAGTGTTTGGGATGCTGAGCTAGGCACATCTAAAGTACTTTATGGTAACCAAAAGAATGGTTTCTATCCTCTCTGTTGCTTTTCCACATCTGCCCCACCTCCCAAACTCTGTCTCCAGCTTTCCTTCACACCAGTTCAGTAAATCCCACCTTGCACCATACGCTGGGCACTGGGGCAGGAGAGTGGAGCTGGTGCTGGTGCTGTGCCACTGCAATTGCAGCCACCTCTTGCATCACCCCACTGGCGACCTCTGGTTGCAGAAGAGCAGGAAGTAAAAGGGGTTCTTTAATGACCCAAGTTATATATACATACAAATTATGCAACTGGGAAAATAATAGGGTTTGCAGGAAAAGCTTTCATCCATGTGTGTGATGGTTCTAAGGTGAAGAGGTTTGTAGCCAGAAAAGCAGCAGTGCTCCTGGACATGTTTTTTTCTGCTGCTGCCCTCCTCTCATTGCTTTAATTTAGATGAGACCAGGGAAAACACTTATTGAAGTTTTATTTCCCAGGAATATTGCCTGCCTGGGAAGGGATGATGCAGAGCTGCCCACCCTGGGTGTTTGGGCACAATCCCACACCAGTGCTGCTGCCCAGGTGGCAGTGTAGGAGAGGAATGGCATGGGGAAAGTTTTGCTGCCTGGATTCAGCCCAGCTGTCTCTGAACACCAGTGTGCATCGTACTTTGCTGGATGAGGGTCATGGTGCCCTCAGCAAGGCAGAGTCCAGCCCTGTAACTTTGAGAAGTGGATGGTGCACGGAGGAGGCTCTGCCTCTGGTCCCTCTGCCTGCCCAGGTCACTGCTTGTGGACAGGTGGGCAGAGCCATCCATGCCCGCTGGAGCACTGTCAGCCCTCAGTCCCACAAAGTGCTGCTGATTGGTCCATCTCCAGCTGCCCTTCCTGCAGTGGGTGACCCTGCTCCTGGGAGAGGAAGGGAAAAGTCTTGCAGGGGCCATGAGTCCCTGTGGTTACCAATGGCAGCAGTTCCCCATCCTGTTCCTCCTCCATATTATGAGTTCTTCTCCTCCACCAGCCAGCAACCTGCCCTGCATGCCCATGGGGCAACTCCCTGTGCTGGCCTCCCCTTCCAGCCCCTTCCTGGTCTCAGCTATAATGATGGGGTGCTGCGGTCCAATGAAGGACAGGGGAGGACAGGAACACCTGACACTGTTTGTCAGAGCTTATCTGCACCCTACCATGACACTGTTTTTATGAAAGAAGTCATTCAAAAGGCCTAGGGCGTCGGGGGACATCTGGGCACAGGTCCTGGAGGTGTGTTTGTGTTTCTGGTGTTGCAAAACCAGCTTCCTCAGTGGCTGAAACAATGTGGCTGTGGCTGGAGGTCAGGGAGGGCTGATGTGAGTCGGGAAAAGAAATGCTGGGGAAGCACCTTGGCTCCTGAGGACAGTGCTGTGGGGAGTGGCACCTCTTCCCGTGCCCCGTGCTCTGAGCTGGCTGCGTCAGACATGCCTGGCAAAGTGTGCATTTGCCTAAAAATCCATGGATTGTGCATCTGTGAGCATCATGTGATGAAGGCAGCCGTGTGCTCCAGGCATGACTGTGTTCCCAAAAGAGATCCCACTGCTACAGGTGAGGCTGTCCCTTGGCATCTTGGATCTGCCACAAGCATCAGCAGGGGAGGGTGCCAGGCTGCCAGGGCTTACTTGAGGTGCAGGCAATGAGCCGCAAGAACTTAAAAGGATCTTAGACCTTTTCCGGAGAAACTTTCCTATCTCATTTCAAAAAAATAGCAAGGTGTCATGGTTTGACTAATTTCAAACCATGATACAAGGCTTGGCCCTGTAGGACACATTTTATCAGCTTCCTTCTGCTGGTCCTCAGGCTCAGGGGAGGATTTTTTTAAATCCCAGTAGCTGGTGACCAAAAATCACCGAATCTTAGAAACATGCAGAGCTGATGGATCCTCTTTGGTGCTCACCCAGAGCTCTGGAGATCTCCTGGGAGAGCAGTCCTCCAGTGCCTGAGGACTGCATGGGCAAAATTCCCTTCCTTCTCTCCTGCTGCCCACTGGTGCTCTCCTCTGCTCCTCCAGACCCTACCTGTCCTCCTTGGAACGTGTGTGCCCGGACAGGTCAGTCACTCCTGCACCTTGAAGGGCAGGATAGGGAAGTGGTATATCTGTCAGGTCAAGGGGTCTGGCAGGCTGCAGGAGGAAAAATTCCCTTCTGGACCTGGCTTTAATGCCCCACCCTGGGCAAGGAGAGACCCACTGGGGACACCTCTGTGCAGTGCCAGAGGCAGCAGTGCTGCTTGAGCTGATGGATGATGCTGGGCTTACGGCTGCCTGGACCCCCTATCCTGAAAGCTTCTGCAACAGGTCAGTATTGCACATAGAGCAGGGCAGAGGGAAAGATTAGGCTTTTACAGGGTTGTAAAGTGCTGGAAAAATGGAAGTTTTCCCACTGTGCTGTAAAACAGAGCGGAATGACCTGCTTTGGATGAAAGGAGCCCTGCCTGCACCTTCCCCTCTGGCTTAAACCAACAACAAAGTCAGTTGTGAAGTTCCAGGTGAGTGATCTGGTGGCCATGGGAGCCTGGTTGACCTCACTCCCAGAGGGATCACCTGTGCCTGTGCCTTCCAAAAGCCAGTGCAGATCTGCTATGGAAGTTTCTTGCACAGGGGACACATTCCTAATGTCCCTGCGATCCCAATTCCTCTCCTGGCTCCGGGGGAGGGTGACACAGTTCTTCAGTGGCACTCCGCCTTGCACTGAGCTGGGCTTGCTGCCTCCTCCTCACCCTGGGAGCACCCGCAGGGATGAGAATTTTGGTCCCTCACTTTCTGAGTGCCCTGAGAGCCGGGGCAGAGTGACGTGGGGCTGTACCAGCCGGGGGAGGACACGAACCTGTTCTGAGCACTTCAGCTGGGCCTTTAAAAAGCCCATCTGCCTGCAGTGACACTGAGCTCTGTGCCTGGCTGGCCCAGCTGCAGCTGGGCCCCAAAGCACTTTTGTCTATATTTAGTGCATTTTTCAGATAACCCTGCTTCTATTTTTGGACCATGTGCTGACTTAGGGCCCCTTTTTGCTCTTGTGCTCTGCTCTATCACAGGTCAAAGCCTTTCCATTTTTGGGATCCTCAGGTTCCCAAAGGAAGGGCATTGAAGAGAAGGCAGGCAAATCAGCTTTTTGGTTTCTTCATTAATATTCAAAAAAAGGTAGGAAAATTGTTTTTTAAGGTGTTTTGATGGAGCAGCTAAGCCTGGAAACCATGAAAGGCCTTTGCTAACTCTCCTTCCTTCCAGTGAGACTTTCAGAGAAGCAAAAACCTGGGCTTCATGTGTGAGGGAATGGGAGAAGGTGCTGGGTCATCTTCTGCCTTGGGTGGGTCTTGAGGGTTTCATGTCCATGTGCATCCTGGAGAGAGCAGAGGGATCCAAAGGCAGTGTCAGTGATGGGTCCTTATAAGGCTGCTGTGGTTGGGCTCAGTGACAGCTACCCTCCCGGTGGGAGAGCTTGGCTGGCAGGACCAGGGTGCTTGCCAAGACCCGATGGAAATGCCTGAGAACAGAAACCTTCAGAGCAGCCTGTGTTTTGCTCTTTTTAAGGTCAGCTCCTTGGAAAGTGCCGTGCTGGGGCAGGCCACCCACCGTTTGAGGAGCAAAGTGACAGGGACACGTGTCCCCAGCATCCCGTGCCAGTGTGACAGGTCTTCTTGCCACTGCTGTGATGGGACAGAGCAGTGTGGTGACCCAAGTGCTGGGGGAGCTTCCCTGCCTTGGGAGTTCGCTGTGCTGTCCCTGTTACAGAGCTCTCTGCAGTTTTGAACCACAGCCACGGTTCCTGAGGTCAAGGGGAGTGGGGCCACCACGCTCTGAAGTGGGGTCGGGCACAGCCAGTGCAGGGCTTCTGCAAATTATACCAGACCAGTCCCACCACCAAGCCTGATCTGGGGGGGGGGGATTGCCATGCATCTCCCACCACACTCCATGCTTGATCTGCACCCAGGACCCAGATAATGTAACCCAGAGGCATGGGGTGACCAGGGATTGTGGGTATTTTAAAACTCCCCTCTGTGTCAAAGGTGCCCAAAGAGCAAAGGAAAAACTTTCCTCTTGTCCTCTCCTCAAATTCAGAGTCCCATCTCCGATGTCACTGCGATCCTAATTCCTCTCCTGGCTCTGGGGAATGGTGACACAGCCCTTCAGCGAGGTGCCAAGGTATACACAGTGGCACTCTGCCTCGCACCAGTCGTCTGGGGGAGGATTTTTGAAATGCCACAGAGTCCTTGAGGGCTTTCAGTCCACTGTCACCAAGCTCGAAGATATTTACCTCCACTCCAGCCTTGCAAGGTGAGACGGGCTACACCCTCTGAGGTCAGCCCAGGGCTCATGGAAGGGCAGAGCCACTGTCTCCCATGTCCTTTAGGGTGACCTTGGTCCCAGCCTGCAATGCCTGACCAGCACTGGCAGAGCCTGGCTCACCCAGCACCCCACTACAGCAGGACCTTGCCCCTGTGCTGGGATGACTAAGGGTACCCTGTCAGCACAACCAGGCACCTTGGCAGCACCTGGAACAAACATGGCCATTAATCCTGCCCAACCATGACTGCTGGCATGTGGAGGTGGCTTGTCCTCAGGCTTTCAGGAGCCTGCTGCACATGAAGCACAGCCCTGTGGAGAGGGACTCGCTCCTGGCCATGCAGAAGGCAGAGGCTGCAATGTGGTGGGGGTTTGGTGCCTGTGGGAGAGGGGCAGCAGGAGGAGAATGAGAACTGGGATGAGACTAGGACCCTGCTGGCCCTGAATGTTCTTCACCTGTCCAGATTCATGTGGGACCTGCAGGCACTGAAGCCCAGTGTCTACCAGCTCATCTCCTGTTGGGCACCAGATGCAAACTTCCCATGGGTGGGGTGGGAAGTTTTTCCACAATGGCCCTAATGTGGCTGTGCACTGTGGTGCCTCCCCAGTCCCGTGAATGGGGCCATGGCTCAGCCCAAGGGAATAACCAGAAACCCCGAGCATCCCCAGGTGCATAGAAAATGCAACCTGGCTCTTTGCAGCCGGGTTCCAGCCCCTCTCTCCAGAGGCCTGTTCTGTGACTGGCTGGCTCGAGCCACGGTCCCACATTTTGCACTGCACTCCTTCTCCGACCGGGGCTGCGACTGTGGTGCATCCAGACATAAACCACAACTGGTATTGCCCCCGAGCAGAGTTGCTGACCTGGCTGGAAATAGCCCAAAGCTAATTTTAACCTCAGTGGTGTTGTGTTTTTCAGGTCAAGGGGGTGGATGGGTAGTAGGGAGGACATGGAAGGGTGTGCTAGGGACACGCTGTGTGCAGGGGTGTGCGCACACCGGTGTCCACACACGCACTGGAGCGCAGGGGAGGCACCCTGGGCACGGTCACAGGGGATCTGTTCTCATCGTCTCAGCACAAAACCAGACTGCGGATTAAGAGGAGACTTTAGTGTTCCTTTCCTCCCCTCAATATAGCGAAACCTACACAGGGCAGGACATTTATAGCTGCCCTCCTTTATCGGGAGCTCTCTTGGGTTTCACTCCAGGGTGATACCTGGAAGCAAGCTCTGGTGCTGCTGGAGGCAGCTTAGAGGAGGTTGCAGAGTCCTCCTGCCCTGTACATGCTGCACAGCCTCAGGGTCCCTGCAGTCTGGGGCTGTCCCTGGGCAAAGTGGGGGGCATAGCAGTGGTGCCAGGCACCTGCAGCACCCACCTCATGCTTCTCAAAGCCACTCCATTTCCCTGTGAGCAGCAGGCAGGGGAGGTCTCTTGGTCTGGCATCACACTCCTGAGTGCTGTGCTGTCTGTGCTTCGAGACTCCAAAGACTTTGCCTAGTGCTACCATAGCCCTTTCCAGGCACGGGAGCTCAACAAGGAAGAAGGTCCCTCCCTTGGAGAGATGCCATGTGGAAACTGGTGAACTTGCTTCAGGCTCTTCATCAGCTACCCGGGTTCCTCATCTCCATTTTTCACACCTGGCTTTACAATCTTGCTCCAAGAAGGAGAGAAAGAGTTGCTCTACAGGGTTCCAAGAGCAAGGGTCTCTTCGGGGAGAGACTCTGAGCCAAAGTACCAAATGGGCAGAAGGATCCCAGTGTGGCAGGAATACTCCCAGCATCATGGACCAGGGGAGCGCTTGGAAGAAGTTGGAGACAGCCAGTCCCTGTTCCCCAGGGAGAACCAGGTCCTTGAGTGGCTGCCTCTGACACCCCAGGGACAGAGAGTGGGGGGGCTCAGACTCTGACTCTCTCCTGGCCAGCACCTCATAGTCTGAAGACATGAGAAGAGTCACAGTGACTCAGTACAAGGACAGCCATCAGTCCAGCTGAGACACTGCCTGGAACAGACCCTCCAAGACTGAGGGTCACGCTGAGTGCTGGATAAACCTCTCCTTGCCCCAGGGATCCTAGTCCAGCACAAACAACTTAGATTGGTGAAAACTCACTCATGAGGAAAGGGAAAGTAGAGCAGAGCTGGTGCTGGTGGCCTGGCCAGGGCAGCTGAGCACAGCATGGCCATCCCAAAGCTGCTCCCACCAGCCATTGCCGGCACAATATTTCTGGCCCTTCCTGGGATGCTCTGGGGAGCCCTGTCTCTCCACAATGTGACAAACCCAAACGGTGGGACAGAGAACTCAGCAGAGAGTGATGAGTTCACTTTTCCCCACTTTACTCAGATCTTCTGGGATGAAGTTGCTCATGGTGAAGCTTTGATGGGAGCATGGGCATCAGGAGGAAAGCCCAAGGGAGCAGCCTTGTCTCCACACCAGAACCAGGCCATGTCACCATGGTGGTAGCCAGCAGCAGTGTCCCCTGCAAACACTGGCTGCTAGGGAAGGTTGGTGTGGCCCTGTATCGTGAGGTACAAGAATCAAAGGAAAGGGGCATGTCTGGATGGCACCAGGAAAGTGCAAGAGAACTGGTCCACCTGGGTCACTCTGCCCTGACCACTCTCTGACAAGCCTTAGCTGAGCAATCAAGGTGAGGCAGCCAAGGAAGAGTGATTTTCTCCCCTGAATTTTCCCATCCCCTGAAATGGAAGACCCAGGTTTCATTTTATTTGCTTATAGTTGTCCTATGAGCAAATTGCATTTGAGTGTAGGAAGTTCCTGCCTCTGTCCTAGAGAGAGATTTAAAATAAATTGGTGCAAATACATGGGACTGTGAGCAGATGAAGATGAGGATGAAGTCCTTCATGGTCACTGCTGCCGTGTGCCTCAGCTCATACGGGCTCACAGTTCAAGGTGTGCATTCCTGGGATTCCAGCTCAAACAGGAGCAAATCTGCACTGAACTGTGGGAGGCCTGGCTGGGCGATCAAATAGTGGCTCTTTTATTTAGCTTCAACTCTTAATTTTTCACCCTTGCCATGAAGGGCTGAGCCTCTCCAACCTGGGTGGATCCTGGGGCTCTCCAGCAGGACTGACTGCCAAGACCACATCTTGCACAAGACAAATATGTGGCAGGAGTCAAAAGAGGCAGAAACCCTCTCGTGTGGGAGGTGGCAGTTTCTGGGTTGCTTGGTTCGCCCAACCCAGACCCACATGGGGCCCCAGCGGCACCACAGCTTGACCTGCCCTGAGCTAGTGGGCTGCAGCACCTCCAGTGAATCAGGAGTGGCCAGACTTGGACTCCTACTAGCCTGGGATCAGCTTAGGCAGTATTTAACCTTCACCTTAAAGAGGCCCTGAATGCTGATTCTGACGCTCATCCTACTTTTGGGACACGTGGACTTGAGGGGTATTTGGGAATACTCTTGAATAAAGTGCTGCTGACCGGGTGGAATCCTGGCCACCTCATGGCACCTGTGTGGGGGTCACTTCCAACCCAGGAGCACACAGAGGAGTCAGAGACATGTGTGATCCAAGCCCAGGAAAATCCAGCTGCTGTGGGGCAGTCAGAAGGCCCTGTCCACCTCCCTGGAGATGTCCACATGAGAGAAGTGCATCAGCTGCTGCAGATACCAAGACAGAAGATGCTGAGTTTCCAGAAAATGATTTATAGAAGCTGCAAGTCCATGTTATCACTGAAGCCCTCGAGGGCTTCAGTCGAAGGTCTGAGGGGACTCTGTAGTTGTCAGGCTCCCAAGGGCCTCCAGGGTTCCTGTCCAGCCTGGCTAGAGTCAGTAGGACCATAGGAAGAGCAAGCTTTGAGCTGGGGTCCATTCCTTGTCTCCACACCATGATGTGCCCTCTGGGACACCACCCTCAATGCACACCCACCCTATAGAGCTCACACTCCTCTCCATGGAGAACAACTCCCCCGTGTAGAACACCCTCCCCATGGAGAGCACACCACACTCTGGAGGACATCCCATCCCCGTGAAGCACATCCCACCCCTATGGAGAGCACCCTACCACTATGGAGCACATCCCACCTCTATGGAGCACACACCATCCCTATGGCTTGTGGCATGAAGCCTTTTGGGGTGCTGCTGCTGGGACCCAGAGATACAGCCTGTGCGAGGAAGGGCAAGCCTTGCAGGATGTGAAACCTGCCCGGATCAGGGAGCAGGAAGGACCAGCCACTTCCTGGCAGTGGAGGAGAGGGGGCGGCAGGGTGGGCAGATGCCTTCTCTTGGCATGGTGTTGAAGGTAGAAGTTGGGCATCAGTTGCATTTGAGGGGATCATCATGAGCTATTGCTAAGGATGAGATGCTCTGTGGCCAGTGGCTGCTAATGGGGCAGCAGGTGGGTCCCCTACTCCTTCCTTCTGCAGTGCAGGCAGGGGGAGTGCAAACCTTTGCCTGCTCTCCCTTTCCGTGACAGCTACCTGCTCCCACTGCCGGGCTCTGGCAGAGGTGCCAGGGGGTGGCAGTGGTAGGGGGTGACAGGGTGCTGCCCTGTCCTTGCTGCACAGGCAGTGGCCCTGGCTGCTGCACCCAGGCCAAGCTTACTCCATACTGAGACACACACCCCAAAATCGCCTGGGGTCAAATTACTGGGCTCATCTCACCAGCTGCTATTTCCTTCTGTCCCCAAGCCAAACGAGGAGCTTGTGGAAAACAAGGAGGTGTCAGTGCAGGGTGCTCTGAGTCAGAGCACTGCCGGGCCGGGGTCACGGGGCTGCCCGTGGCAGGGGGCTCTGCAGTGTCCTCAGCCGAGATGGGCACCCTGCCCCCCCCCCGGCCACTGCTGCAGGAGGCGGCCAATCCTTCCCCTGATCACTGCCCCACGTATCTGCCTGCCTCGGCAGCCTTCCCGACCGGACACCACTGCCTGGCCTAGAGCCGGTTTGCAGCCCTGTTTTCCAAAGATGTTTTGGTGTCTCCTGGCAGAAAGCTGCTAAATATAGAAACAAGTCCATTTTTTATGCAACAAATGCAAAACCTCCGTCCCATGTTCATCTTTGGGAAATAGGTCTTTTTGTCAGAGAAGTGTAAATATAACACCCAGATTTCTTTCCAGTGAGGTCATCTCCTGGCTGTGGTCATTCCTGAATGCTCTCACGGTTATTTGCTCTAGGTAAACTCCTCCATGCTCCTTCACTGCTGGAAAGCCACACTCAGAGCCTTGGGCAAATCCCAGGCTCTTCATGTGATGGACCATGCCCATCTCAGGTGATGGGCAGTTCCTCTGGGATGAAAGTGCAGTGTGAAGCCTGCACGCTGCCTGCTCCCAGAGCAACTGGGGAGCCAGGCCCCTGTCTCTCCCCCATACCCTTGGGTGCTACGCAGGCTGTGGGCATCTAAGGGTGGCACAAGGAGGTTTTGTGGGGCTGTGGGGCTGTAGGACTGTGGTTTCCCCATAGGTGTGATCGGCATCTATCCCCTCCACACCTTGCTCAGGCTATTGTCTCCTGTTCAGCCTCTGCAGCTCCTGCCCACTGCAGAGCACATACCTGTCCCCATCCCACAGATGCCCCCAAGGGAGGAACTGTCCCCAGCCTTGAAATAATCACAGGTTCCCTGAGTGCCTGGCTCCTCACAGAGCCCAAGGAGCCTCACAGCTATTCTCAAGTGTGGTATAGGTGGGTTGACAAAAGTCTCTGAGCCCATCTGGGGGCTGAGAGCCAGTGCTGGCAGGAGGAGGCTGCAAAGCCCAGTGCTGGCAGCAGGGGTGTCCCGGCCACCAGGCAGCAAGTGACCAAAGGTGGTAACAACCCCAATTTACAAAGCACTTGAACCTCAACACATCCACACAGCCCTGGCTCCTGCAGGGACTGAACTGAGCTGTTCACCTGGATGCATGTCTGGCCAGATATAGTTATGTCTCCCTACCAGCAGAGAGAAGGGAAGAGGGAAGAGAGACACAGCTGTGGAGTCCTGTGAACCTGGGATGGAGCCCACCTGAGCCAGCCAGGTCTTGGGCACCTGTGGAGGGCAAGGCAGTTGGGAAAGGCCATGCTGGGCCTGTGCCTGATGGACCTTCCTCTGGCCACCAAACCCCAGCAAAACTCCACTAAAGGTTCTCAGGGTCTGGTAGTTTTTCCCAGTTTAAGTAAGGTGCACATCCTGTCCCCAGTGCCACCACTCAAGGGGCCAGAGCTGCTCCCAAGGAGAGCAATGAGGATTTTTAGTGCTGTGAAACAGCTTATATTGCGTTTTCTTGATCTAGGACACAATAAAACAACTTCAGGCAGGAGCTCCCAGGCAAATCCATCCCAAGGGACAAGCAGCTTGAAAACAGCCGCCTGAGGATATGAAGTGGAGGTGTGGGTGATTAGTGGCACCTCCCATTCCACTCCACTGGAGCTGGGCAGGGGTCAGGGTTTCTGGACACATTCCTGGGGCCTGGAGTGGGCACCATGAGGGCTTGCAGTGGGATGGGAATGTCTGGGAGAGGGAAGTAGAAGGAGCAGCTTCTGCTCCTTCGTTTCCCTTTTCTCTCTGTTTGGCACAAAGCGTGTGTTTAAGGACTGTCTCTGTACACTGCACCCATACTTCTTCATTAACTGCTCTTCCCAGCCCCAGATAATGAGTGCACAGCTCACAGTGTGGCAGCAAGCCCTGTGGCTCACACTTGGCCTGAAGGCACCTGGGAACCCTGAGGACTGCTGACCCATAGCCCCAGGACACAGGGGGCCACAGCTGGGAAATGCTTCTGCAATCTTGCCATTTCTGTCAGGGATTACAAGAAGTGCTTCTACAGATACATCAATAGCACAAGGAGGGGCAGGGAAAACCTCCATACTTTGTTGGGCATGGGGGGGAACAGAGTCACCAAAGATGAGGAAAAGGCTGAGGTATTTAACAGCTTCTTTGCC
This sequence comes from Corapipo altera, assembly GCF_003945725.1. Taxonomy (NCBI): domain Eukaryota; kingdom Metazoa; phylum Chordata; class Aves; order Passeriformes; family Pipridae; genus Corapipo; species Corapipo altera. Next base: position 1,671,149 of record NW_020884960.1, read on the forward strand.
TCAGTTTTCAACAGTAAGACAGGTTGTCCTCAGGACAAGTGGCCTCTGGAGCTGGTAGACAGAGACAGGAAGCTGAACAGCCCTCCTGTAATCCAGGAGGGAACAGTCAGTGACCTGCTGAGCCACTTGGATCCTCACAAGTCTATGGGACCAGACAGGATCCACCCAAGGGTGATGAGGAGCTGGCGGAAGAGCTCGCCAAGCCTCTCTCCATCATTTACCAACAGTCCTGGCTCACTGGGGAGGTCCCAGATGATTGGAAGTTGGCGAATGTCACGCCCATCCACAAAAAGGGCCAGATGGAGGACCCAGGAAACTCCAGGCCCATCAGCCTGACCTCAGTGCCTGGCAAGGTTATGGAGCAGATCATCCTAAGTGCAGTCCCACAGCACCTACAGGATGGACAAGGGATCAGACCCAGCCAGCACAGGTTTAGGAAGAGCAGGTCCTGTCTGACCAACCTGATCTCCTTTTAAGATCAGGTGACCTGCCTGGTGGATGAGGGGAAGGTGTGGATGTGTCTCCCTGGACTTCAGCAAAGCCTTGGAGACCGTCTCCCATGGCACACTCCTGGAAAAGGCTTGGACAGGTGCACTTTGTGCTGGGTTAGGAACGGCAGGATGGCTGGGCCCAGAGAGTGGTGGGGAACGGTGCTGCATCCAGTTGGGATCTGGTCACTAGTGGTGTTCCCCAGGGATCAGAGTTGGGCCCAGTTCTGTTTAATATCTTTACTGAGGATTTAGATGAGGGGATTGAGTCCACCATTACCAAATTTGCAGATGACACCAAGTTGGGGGGGAGTGTTGATCCGCTGGAAGGCAGGAGGGCTCTGCAGAGGGACCTGGACAAGCTGGAGAGTTGCGCTGATTCCAAGGGCATGAGGTTCAAGCAGGCCAAGTGCCGGGTCCTGCACTTTGGCCACAACAACCCCCTGCAGCCCCATGGGCTGGGGACAGAGTGGCTGGAGAGCAGCCAGGTAGAAAGGGAGCTGGGAGTGTGGATGGACAGGAAGCTGAACAGGAGCCAGAGTGTGCCCAGGTGGCCAAGAGGGCCAATGGATCCTGGGCTGGCTCAGGAACAGTGTGGCAGCAGGAGCAGGGCAGTGATTCTTGCCCTGGACTCAGCACTGGTGAGGCCACCCCTGGAGTGCTGTGTCCAGTTCTGGGCCCTCAGCTCAGGAAGGACATTGAGGGGCTGGAGCAGGTCCAGAGGAGAGCAACAAGGCTGGGGAAGGGACTTGAGCACAAGTGCTGTGAGAAGAGACTGAGGGAGCTGAGGGTGTTGAGCCTGGAGAGGAGGAGGCTCAGGGGAGACCTCCTGACTCTCTGCAACTCCCTGACAGGAGGTTGTAGCCAGGTGGGGGTCGGGCTCTTCTCCCAGGAACCAGCAGTAGAACAAGAGGGCTGGGTCTTGAGCTGTGCCAGGGGAGGTTTAGGTTGGATATTAGGAAGCAATTTTTTCCAGAGAGAGTGCTCAGCCATTGGAATGGGCTGCCCAGGGAGGGTGGAGTCAGCGTCCCTGGAGATGTTTAAGGTGAGACTGGATGTGGCCTCAGTGCCATGGTCTGGGAACCACGGTGGGGTTGGATCAAGGGTTGGACTTGATGATCTCGGAGGTCTTTTCCAACCTGGTTGATTCCATGATTCTGTGATTTATGGTACTTAGCAGTTGCCTGGTGATTCCAGCATCACCAGGAGGAATGGCTGGGGCAGAGCATCCCGGGCTTGGGGAAAACTTATTTCAGGGATGTCAGGAGCAGCATCTGTTCAGGGTGCAGCAAGGTCACCCTGAGGACCTGCAGGGACACCAGAGCAGGCAGCTGGGACTGGAGGGACATCCTGGGACCCTCTCCTCAGTTAATGCCAAATGCTGGAGACATGTTCTTGAAGGGCTTTGCAAAGATCCATTCATACTATTATTTCCTGACCTCTTATTCTTTTAGAAGTTTTGGGTAGCTGGACCCAGCATTTTTGTTTTATAAAGGACAGGTAAATGGGTGTTGGGACTAGATGATCTTCAAGGTCCCTTCCAACCCAAACCATTCTACGAGTGCCCTGCCTGCTTTGCATGCCATTTGTTGGGTGAAATGAAGCACGTGCATTTCATGCTGGCACTGTACCTTGCCAGGAGCTATTAGCACTGCTTCCCAAAACCTCCTGGGTGAAGCAGAAGCCAATGTGATCATCTTCCTATTTTCAAGAGTCACCCAAATTCACAGAGTGCCGCCAGTTACAGGTCTGAGTAGCAGAGCCCAAGTCACCTGCTGGGGTAGACTCATGCTGTGACACACCAAGGCCCCAGCTAACTCCTCATTACCTGAGGGCAGGTGAGGTGCAGTCAGCTGCCTGCTTGGCCTCTCCAGGCTCAGCCACCTCAGGCCTTGCAGCTCAGCTCACCACAGTGTGACTTTCCCAGCAACCCGATGGCCAGGGCCCTCCAGGAGTCAAAGCCAGGTCATGCCCTATGTCCCTGCATCCTATCCCGGGGTGCCACAGAGCAGTCATTATGGTTTCCTTTCCCTTACTCAGTGTCAGCAGACACTGCTGTCTCTGGGGACTGAGAAGGGGGTTGCTCCAAGCCCCGAAGGCTCCCCTCGCTGACCCCGGCCGGGGTGACGTGCACTCCAGCTCAGCCTGGCAGCCCGGCCACTGCAGGCTCGTAGGCACGTGAGGGCTGGGCCACCACAGCTTCCTGCCCACTGTGCCCTGCACTGGCAAGATTAAAGTAATTTCCACGGCCTCAGTACAGCTGCCACCCAGCACTGAAGCTCCCCGACCGCAGCCCCCCGGCCGGGCCCTGCAGGGACTGGCAGCCTGTGCTGGTGGTCCCAGGATGGTGAGAAGTTCACTCCTCTGCTGTATTGTGTGTGCAGCTTCTTCCCCCAGCAATAAATCACTGGGGCTGCACGCTGCCTGGGAGGGGGCTGCCACTCCTTTTTTGCAGTAAAAGCCCAGGGCAGGGTGCAGCAGAGACCGAAGTGCTTCCCACACCAGTGGAAAGGAAGAGAGGGCCATCCCATTAAACCAGCCCTTTAAGGCATACACCAGCACAAATGGGGGCAATTTACCCTGGGACATGTTTCACCCTAACAAGATTCATTCTGCTGCATTTATTTGTATCCACTCCTCTCCAGCATCGGGATTAAAGGTTAATTTCTACACTCCCACTGCAGCCAGCAGGAGCCATGTTGTAAGCCATGTAGTAAAAGCAGCAAAATAAAACCCCGTGGGCAGCAGGAGCTGTTGGCTTCAGGCAGGGACCAGATTGGGGGTCAAGTGTGGTTATGCTGTGACTTCTGGGTGTCTCCTGTAGATCCTCCCCCCCCCGTGCCCAATGGTGCTGGGCACCTCCATTAACTGAAACTGCCGTGGCCAGCTCAAAATGCCCTCCACGGACATCCCAAATTTTCTGCTTAGGACTGTTTCAAGCATCATGGGCTTCTGCTCTCCTCCCTGCAAGGTGGGGTAGGAGCTCTACGGGGTGGCAGCTCTCCTCCCGAAATGGTTTACACTCTTCCGCAAGATCCTTCAATTACAGGAGACTAAATGTTATTTAATTTGTGACCTCGGGTTGAATAAGACACAATTAAATTCTGCCTCTTGTGAATTTGCAATGGGGAATTCTCACCTGTGATGCCAGATGAGTCCTAACTGTTCCATGCATGACTCAGACACCCAAACTGCTCCATTAATGACTGTTTTAATAAATGTTCTATCTTTATATGGACAATTTCCTGCCATGTGACAAACCTGGCACAGAGTCAAACCAAACCCTTGGTCCTTGTGCTGAGGACGAAGGCAAGCCTGGTGCTGCTGAGCATCCTGGGGGGCTGTGACACCCCTGGGATGTTCCTCGTCTGCAGGTCCCCCCAACCTCTGCTCTTCTCGCAGGTGGGGTAATGACCGTGTACCCCACCCAGGGGGTTCAGCCCCTCACTCACCCTCAACCCCCTCATTTGTGTCCCACCAAAGTTTCTCTTTGTATGAGGCTCCCTCAGGGCAGCAGGAGAAGGGAAGAGGGTGTCCGAGAAGCCTCGAGACTCCGTCCCGTCCCTTCGGCAGGGTCAGCACATCCCCCGCACCCTTCCAGTCCTCCACACGCGCGTCCTCGGGGCGCTGCGGGCGGGGCTGGGCGCCATCGGGGCTCTTATGGCTTCAGCTCTTATTTTTCGTCCATGTCCTCCCTGCCCACGCTCCCCGAGCCCCTCTCCCCGCCAGCGGCCCCGGGGGCCCCAGCCCTTCCCCTCTCCCCCCGCACGCCGGGGGTCCCCAGCCCCTTGCCGCCCCCTTCCCGCGGGCTGTGCCCCACTCTGGGCCCCGTGGCTCGGAGGCGCCCGAGCTGCCCGCCCGTGTCCCCCGTGTCCCCCCGGCCCGCTCCCCCTGTCCCGCCGGCCCCGCCCTCCGGCGCCGCCCCCCCATTGGCTGCGGGCGCGAGGGGGCGGGGCCGCTTTGTGACGTCACGCTCAGCTGTGGGAAGGTCCCGATTTGTGCGGGGGAGCGGCGGGTGCGCGGCACAACCGGGGGGGTCTGCTCGGCACCCACCGGCACCGGCACCGGCACCGGCACCGGCACCGGCACCGAACAGCACCGCCACCGCCAGCGCACGGCACCGGCTCTACCTCAACGCCTCCTGCCGCCCCGACACCGCCACCACCGGTGAGTCCCGCAGGACGGGGGTCGGGCCGCGGGGTTGGGGCTCAGCGGGCTCTCTGCCCGTGCGGGCAGGGGGCACCCAGAGGGCGGGTGTCCCCGGGACCCCCCGGCGCCGCGTCCCCCCCCCGCCTGTTGTTTGTTTCTTCATCACCGGATTAAGACTCGCGGCCGTTCCGCGCTCCCATTGGCTGCGCTGCAGTGACGTTGCCTCATTTGCATATGACATTGAGACGTCATAACTGTCCCCCCTGTCCCGCGGTGACCCCGCCGGGCCCGGGGGGGACATGGGGGCACGTGGGAGGTACCCGCAGTGGCCACGCGTGGGTGGCCCCGCGTGTCCTTCCCGTGCCAGTCGCAGCTGTGGCTCTTTCCCAGCAGGAAACATGGGTGTTTCCCCCCCCGTGTTGTTTAGAGGCTGTTTGGCTTTTTGGAAAAAGAATGTGAATGTATAATTATAAATGTAATATAAATATATGTAAACATATAAAATATACAGAATCGTTTTGGGTTGGGAAGGACCTTAAGGATCATCACGTTCTAACCCTCTGCCATGGGCAGGGACACCTTACTGTACTATATAGTATATATTATACACTATAAAATATAGTGTATATAATATACTATATAAAATAAATACATGTAAAGAATGTAAATATATGCAAATCTAGAATACAGAAATGTATTATCTATTTTACTGATTTCCAGCAAATCCTTGGTGCTTTGGAATCCCTCCATCTTTAGATCTTGCTTTCCTTCATAAATCCCACTGGTTTTAATGAGATTCATATGTGTGCTTTCATATTTTTATTGAGTTTAATTGTGATTCCTGGGAAGGGACCACGCGTGGCAGGGGAAGGGTGCTGGCAGTGCCATGCTGACATCTGTGCTGTGGGGCAGCTCCACCACATCTCAGGATGCTGAGCCCAGGAGACCATCAGGTACCACATCCTTCTGTTATTGCTGCCCTAAGAGCACCTGCTTTGGGACAGCTAAAAAATGACATAAATCCTAAAGAGGCAACTTTCCTCTGGGTTTAATGGCTCTCGCCTCAGCTCAGCTGAGCCTGGCCTGGGAACTACTGTTTCCATCCAAGGGGGCTCACTGTGTTAAAGCTTGGATTCTGTGGAGTGTAACTGTAGAAATGTGTTAAAAAGTACATTATTGCTTTTTTAATTCTTTCATACATATGTCTTGAGTACAGTGGAGCTACAGCCCTTCCCAGAGTGCCTGAGCAAAGGCACTGGCACCCTGGAATCCCAAAATACTGGTTTTAAGTGTCTCTCTTGGGCCCAGCAACACGCAGTGCTGAAGCTGCACCAGCGAGGGCTGAACTGGGCAGGTGCCAAGTGCTGTCACTCATTTGGCCAAGGTTTTGCTGGGATAGGAAACCATCCCAGAAACCCTCCCAAAAGCAGGTGTTGGGCTCTGGTACAGGACTGTGCTGGACCTGCTTTCCCACTGGGTTTAGTCTACAAAGTGCCAAGAACTAATTTTTTTTACTCTAAAATAAATCTTTCCTCTCCTTTTATTTTTTGTCCTCCCCCCAAAAAAACCCCCAAACGAACACACAACAAAAAAAGACAAAAGCTGTCTGCTGTTGCTCACTGTCACCGTTAGGAACCTGTTGCATGAAACTGGTGCTTATCTGCCTGAACACAAAGGGAAAAGCATAATGAAAGTTTTTCCCCTGGATAATAAACCGATAGCACCTGGTTGTAGCAAGACTGGAAAAACCTGCAATGTGAAGATGTATCTATGAGGTTTTTAATGCTGATGGCACAGTGAGCCCTGCTCCAGCAAGGGGGGGCCCAAGTGGGCTTGGGGTAAATGGTGGGGAGCTTGGGGCTTCTGTGGTGTCAAAGTCCAGTGTGCCAGGTAGTTCAGCCTCTGTGATTTATGAGGGTGTAACGTTGGGCTGCTCCCCTCCTGGTGCTCCTCGGGATGCTTCACCTTGTGCATCCTAGAGAGGAAACTTCTAAAGTTTCGTAGGACAGCTCATGGCAAATCTAAAATTTCCTGGTTGCTCAGATCCTGCTGAACACTGACAGATTTTCCAGGACTGTGTGTGATGACATCACACTGATGCATTTGCATCAGCTGATGCAAATGGGGACACCAGCTCCAGGAAAAACATATTCTCCCAGTTGTGCAGGGTCCCCCTCCTTCAAGGGGGATCTGGAGGAGCATGTGGGGACTCCAGTCCCCACTGAGCTCCTGGACTGGCTTAGGAAAGCCCTTTCAGGTGCTGACTTGGTCTGCCATTATTAAGAAGAGTCTCATGATTAAGAGGGTTTTTTGGGATTTTTCTAACTGCTCTCTGCTTTCTCACCTCTCCACTCCCCTGATCTGCTGCAGAAGAGGCTCTAGCTGTGAATCAACCTCTGGTTTGTCCATGCTGGCAGCAGCCTTGGGGTGCAGCTCTGCCCCTGTGCCCAGGGCTCCCCCCAGGGGAACCCCCTTAATGAGGCTGCTGGCAAAGCAAGGGGATCAGTTGGAGCTGCAGCACAATTGTTGTGGGACCAGTGTCCCACAATTAATCCAGCCCTGCCAAACTGTCCCAGGCAGGCCCTTGTCCACTCTGGTTCCTTTCTTGATAGGGATGGATAGAGGACAGTACAGGGATGATGCACCAGTCATTTTTGGCGGTGATGAGCAGAGCCCCCCTAAGCTGTCCAGGTGCTGCACTCCTTTCTTTGTTCTGTGTTTCTGTGCCAGGTTTAGGACTTTGATACATCCAGCACAGAGAGCTTGTGAAATGCTCGTCTAATTTAGGTAAAATGAGTTGAAAATCCCATTTCCCAAGTGGGTTGGAGGAAGGCACCTGATTTATACCTCCACCGCCTGCCGGGATGACTGCGTGGGGTATTCTTAGCTCTGCCAAGGAAGGACCGCTCCTGCCGCCTGGCAGCAGCATCCCTCCCGCCGCCAAGTATTTATGGAAAGTTTCAGGGAACCTGTTGCCATTTCCAAGGGGAGTTGCTGTTGTTCTTGCAGACTGTGACTTTTAAGAGCTGCCAGTCCTGCGATGCTGCAGCTCCCACCCTGGCAAGCTCCGGGCGTATCCCGGGGCTTTACTGCTGCTCCCGTTGCCTATTCTTAGCTCCTGGAGTTATTTGCAGCAATGGTGACTCAGAAAACTAATTACCGTGTTGAGGTTTCTGAAGGGGAAAGAATAACGTGATGCATTGTGGTTTCCTTACTCCTACTTTAACTTTTAATATTTAATACTTTCTGGCTCATTGTAAAAGCTGTTGGACTTTGTGGAATTCTGATGGACTTCAGGATTCTGATGGACTTCAGGATTCTGATGGACTTCAGGATTCTGATAAACATTCATTTAGAAACTCATCTGTCCCCAAGTGAGTGTCACCTGTGGGCTGTCCCCTCATGCTGGCAGTGGATGGGATGGAGTTGTCATGCCAAGTAAGGAAGTTTGTGGAAGCCTAGGAAGGATGGCAGCTGTCCTGTGGTGGTGGCTCTGGCAGGAGGCAGGGGACAGGAGGTGGGTGTGTGGTTTCTGGAGCAGCTCAGCCCCAAGGATGTGGTGCATGGGCAGTCCCCTTGTGTCCCACGTGGAAGGACACCTGGGACACACCTTCTCCAGGCAGAAAAACCACCTCCTGGTCCAAACTGCTTATGTGGGCACCACCTGTGCCTGGTGACAAGGCACAGCAGTGACTTAAATCCCCTGGCAGGGACACATATGGGTCCCTCCTGTGCTGCAGTTCCTGTGAGGCTGCTGGCCCCAGTTCCCCTGGTGTAAATGGGGCAAACATTTCCCACAGGAAAAGCAGAGGCTTTCCAAATACCTGGAGAAACTTCAGAGCTTGATCTGCTAATGGCTGTGGGCTGTCCCAGCCAGAGAAGTACCTGGTGGAACCTGCTGAGACTGAGATGGCATATGGCAATCTCATTGTCTGGGTAGCAGCTGGCCAAGAAGTCTTTTACCTTGTGAAAGGCTGAAGAAGTCACAGCGCTCCATGATAAGCTGATGTTCTTGGTGGCTTGCAGAGAGGGTCTGGAGCAGCTGAAGGATGATGCCCTGATCACATTGGCCAGAAGCTACTCCCTTCTCGGGTGGCTGGGAGAGCGCAGACTCACAGAATGGTTTCAGTTGGAAGGGACCTTAAAGACCATCCTGTTCCTATCTCCCTGCCAATGGGCAGGGACACCTTCCACTAGACCAGGTTGCTCCAAGCCCCATCCAACCTGGCCTTGAACACTTCCAGGGATGGGGCAGCCACAGCTTCTCTGGGCAACCTGAACCTGGGCCTCACGACCGTCACAGGGAAGAATTTCTTCCCAATATCCCACCTAACCCTGTCCCCTGTCAGTTGGAAGTCATTCCCCCTTGTCCTTCCATCCCTTGTCCCAAGTCCCTCTCCAGCCCTCTTGGAGCCCTTTTAGGCACTGGAAGGGGCTCTAAGGTCTCTCTGGAGTGTTTTTTTCTCCAGGTGAACACCCCTAGCTCTGTCAGCCTGGCTCCAGAGCAGAGGGGCTCCAGCCCTCAGAGCATCTCCCTGGACTCTCTTCAGCAGCTCCATCTCATTCCTGTGCTGGGCCCCCAGAGCTGGAGGCAGCACTACAGGTGGGGTCTCACCTGAGCAGAGCAGAGGGGCAGAATCCCCCTCTCACCTGGTGCCCACAGTGTGGGGTGAGCCCAGGACTGGTTTCTGGGTACCAGCACATATGGCCAAGTCACATCCGATTTGTCACCCACCAGGATCCCCAAGTCCCTCTCCCTGGGGCTGCTCTCAACCCACCCCGCCCTCAGCCTGTGCTGATGCTGGGGGTTGCCCTGACCCAGATACAGGACCTTGCACTTGGCCTGGTTGAACTGCATGAGGTTCACATGAGCTTGCTCCTTCTGCCTGCCCAGGTCCCTCAGGATGCCTCATCCCTTCCTTCTGCTCAATCAACTTTACCACACAGTTTGGTGTCATCCACAAACTTGCTGAGAGTTTCTGAGATCAGAACCTCATCCTGCCTCTTTCACCTAAGTTTTTCAGAGCAGACAGGATAAAGTGAGGGGGAGGATTAACTCTCATTTTGGCCCTTGCCTGCCAGGATCTCACTCCTGCCTCCACCCTGCAGGTTTGATCTTGACGGCTCTGTCAGGAGCCCTCCACAGCTCCCTGGGCACCACCATGGGGCTGACTCTGCCACTGTAGCCCACCCATGCTCCACAGTACAGCATGGACCCCCTTGGCACCAGTGAGGGGTTCAAGGCCACCCCACGCTCCCTGGCTCAGGTAGGGTGATAGCTGGTGGCTTACTTGAATTCTTTGGGGAATGATCCTTTAAAATGATCAAGTTTTGCTCTTGGGGCAGTTTTTAACTCTTTCCTGCTTCCCCCAGAGCTGTCACAGCTGCCCATGAGCCCCTGTGCTCTGCCTGCAGCCCCCTGCCCTTTGCCTAACCCTCTGTAGTGCTGTGGGATTCCTCTAGAGCAGGACAGCCCCTGCTGACCCCTTATCACAGCGCTGACTGTGAGTGATGGGAGCGTGGTCCCAGGCTCTTTAATTATTGAGAGAAGGAAAATGAAGTTAAATTTGTGAGAGAGGACAATTGAAAATAATAGTGTCTGCTGTGTCTTCGGAAAAGGCAGGTTACCTCTGGGTTGGGGTGGGTACTTGGGAAGTCCAGACACCTTAGCCCCTGACTGGCCCATTGCCTGCACCCTCTGATTTTTTGGGGACCAGTCTTTAAGCAGCAAATGCTCTAAGGTGTTCCTGAGGGGGCAAAGAGGGAACAGCCTTTTTACTGTCCAGTTAAAACTGTTGTCATGTTTTAATGAAAGAAAACTAAAAGATTTTGACTGTGTCATTGGTCATTTGGCTTTGAGCTTGCTGGAGGATGTGCCAAGCCCACAGAGCGAAGGGAGCACTCTGGTGGTGCCAAGCCTGGCAGCAAGACATGCCAGACTGGCTTTGCTGAGGCAACAGGGAGAATCCTTGCCTGGCTCAACCCCTGGCCTATGGTAGCTGCTTGGGTGCTTTTCTGGGTGACCTTTCCCTGAAAGCCAAACTGGGGCTGCTGCCCTCCCCTGTCACCATGTGCCAGCTCTTGTCCCCAGCTCTGCTGTTGGGTGACATCCACACCTAGGCAGGGGGAGAGACTGAAAATTGCATGAGGCAGGCCAAGAGCATTGACAGTGTCCTCCCAGCATGGAGGGCTTGGGGTACAGCACAAGGGACCCCGCTGTCCCCAGCCCCAGTGTGTCACCCTGAGGACCTGCCTCATGACACTGGGTCAGCTTTGGCTCGGCAGTTCTGCCAGCCTTGGAATGCCCCAGCTCAGTAAGCATAGGAACCCTCTCCTGACCTCACACTGGGCCAGAGCCTTGGGGGACTGGAGCCCCCCATGGCCTCTGTGCCTGCCACAAGATGCCCTGTTCCCTCCTGCCTGGGGAGCTGGGGAGGAGAAAACAGCAGGAGACCCCGAGACATCACCAGCGGGTACCTGGGAACTGTGGGGTTTCTGCCACTCTTTGATATTTAATAAACTTCTTAAATAAATAACATTAATATAATATTAAAAGCTATTTACTGAATAGGCAAGTGCTCAGGCAGATGCCAGGTTTCTAGACAGAGCTGACATGTGATGAAGCTGTGGCTGTGTGCCACAGCCCTCAGGGCCAACCCTGGTGCCCTTTGCCAGCCTGACCCAGAGGAGGATGGGTGCACATGGACATCCTGTGGGAGGGGAATCCCATTCCCTCAGTGTGGAGCACACGAGGGAGCCCAATGAACCAGGTTCGCTCAGTGCCCAGCTGGGTGTCAGCCCCTCTTCCCGTTGTTTCCCTAACTTATACTATTATGCTTTAATGATGTGGTGGTAAAGGGAGTGTCTGGATAACTCAGTTGTGAGCATTGGAGGATAACAGAATAGCTGAGGCCTTGCCACAGTCGTGGCTGTGATGGGGGCTGGGAGGTGAGGGCTCAGGCTGCAGTCAGAGAAACAACTCTTGTCATGTCTCAGTGCCCAAAACCTCCCTGTTCAGTGCCTTCAGGGGAAGCCAGGGACCCTCTAAGGACACAGAGTAGGGAGTCCTCCCTGACCTCTGATTCATCCTGGTGAGACACTCCATGAGCCTCAGCCAAGCCATCCCAGAGGGACTGGGAAACTGGGCCGGACCCCTGAGCACTGGGATCTGGAGCTGGGTACAGCTGTAGCCCATGGTCTGCCCTGTGCCTCTGGGGCAACCGAGTCACCTGGGGCTTGCAAGGTGCTCAAGGGTAGTGTCATACTGCTGCCCTGGCCATGCCGGGGAGGGAGAGCTGTGTGCTTCAGGGCTGCTCCACCACTCCCTTCTGCACCTGGGGGTGTCAGAGAGCCCATGATGCCCAGGGGATCCCATCCAGGGGTAAGGCTCCCTTGATTTCTCATTTTCTGCCTTGTGGAGCAGATGTTGTACCTACCAAGCCACCTGAGAGACAGCAAAAGGCACAGCCATCCCACAGCGATGAATGATGCCTGAGCCCCAGAACTTCAGAGAGTGCCCAGGCCAGCCACCTTCCCAGGATGCTGAGGCTGGAGAAGCCAGGTCTGAGCTAAAACTTGAGCTGCTGGAGGACTGGAATGTGTATGGACACATTGTGCCTCCCTGCACCCTTCCTTTTCCACACTGCTTAGAGCAGGTAGGGCTTCACCAGGGTGGAGGAACACTCACAGGCTCCATGGCCCCTTGGTCAACAGAGCCATGAACTGGGGATTTACCCTCTGAATGCACCCATGTCAGTGTGCCAAGCATGGCAGCACCCCACTCGCTCCTCTCCCTTCATGGAGCTCCTGATGGCATTTTAATGCCCTTTAATGTCTCTGGACCAAAAGGTATTTTGTCCACACAAATAACAGTCTGCACCTTGTGGCTGCTGTCCCTGTGCCTTGCCAGAAGCTTGGCAGTCATTAATGAAGTTAGTGAGTGGTGACCTCTGCCCCCACCAAGGGAGATGTGCTTCCCCAGGGGTAAAACAACGATGAGCATAGATGGGGCAGAGACTCACCAGGGGCTGGGATGACAGGCTGGACATGAGCCAACAGTGTGTGCTGGCAACCCAGAGTGCCAACAGCATCCTGGGCTCATCCCACAGTGTGGGCAGCAGGTGAGAGGGGGATTCTGCCCCTCTGCTCTGCTCAGGTGAGACCCCACCTGCAGTGCTGCCTCCAGCTCTGGTGTGCTAGAAGGATGTGGGGCTATTGGAGCAAGTCTGGAGGAGGCCATGGAGATGCTCTGAGGGCTGGAGCTCCTCTGCTCTGGAGCCAGGCTGACAGAGCTGGGGGTGTTCACCCAGAGAAGAGAAGACTCCAGGGAGACCTTGGAGCTCCTTCCAGTGCCTGAAGGGGCTCCAACAGAGTTGGAGAAGGACTTTGGGCAAGGGGCAATGGCTTCCAACTGACAGGGGGCAGGATTAGGTGGGATACTGGGAAGAAATTCTTCCCTGTGACGGTCGTGAGGCCCTGCCAAGGGTTGCCCAGAGAATCTGTGGCTGCCCCATCCCTGGAAGTGTTCAAGGTCAGGTTGGACAGGGCTTGGAGCAACCTGGTCTAGTGGAAGATGTCCCTGCCCATAACAAAGGGGTTTGGAACAGGATGGTCTTTAAGGTCCCTTCCAATCCAAGCCATTCTGTGATTCTGTGATAACGCTGTCCTCACCCTGCCTGCTGTGAGGGCCTCGGCATGTTCACCTGACTTGGGGACAGTGTTTGGCTCTGTCCCTGCCAGCTCTGGTGGATCCCCTGGGAGACCCCGCCCGTGAGGAAGGGGACACGATATGGGGCTCGATGCTGGTGGAGGCTCCAGAGCACAGGCACCCAGCCCTTCACTGCTACTTTCAGACACTGTGCCTGATGCCCTTGAAGGTGCCACCATCTGGGACAGCCCATGGCACAGATCAGTGCCAGAGCCTCCTTTTTGCCGTCCCCTCAGGCCCGTCCAAGCTCCTGGGATACAGGAGGGCCATATTGCCAGCCAGTTCTAATCCATTATTCCTTTTTCTCTCCTTTTACAGGCCTTTGCACTGAAGCCAAGTGAAGAATCTCACAATTGCACTACACACCACTTAACTTTGATTCCTCTGGCAGCAAAGCGGCTCCGCCACCAACAAGACCTCGAGGGCTGTTTTTCCCCTCCCTGCACATCACTCCCATTTCTGTGCCTGGAATCTGGTGCCCAGCAGAAGCTCTAACTCACTGTCCATCCCACTGGACCACTCCCCACCATGTTTCAGCGTCTCACCAGCCTCTTCTTCAGTGACAGCAATGCGCCAGAGGGCCTAGAGGAGCCCAAACCCTTTGTCGAGGAGGAAGAGGAGGAGGATGGCTGGCTCGTAATTGATCTTGCAGGTGAGGAAAGCAGCAGGACTGGCTTCCCACAGCCTCTGTTGAACTTTGTCTTTGCAGAGCAGGGCAAACCCCTTGAGATGTCAGCAGATGAGCTCACACCACATGGGATCAGCTCTGCCCTTCATCCTTTCTCCCCTGGTCCCCTTGCCCTGTCCATGGTGCCCAGCCCTGTGGTCACCGCAGCAGCCCCTGGTGCCCCGCACCTGCTCCTCCTTTTTCCCAGTGATGATTCATGACTTTCCACCAGTGTGGGAGCAGTGTCAGCATCCCTGGCTGGGGCTGCAGCTGCTCAGGATCCTCCAGGTGTCTCTGTGCCAGGATGGGACCCTGGCATGACACCAACCAGGGAGATTATCCAGAGTTTTGATGCGATCCTGCCCGCCAGGGCTCGGTGGGTTGGAGAACGCAGCCCTTGCAGGCTCTGCCCACCGGCTGCAGCTGAGCTGTGCCCTGGCCAGCACTTTTCCAGGAGGAGCCAGGCTCAGCTGCTCCCTGCTCTGCCTCTGCTGAAAGCAAAGCAGGAGCTGGTGGGACACCAGGGTTGTCCCCATGAGAGGATAGGTGGCAGGGCTGTCCCAGCTGGGGATGTGCCACGAGTGATCTGGCAAAGTTTGGGTCATCTGAGGGGAGCAAATCTCAGTTCCAAAGGGGTTATCTTCCCAACTCATTCCCAGTGCCCATGCCAAGCACAAGGGACGTTTGGCACCAGGTCCCTGTACCTAGAGAACCCACAGGGCTCCCCCTTCCCAGGGATGGTGACAACCATCCAGAGCCCTGTTTGACATAACCAGATGAATTCCTCCTGTGCGGAGCTTCTCCAGCTCCATGCAGACCCTGGAGTTTCTGTTGTGGCATTAGTGACTCAGCCAATTGCAATGATATTTTTATGACCTTTTCATTCCAAATCCAGCAGTGACCATAGACAAACTCGCCTGCCTGTGCAGGAGCTCCTGGTGCCCGTGCTCTGTTAGCTGTGGTGCCCCAGCCAAGGGGGTTTAGGAGGAGGGTTTTGTCCTCCCTCCCTCTTGCAGGCAGCAGTCCTCTGAGCAGATGTTCCCTGCCTGTCCCCACCATGCCTGTTTTTGTGATGGGAGTTGTTCATTAGAGTTCTCCCCCATATCCCCTGGAGAGGGGACCAGAGCAGGAACAAGCCTGGGATGGGGGACAGGGATCTCTGTGCCTCGTGGGAGGGAGCACTATGGAGAGCTGGTGGAGGTGATGGGTGGTGTGGGCATGGGCAGCTGTGCAGGGTTCCCTGTCCTCTGGGCTCTCAGCTGACTGTCTGGAGTGGGTCACAGCAGTGACATGGGAGGGGGCTGGTTGCAAGGACGTCCCTGGAGCAGCGGGTGTGCAGCTGCCAGGAGTCTGGGCCAGCTGGCAGCAGCTGCAGTGTGCCTAAAGCATGCCAGAAGGAGCCAGGAGTTTCCCCAGCCAGAGAAACACTGGCCTGTGCCCTGATCCCTGGGTCCAAGACTGCAGCTGGCTCCGAGGGGACCAAGGGTTGACTCTGGTACAAAACAGTCCCATTTTTTTCCCAGTGACATGGCTGGGCTCCAGGTGCAGCACTGGCTTCCAGCAGCGTGTCTGCTTGCGACGATCCCACTGCTAATTCCATTGCCTTCTGTTCCCACAGCAATCCCTGAGCAGTGAGGGACCAGATTCTTTCAGCCCTATTTCTGAGGCTGGAGTTATGTGAAGCACTTTAAAAGTGAAATGTGGAGGCTCCAGCCCCATCCTTCCCTTTGGAGCCGTGGTGGCCAGCAGCTGTTCCCAGCCTGGCTCCCTCCCAGCAGTTTAGGGAGCCTCCAAATTCGGTCCCTCTCAGCCTGATCATTACCCCAAAATGCACCCAAGTTACCCAGATCTTCCAGGAGCATTTCCGATGCTCCTCTCACCCCCTTGCCCAGCCTGGCTCTGCTCAGGACCCAGGGAGGGAGCCAAGAGCATTTCCCAGGATATGGCTGGGAGTATATCCCCAGGGATTTGAGGATCCTGAAAAATTGCTTGTGACATTAAAACCCAGGTTGGCTAAGGATGGGAACAGGGAGCCCTGGAGAGGCTGCACTGAGCCCCCTGCCCCTGTGCCCACAGACCCCTGTTGTGGGAGTGCTGCTGGACTGGGGATGCTCCAGCTGGGCTTGATGGCTGTCTCCAGGCAGACAAATAATCTACAACCCATCATGTCAACAACTATTAATAGCCTGATATCCACTGACCTGGAGAAAGACACTCTCATGTTTGCAAGGCCAGTTGTGACCTGTCCTGAGCCCTGGGCTGGGGCATCAGCTAAGGGAGGAGCTGGAGATGCACAGAGCTGGGAATACCATGCTCATGCAATGCATTTCTCCACGCAAGAACACATTCACCTTTGATTCCTCATGCTCCCTCACCCAGTCACAGGGTCACATGCATCCATATAGATATTGCACTGCCTCCCCCTTCACTGACACCAGTTCCCTCAAATCCCCCTGATGAGTCTGGGAATGGGTTCACCTAACCTTAGGTGCAGGCTCCCCTCCCATTAGACCACCAATAATTCCAAGCACAAGCAGCCCAGGAAAGCAGCAGCCCAAGTGCTTTTGCCAGGTAGAGATGACGAAGGGAAAGCATGGAAGGCTGGCCATTGGAGGGGTGGGGGGGCAGCTCTCGTATCAGGCACCCAAAATTTGGCCTCTAAGGGACTGAAGTTGAAGGCACAGCGAAAACCTTTGCTGAAGAATTTATTCCTGTGATTTCTTCCAGAGAAAAGGTGTGGACACCCCTCTGTGTGTGCTTGGTTTCCATGTTTGCAAAGTGCTGGGTGGTGTTTGTGGGCGCAGGCATGCTGGCGTTCCTCTGGAGCGGCACGGCACGGCACGGCTCAGGTGCCATCCGAAAAGGCAAAAACAGCGTTTCTTGCTGCCCGAACTTTCTTCCTTTTGAGAAGGAAAAAACCCCGTTGCTGCAGTAAACCCTGCTGGTTCCCCCACTTTTTGGTTCAACTTGCCTAACCAGGCTCCTTTCCATGCTGAAGCCGGGGCCCTCGGCAGCGGTGGGTGCTGGTTGGGGGGGGGCACGGCCGACGTGTCCCTCCCCGCGGGGCCGCGCCCGTCTCTGGCGGTGGCTGTGGGGTGTCTCTTGCACTAACGATGCCCCTTTCTCTCCCCCCTCCCCTCCCCACTGTACATGGTATGTGTGTGTGTCCCCGCTCGCCCCGCATGGCTCTGCACCCCCGCCCCCAGGCAGCCGTGCCCGCCCCGGCCCAGCCCGGCGAGGGGGTGCTGGCGGTACCGGGCGCTCGGCGCGGCCCCGCCCGACGCCCCCTGGTCCGCCACCGCCACCAGCCGCTTCCCCGGCTCCGGCCGGTCCCTGCTTGATGGACGAGAGTTGGTTTGTCACCCCTCCCCCCTGTTTTACTGCAGAGGAGCCCGGCCCTGACGGCGTGGGGAGCAGCCCCATGGAGGACCTGCTCATCGAGCACCCCAGCATGTCCGTCTACGTCACCAGCACCCTCGAGGTGGATGGGGAGGGCCCCGAGGACGATGCTGCCGGGTGAGTGCACTTTGAGGGTGTTTGTGAGGGACTGGCAGCCCCAGCACCTGCTGAGGGACCGGGGTCAGCCCTGGCATCCCAAATCCCCTCGTACACCCGAGAGCGTGTCCCATGGACAGAGTGGAGCGGTGGGGGACATCAGTGTCCCCGTGCCCCGTCTCAAGGGAGTACTCTGCACATCTAGCCAGATGCCATGCAAGGCTGGCAGCCCCTGTGTCCCAAAATCCTCTGCTGAGGAGGTCTCAGCAGCGTGTTTGGATGGCCATGGGTGCAGGACCGTGAGCTTGGCACCGGGCTGTGGCAGGAGAGGGGTGTGTCCCCTGCCCCAAGCAGGGTCTTCTGGTGTGCCTGATGCCACTCATGCTGATGCCACCTGTGCTGATACCGCCTGTCACCACATCACCAGTCTAGGGGGTTGCCAGGCTGGGCTTACATCGTTGTTTTCCATAGGTATGGCCCAAGCAAAGCAAATCCAATAGAACAGGTGGCCTTTGGGCACAGTGGTCCCCTGAAGACCCCTGGCTCCCCCAGGCAGGAAGGTGCTGAAGCCCCCCTCGATCCCGCTTCTGACCCCATGCTGGCCCAGCACAGGGGTATCCCACCAGCTTCTTGCCCCAAGCTATAGCTTAGCACAGGAGGAAAATAAACAGAAATGCCCCAAATGGCCCTGCTGCCTGCTGCTCCCTAAGGCCTGTGGGCTGGAGTCCTCCCCACGCGTTCCTGGGACCACAGCCTGGAGCTCTGTCCTTCCCCAGGGCTGCCTCCAGTGCGCAGGGAAAACCTGAACTGTGCACATGCTCAGCCCTGCCACTGCTGGCTGAGCCCCGGCTCCCACCATGCCATGGGGTCCCTGCTGCCCCCCAGTCCCAGCCCTCCAGCATCTCCCCCAAGAGCCCCTCACTGGGACAGGGGAGGAGTAAGAATTCAGGGTAAACTTCACCCTGGGCTAGGGGACACCATTCCTGTCAGGGGACACTGTTCCTGTCAGGGGACACTGTTCCTGGCTGGGGGACATCATTCATAGTTAGGGGATGCCGTTCTTGGCTAGGGAACACCATTCCTGATTAGGGGACACTGCTCCTGACTAAGTGACACCATTCCTCCAGGACTTCTCTTTCCAAAGTCTCCCTGAGAGCCACAGCTTGATCTCCAGAGCTTTAGAGGCTCTTCAGTGATGGAGGGGGCAGAGAATGGCCAAAGGGAACTCAAGACTAGCCAGGGGACAAAAGAGGTCACAGTGAAATGGAGACAGACCAGGCTCAAGGGACTTAGCTACGGTAGGGGGCTGTGGGAACACCCCGTTCCTGGTGGTGTCTGGATTTGTCCAGGTGTCCCAGAGCCTGCCTGTGCTGGAGCATCCCTGCTCTCGGGAGGCTGTTGAGGCAGGAGGTGCCTGGCCCATTCCAGGGCACAGTGTGTGGGGAGGGGGTTGGTGCCCTCAGTGCCCTTCTTGGTGGGGAGGGTGAGGGCAATGCCAGCGCCGCTGACGGCCCCTCTCTCTGCAGGGAGGTGCTGGAGCCGCGGCTGGAGCGGCACATGGTGCACCACGGCCGGTCCCTGGCGGTGAAGGCGGCCATCCTGGACAAGGTGGGGCAGGCGCAGAGGGTGCAGCGGGCCAAGCAACTGGCAGAGCGGCACCGGCTGGGCCAGAAGGCACTGCAGCGGCAGAACCGCGCCCGGCAGCGCCCGCCCCGCCGCACCAAGCAGCTCCCTGGGGCCTTTGTGCACCAGCCCTGCCAGCGCCACTGCAACTACTGACCTCGCCGGGACGGCTGTGCTGCCGCTGCCCCGCCGAGGGGGCCCTCACCCCCTGACACCGGCCTCCGGGAGTGCCGGCCCCCACGGACACCGGTGACACCGGCTGCGGTTCCACTCCACGCCCCCCACTCCCGCTAGCCTGGCCCACACTCCTCATCTTCCTCCACCCGCCCTCACTGCTCCCCTCACCCCTCGTCTTCGATGCCAGCTGGGCCAGCAACCTCTGGAGCTGCCGGCATGGAGGGCCATGCTGACCCCCCCACCCTCACAGCCTCGCCAGCCTTCACACAGGAAATCGGTATTCCCTGGGAAATCACCTGTTCCCGAAATCCATGGCGAAGCCTGTTTGTCCTGACAAGCCTGTGACAACAGTGCCTTTCCTCACTGCATCATGACTCCACGTACAGCCAGGCTGGGATGTCACAGAGACACCGAGCAAAGGCGAAAAGAGAAACAAAGCCACGAGATCTGGGATTTTTAGGAATATCTCATCAATGACACTAAGTAATGCTTCCGCCCTGCACAACCAGCAAATACTCCCCTCCCTCCTTGACTTCTTAGTTACGTTGTTACCATGATAAACCCCCACTGCAGGTCCTTAAGGGGCTCGTGGTGAGAAGCACTCGTGGAACCTTTGTGGCCGGGTCAGCCAGGTGGCTCCTGATGCGTCACGGTGTTTTTTTTAAATCAACCTTAAAAGCAATCTCAGGAATCAAAGCACCATCCCAGCGCCGTGCCGGAGCCCTTGGCCACTGTGCTGGGAGGGGTGGCCAGCCCAGGGCAGTGGTGGCATCACCGTGGCTGGTGACCCCACCCCTTCCTCCTGGAGCCACTCGCCTGCCCCAGCCACACCTCTTTCCCTACAGATGCGCCTGTATATGTGTGTGTATATATTTCCCTCCATACCTTTATACTTGGAAAAGGCACTGTTAAGCCAAGGAGCATCGGCTGCCTGGTGGCAATCCCTGGGAGGGGAGCAGAGGCAGGGATCTGCACAGCTTCCCTGAGGTGGCAAAAGCATGTCGATGGTGGTGGTGAAGAGATGCTGAAGAAGAGGCCAGAGGGAAGAGGCCGAAGTAAGGACAAAGATGGGTCTAGGAGTGGCTGCAAAGGGTCAGGATGGGGCAGGCCTGAGTGAGAGGATTGCTGTAACAGGAGCTGTAACAGGAGCATCTTCTTTCCCGATCCCTGCTAAAAATTGCATCCTTTCCCATCAAGGGCCAAATCCCATTGTAGAATACGTTGATTTTTAATGCAAGTCCCTCTCCTCCCTGTGACAGATTCATTCTGCCTTTGGAAGAACATGGTCTAGACTTTTCACTGGCTCCAGCACCAGCTGAGATGGCTCTAAACCCAGCAGAAATTTGCTGATCGCCCCCAGCTCCCTCCCTTTAGGGACAGGTTTTGCACCTTCTGCCCTGGGAAAGTATCCGGCTTGTGGCCAGCTCACAGCCTGAATTCCTACCCTCTGAAAAAAGATAAACCCTTACAACCCCCCAAAAAATTCTGATTTCACAGGAGTTTCTTCCATTCACCATGTTACATCCCTTAATATTAGCCGGGGACCTCAGCTGAAGGAATTGTGGTGAGCCCAACTTCAGACAGCTGGTAGTTTTTAATTCTTTTAAAGAGATTAAAAACAAACTGGTCCAGGCTCTGGGTTGGGGAGCCTGGCCCGCAGGAGCCGGATGCTGCTGCTCACCTGCAGCGTTTCTCCTCCACTCCAATGATGTAGTGTTCTTAAAAGCACAGAGCTGGGGAAGTCAGTGTTACCCCCTGCCCTTGGCATTGTCCCACACTCCTTGGGCCTCCTGGCAACCTCTGTCCCTTGCTGAGCCTGAGACCACACTGGAGATCGCCCTGTCCCGCCTCTAGTATCTTCTTGGTGAAGACACTGACTGGAGGGAAACGTTTACCCCCTTTGGCTTCCTGGGCTTCACACTAAATGCCTTTTCTTCCCCCTGAAGTGATGCCTGGTGTGAACCAGGAGCATGGCATGTGCAGGGACTCTGGCAAAGGTGCTTGTGATGACAAGCAGGGGCTGAGCCCGAGTTCCCGGATGTCCGATGACGTGCTGCCTTCCCTGTCCCACTCTTCCCATGTTGCTGGATGATCTGCTCTGTGGCCACCAGGCAGAACCATTGGAGGAATCATTTTCTCTCCAGCCCAAATACACATCAAGAAGTGGAGAAGCCACACAGTGTCCTGCCCCCCAGCCCATTCTCCACTGCAAATTCTCCTCCTGCACATCCAAGTCGCCGCCAGTCCCTCCAGAGCACTCCAGAAATCAGAGGCTGGTTGCGACCCCATTACCCTCCACAGCTCCCAAAGGAACAGGCAGCAGTGAGCTCAGGGCAGATCCTGCCCTGTCTCACCTACCAGGCTTTCCTGTGCCCACTGGTCTGCATGGCAATGGTACCCCAGGAGAAATCCCTCATCAAAATCCTCCTCTGTGTCCTGCTCATCTGTTGTGAACCAGAACCTCTTGGCCATGTTCCTGGGGAGCTTGGGGCAGCCATGGCACTGAGACTGACACCCAGCCCCCAGCTCCCAGCCCCCAGGCACCCATTTCCAACAGGTGATGCTGGTTCTCAGAAACGAATGCAAACTGTTCTTTTCCTTTCTTCTTTCCATGCCAGTCTGAGGTGTCTTTCCTCATGCTGTGCCCAGCAAGCACAGGACATGAAGCAGAACTATTATCACACTTTATATCCAGAGTATGTTTATAAAGGATTAATAAATTATTAATGTTTTCATGAAGAGGTTAAACCAGAGTCCAAGCAGGTTAGCAGAGTGCATGTACCACAGCAAACCTCTGCTCCTGCAACCCCCCTCTGTTGTTTGCACACTTGTTGTGTATTAACACCTAACACTCACCTGCCAACCCCCTGCAAGGCGACTGTCACCCCCTAGTGTGACCCACCCTCCCTGTGCTGTGGCAAAAGGGTGTTCAACCTGTGCTCTTGCCCAGCAGTAAGACCTCCTGCCCATTGTTGCCAGAACAAGAAAATTCCTTTTCATTGAGGTTATTTGTCTCCTCGAACCTTAAAACAAATGAAAGGTGCTTAAAAACTGAGAACTTTGGTGTGTGCACCTGTGTGCATGTGTAGATACTTCACAGCCTGGTGTGGGTGTTCAGTATGTGGGGTTGAGGTTTTTAGGGGTTTGTTGGTTGGGGTTTTTTTTGCACCCAGTGTTGTGATGAGTTGGGTGGTGCTCCTGATGGGAAGGTGCTCACAGGGAGCCCTTGGGCTGGTCCTGCTGGGACAACTGGGATGATTTTGCTTTCTTTTCTTTACTTTTGTAGGGGGAAACTACAGCATGGACTCAGGGACAAACCAATCTGCTGGGGTCTTTAAAAATGTCTTTTTTCCAGGCTTCTCTGCTAGGATGTGGGGTTTGGTTTGGTCTGTGAGGGATGTTGCAGGGATGGGGCCTGTGGCAGAACATGGTGGTGAGAGGCTGCCCAGGCTGTGTTGGAGGAGCTGCAGGGTTTGGTGCTCTGACATTCCGGTGTGGAAAAGGAGCTGTGGCCCCTCATGGTGGGGCCATTCTTGGGCAGCAGCCCCTCTTGTTTGTTCATCTCCTGAGAATTCACCTTATAGTTGCTAGAATGTGGCTTGTCCCTTTTTGGACTTTTCTGTGAACAACCAGGTACAGATTTTCAGCACTGAGCCTCCAAGGATTTGGGAAGTGCATCAGAGCTGGACGTTCTGGCCTGACTCCTACGACATCACTGGGATCAGGAGACAGCCAGGATGGGGGAAGCCATTGGAACAATCACCTGGAAAAATGGTGATGTAGGTGACAGGTGGATTTGAGGGAAGAAATTTTTGTATTTCTTGCACTGAAAGCATAAAAAAAGGAAGAATTCCTGGTGGAGAGGCCTGGGCAAATCTCTGTTCAGTAAATGCCAGCTTTTCTGGGCAGCATGGCAGTGCTGGGGTTCAGACAGGTGAGATGAGTCCAGCCACAGCAGCAGCTTTGCAGCCCTGTTCTGGAATTGCAGTGTGGAATGGGCACAGACGGGCAGCTGGGAGGGCAGTGCTGTCAGTGCTGGCTGGAGCTTGTGGAGGCAGCACACCCTCTACAGTGGGAAGGATCTTTCCACCACCATTGAAGCCCCCATGGTGTAGGAATCTTCTCCAAGCAAGATTTGCATCTCAGCTGAGTTGTTTTGGTCCGGCTGCCCTGGTACTTGTGTGATGGATGAACCCGATGTGTGGCGAGGCTCCCCCAGCCAGCAGGACAGGAGTGGGAGGGGTGGCCCTCCTGCAGAAGTGCCGGCTCTTGAGATGTGTCAGGACACCCCCGTGCCCCCCACCTTCCCATAGCTGTGCTTCCTGCACCGGTCAAGGCCAGGCTGGAGGCCACGGCACATGCAGGACACTCACTGGTAGCCACAACAAAGTCCTCACCCCGGATTTTGGCTGTTGCTTGTGCTACAAGGCTGGGGGGGGCTGCTAAGGGAGTAGCAGCAGAAGCCTTCCTCATCTGTGTGAGTGCTGCAATCTGCACTCACAAATCTGCATTCCAAAAACCTCTGCTGCAAAAGCTTCGTCTGGGAGGAAAACAATTCTTTTCATGGGAGTCGGCGTTTCTTTCTCATCATGGATAACATAGATGCATGGCTCATCCCAAAGACTGCTGTGGGAATTTTCTCTCTTTAGGCATGTTTCTAATCAATAATTTTACATCATACCGATACCTTTTCCTCTTCCATCCAACCCCATTGGGGAGAAAAATACCCACTTAGATGTCTTATCATACCAGTCAGAACAAAAAAAAATATGAAAAAAACCTACAGCGAGGTTATAAGCTTGACTCCCACAGCTTTGCAGTCACTCCTGTGGAGGACCAGTATAAATTCCAGTGCCCTGCATAAAGTGGAAAGTAAATGTCATGTGAATTTATTGAAAAACAATTGAGTCGCCAGAGATTACACATCTAATAATTAGGAAACGGACAGTAAGAAGTGATAGGTCACCTCAAGCCAAGCAAGATGGTTTTCAGCATCTGCCAGAAGGCAACACTGAGCCCCGCTGGCCTGGGAATGGATGGTGACGGTCCCTGAGTGTCCAGGTAAAAATGAGAATCCATCTGTGTCCAGCTGGTGCCACGGGGACTCTCGAGCCACCAGAGATTGTCAGCCACCACCATTCCCACAAGCGACTTGGATATGCCTCAAGTTTGCTGCTCCTTTGCTGTCTGCACTCAGAAATGCTGGTGGCAGGAGGGATGTGCAGGCACCCCACAATTGTCCCCAAGTTCTCAGAGCTTCCCACCAAGTCCTTCTCCACCACAGGACTGTGTCTGGTGACCTCCTTAGCACAGCTGCTCACAGGGACTGGAATCTGAGGACAGACATCCACAGCACTGGCAGCCTCTCCATCCCGGGGATCTGCCATGGTCAGACCCACCTATCAGACCTTCTGGGGGCATTAAGAGGCCTTAGTTGGGGCTGATCCCTTTAGGGTTTGTCTTCTTTAGGGTGGAGCTTTCTATTTCTGCCTGTTTCTCTCAGATATGCTCAATACAAAGTCAGTAATTTCCCATCATCCTCACGGGCTCCATCCTCATCCCATTCTCATGATCGGAGTGGCTGCCACAGGTCGCCTGAATGTGGCTGTAGGAAGAAGCTGAATGCAGCAGTGGGAGAGGCTCTGCCTGGCTGGCAAGTCCCTCCTTTGGTGAGAGGTGTCCTCAAACCTGTCAGAGATGCCACTTTCTCCTCCACTTGTCTCCAGGACCCCAGTGGTGGGAGCACTTAGCAGCCGTGGGCTCTGGACAGCCGGACATAGCTTGGGCAGGAGGTCTCCCCCTTCCCTGCCGTCCATCGATGTGTCTTCCACCAGCTTTTCTTTTTGCTTCTTAAAAGAGTCTGTGTCATTAACTAAACCCACAACTTTCCTTAAAGGGATGAGGATGATGAGGATGAGCAGCTCCATTTAATAGCAAAGATGGCTCTTACATGTGATTCTCTTTTCAATTCTTCTGTGCAGAGCGGTGACACCCAGGCGTGTCTCCCGTACAGTCATTCAGAGCCTCCTGGGCTGCCAAGGGGGTTGCTTTCCCAGCCCCAGAGATACAGGTATGTGACCCCATGTCCCAGAGCATGAAAGCTGCTGCAAAGCTTTGGTTCTGTTACAGTTAAACCTGAAAATCCTTCTGCCTTCCACTCTGATCCTATTTCATTACCTGTACGTGGGGAAGATTTTATTCCTTGCAAATGGAGGGGGAAACAGCACAGTAAGTTCTAAGTGTAACATAAAAATGGGTTGCACAGGGAGCCCAAAATTCCTCTGCTCTTTCACATTCACCTCATGTTTCCTTGTTGGGGAAGCTGGGAGCAGCTGTGCCCAAATCTCACCGAAATCTTATCCTCAGCCTTATGCTTCAGGAAGTCGAGGGATGAGGGGACAGCACAAGGTCTAACAGTAAACTAGTAAAATTTTCTCTTGTATCAGAACTGTTCTTGTACAGAGCCACCGAGCACTGCAATATTCTGTCTGTATGTATCAACCCCAAGTATTCTGCTTGTAAAACTCATCCCTGCACATTATCCATCCCTATGCTGGACTGAGTGTACATGTGCCTTCACCCTTTTTCATGGTTTGTCATCTTTTTTTAACACAATTACAGAACTTGAATAAATCACTGAACTGCAGTTACAAGTCCTATGCAAGAGGTGACTGGGGAGTCAGTTTTTGATATTTCTGTGTTTCTGTGTTGTTTTTAAAGTTGCCGTGAAGACTTTTCAGAGAAGCTCAACAGAATGATTACTCCCAAAAACATTTAGATTATTTTTTTTTTTTTAGCTAAAAAGCATTTAGCATTTTGGATGCTAAATCTTTTAGCAGCTTTGAAAAGCTCAGCCTAAACCCCAGTTCCTCACTGAGCCATGCATGGAGAGCAAGAGCAGTAGCAGCAGGAAGGACGAGCACCAGAACAGCCGGCATGTTTCACAGCCGGTGTTTCCTCTCAAGAGAAAGGTTGGAAAAGGTTGCCTTAAGCCTTCCCTAAAATGCATCAGAGAATGTTCCCATCCCCAGCCGCCCTGCGCCCACTGCCAGCCTGGGGCAGAGCGGGCACGTGGCCATCAAGCAGCTCTCCATCACCAGGCTCTGCTGAATGCCTTAACTGGGGCCCAGCTGCCACTCTGGACCTTGGAGAAGAGGCAAAAACAAGGTCCACATTTTTCTACATCACCTATGCTGTAGGACTGAAACCTCGTCCGAAACTCAAAGCTAACAAAATCTGCCCTTTTCGTGTGTTATGTGTTCAGTCGGTGTGAGCAAGGTTAGTAGGGAAAGGGCGTCTCCTCCTCATAGGACACTGTGTAAACATTTGCTGTGTGTCAACAGAGTGAAGGACACGACTGCCTGGGATACGTTGTGTAGTGTGCCTGTGTGTATGTAACCTGGTTTTGGTTGTTAGGTTGTAATGCTGTCTCTTGACTGAGAAAAGAAATCTAATATAAAGAAAAATCACAAGAAATAATAAAAAAAATCTATTTAAACTCTATTTTATGTGCATTCCTTTTAAAGCCTGCAAGTAAATCTGTCTCCAAAAAGCTCTGTTTTTGTAAAAAAGCTTTTAAAAGTCAATTCTGTAAGAGACAGGTAACAGAAGAATGTCCCCTTTGAAGACAGGGATCCGCAGGAGAGGGGATGGCACAGGCTGAGGCGGTGGAGGCACTTTTTTTCCCTTCCACATTCCCAAACCCTACAACTCAGTAGGCAATGGACAGAGCTAAAGCATATGCGGTTTGCCCTGGGAAAGCACAGAATCCCAAATGAGCTGATCCCTGCAGCATCATCTGTTTCTCCAAGCACATACCCTGCAGTGTGAAACGTTTTCACCACCCACTGAGAGGCAGAGATGCCTCCAAGGTGATTAAGGGCTTGGAACATCAGCAGATAAGAGGCTGAGAGCTGGAACTGCTCAGTCTGGAGAAGGTTCAGGGACATCCCGCCCATGTGTGCAGATTCCTGATGGGGGAAGCACAGAAGACAGCCAGAACATTCTCAGCCTGGGGCAGGGTGAGAGGCATAAATTGAAGAAAAAAAAAAGACAGAGAAATGTCATTTAAACACAAGAAAATGTTTTTTTTTTTTTTTTTCTCCTAGAAACTTCTAGAGTGGTTGGTCACAGAAGCAGGTTGAGAGGTTGAGGAGTCTCCATCCTTGGAGATACCCAAGATGGGAACAGACACAGCCTTGAGCAGCTTGGGGCAGGGGTGGGACGGGGCTTGCCCAGCCCAACAGCTGCTCCAGCTCCTCCAGCAGAGCCAAGGCAAGGGGGTGCTCCAGATGTCACACACTTGATATCCCAGTAGCTGGGAGAAGCACTTCAAGGAATTGTTAGGAACTGGGGGTGAAAAATAGGCAGGAGTGAGTTTTGACAAGCTTTCTCACTGGAAAACCAAATTCAGCAGTGGGAGACAATGCATGGGGTTATTTGGGATGGATGGACCTTGGGAGGTCCAGTCCAACATCCTGCACACAGCAGGGTAAATACAGAATTCATACCATGTTGTACAGGGCTTTGTTCAGCCAAAGCCTGAAATTCACCCAAGAGAGATCCACCACCACATCCCGGGGGAATATTTTGTTCTATCCAGTCAGAACATCCTCTCCTTCTGTTTCTTCTGTTTATTCTAGTGGTGTCCTTTCCTCCCAGCACCCACCTCTGTAAGAGCCCAGCTGCATCTTCTCCAAGACATGAAAGTGATGAAGCCCCTGGCCATCCTCGTGGCCCTCTCGTGTGTCCCCTCTTCTTTAGCAACATCTTTCTTCTGTATGTGGGTGTGTGGTGGTGGAAACCAGGTGATAATATTCCAGCTGGAGTCTAACAAGTGCCAAGAAAAGGGGAACAATCACTTCCCTTACCCACAGGCTGCCAATCCTGCCCGCACAGCACAGCCCTCCCTGCACACAGCCAGGCTCAGCTCTCCTCCAGGGCTCCCACTGCAGAGCTGCTCCCCACTCAGGCATGGAAATGGTGGTCAGGCACAGGAACAGGCTGCCCAGGGCAGTGGTGGGAGTCACCATCTCTGGAGGGGTTTAAAAAACATGTGGGCACTTGGGGACATGGTTTAGGGGTGGCCTTGGCAGTGTTGGGGTAACAGATGGTCTTAGATGGTTTTTCCAACCTAAATGATTCTGCAATTATGTGACATTGGCTTCAGTGACTATTACCTTGTACACCAGTAGGCAATTTGTCATTATGAAAGCTGACAACTTATATTTAATGACAATTTATATTTAATTGGCCTTTCGAGATATGTATTTTTAAAATTCAGTAAGAAAGAGAAAAGGTGAAAGTATTTGTGCACAAAGCCCCGAGCAATCTGCACAGCCCGGCTCCTGGTTCTCCTGGGAACACCAAGCCTGACCTACTTTCCGCGGCGGCACAACCCCACCGGGCACCACTGATGGCAGCAGCGTTACCAGATAAACGCAGCCCTCACCCCCTGGAACGAGGCCCTTCCCCTGCCTGTTCCCTGCTGAGCAGCTCTTTGTGGGAGCCTCCTCGCCCGGTGCTCCCTGCACAGATCCCGGGGGGCAGGGTGGCCCTCCCGTATTTCCTTGCTTCGCAGGAACAGCTGCATCAGTTAATTTGTTTGTGGTTAAACAAATTCCTTTCTAAAGCTCCATATAAGGAGCTTGCAGGCCCAGAGCTCTAAATAATCCCTTCAATCCTCCTGTTTGGAATGATGTTGCTGCTGTTGCTAATAATAATTCAACCCAATTTATAGGACAATAACATTTATTTAGAGCATGAGGGATTCCACATTATACAAACCCTTAAATTTATTTTTTGTTTCACTGGTCCATTTCTACAACAAATACATCAGATCTACTATATAATAAAATTATTTACATTTCCAAACAAGATGCGGTTTGTTTATAAACCCTCAGACTGCTATTCACATACAGTACTTAAACAACAGCACAATACATTATTTTAATACCTAAAAATGACAACCCTGTATTCTAAATTGTTTATGAAAAGTGAAAACAAATAAATTTACAATTGTCTTCCCCTCCCCATCCATTTCATACAAACACATAACCTTAATGTGCTAACCCTGGACTTCACTTTGTAAGTCCAGGGGGTTTTAGAAGAACCCAGTTTTTATAACTATTTATCTGTTTTTTAGAAAAAAAAGTCATTTATTGGGAACAGTATAATATTAAAATGACTTACTGTACAGAATTTTATTTAAAAAAGAAAAATCACAGCTCAAAATTGCTATTGGTAAATTCACACTCATTTACAAGTCTCATGTTTCCATGCAGTAATTTACTTGGATTTTCTTCTTTTTGACTGCATTGCACTGGCACTCGTTTCTGAAATCAAGAGAAGAAAAAAAGCATGGATACGGAGTCGGTAAGCCATTCCCCAGAGGTGCACAGATTGCCCTGTTATTCTTCCAAACTCACACCAGAGTGGAAACCTCTGGAGACCAGGATTTCCCAGCACTGGGACTGACTCCTCAGCTGCTGTCACACAACTGGACCCATCGCCCCGACAGCATTGGCAGCCACACACACCACGGTCCCCACGCTGCTCCAGGCACGAGTGCTGGGAGTCTGACATTTATGAAGCCCTAATATAACAGCTTTCAAAAGAAGAGCCAGATATTTTTAACTGTTCTTTAAGTTCAGTTCCCCACGTGCCACAGCTTGCTGGGCCTTTTCCCAGAAGGAAGGACAGCCTTGGGCACCATCTGTGTCTGTCAGCCCCAGGCACCACGGAGATGGTGCCACACATCAGCTAGGGAAAGTGTTTTGGAGCCTGCCATGCAAGTTAAGAACCTGGTTGTCCGAGTTTTTGGAATGTCATTGGAAAACAAGTCTCTTCAGTGTACACTGAGTCACAGGAACACCGCTTATGCAGAGAGACACAAATATTAACACCTGCAGAGCCATGGTGACAGCAGGTGACATGGCCAGTGCACTTACCAAGGCACTATGATCCCATTTCAAAACAAAAAAAGAGTAAGGACCAAGGGCATTTGCATCTTTAGATTTTTTTAAAAAACGTGATTTAAAATGTTGGCAATGTCTCTTTGGCTCTTTAAAATGTTTTCCAAAAGCTATTGCAGCTGTGTATATTTTAAGAGTCAAAAGGGAAAAAATTTCCAAGTCCACTTAAAACCAGAACAGTAGCCGTACATGGCTGTTACACATGGTATTTGAATAAACAATCAAAATTTCAAAATTTAACAAACTTGAAGCTACAGTAAATGCTGAAACAGCCCTTGCTGGAAAAGTACTCCAGAAAGGGAAAAAATAGCAGTATAGTACCAATTTCAGGAGTGAAAGACCTCCACAGGCACGACTACAGCCTGGAGCCCCTCCAAGCAGCAAGGCTGGCTTTGAAGTAGCTTCAGCACTCGCTGTTACCACCCTTGCTGCTGCTCCAAGCTCTGTGTTTGGAAGAAGGAATGGGTCAGCATTGCTCAGTCCCTGTCCCAATCCCTTGAGAGCATCCCTAACATCTCCCCAAAACCATGGACCAGGGCTGACTCTCCATGTGCTCTCTTCTCTCACAGTGACCCTTCTGCCTCCTGCTTCCCAAGGGAGTTCCTACTCCCACCGGTCAAAGTCTGCTCTCTTTCTCCCTGCTGTATTTCAGTTTTTTTCTTAATTGCTGCTTTTATAATGACCTTAAACAGCCTCTGTCTCAAGAGGTAACTCCTCCCACATTCCTGTTACCATGCATTAGGGGGTTTCTCAGGATACAGGTAATGCACTGAGGCCTGGGGCACCCAAACCAGAATCATTAAGCTCTGATTCACTAACCAAAATGTACAACAGAGTAGGCACAAGTGGCAAACTTGTAGGCAGGTCACACTTTCACAGCCACCTCACTACCCTCTGCCACCGAGCACCTGGTTTGGCTCCTGTTCTCTACAGCCTGGAGATAAGGCAGCCACAGCCCAGGTACTCCATGGAGACCTGCACCCACGTGAGCAGCAAACCCCTGAGACACTGCAGCAGATTCAGATGCATGTTTTAAAAGCAAGGATTTTACTCACAGAGGTAAATGAATTACACAGTCAGCACCAACCCCTACGAGAGTTCTGGTATTATTTAAATTTGATGCACTTTCATGTTCCCACATTTTCAGAATCTGACGTGTCACTGGTTGTCATCTTTAGGTTTATCCAGTCAGTGTGTGGGGCAGGTCACACGCTTCAGATCCCCTCAAACTCAGGCAGGTATCACCAAAGGGATTTTACATTGGCTTCACATTTTTCAAACTTTTCTTCACAATCATGAAAGAGAATTTATTTTTACAATAGACTTAGATTTTTCTGCACAATCCTGCCACAAGAAGTAAATGTACTTAAATTCAGCAGCCACAAAAGTGCAGAACAAAAAGATCCCCTGTGTAATCTTTGGGAGTCATTGCACAATGATGTATAGCTGGAAGGCTTCTCTGAAACTCTTAAAGCACAATATTCTTACCATCACACTTTAGTATCTCCAGTATGGAAATGGTTGCTGAATTCAACTTGACTTCCTTTTATAATCATTTTATATTAATACCTCTTTGTTCTGTGTATTATCTTTAAAATGTTGGTAGACTGTTGCCTCCTGATAGTCTCTCTCTACCTTCTTGCATAACTTTGGTCCATCAGCATTTTTCTGACCCTTTAAACACAAGATTCTGACAGAATTAGCTTCAGCCTGGCACTGGGCTGTGTGTATCACACAAATGCTGCATAATTGTGAAAGACTGTAACCTGGGTAGGAATATGGTATGTCAGCACCTGCTAATGCCATGGGTTAACTTCAGGATTTCAGGTGTTCTTGGAAAGAGGAGCTGAGGCTCTGTGCTAGTACACAGCACTCCCTGATGCTCCAGGCTGCCATCCTGGCAGCTTTCAGAGCATGCCTGAACCTCAGCATTTGATTTGGCAAGAGCTGACCGTGCACTTGGGAAGACTTAAATCTTGTGTCTTTCGGGCTTCAGGAAAAAGAAAATGTCACTTTTTGATCTGAGTACAGTCCTTTCAACGGCCACACATTTCTGCCAAGAGAATTCAACTTCAACTAGGCAAGGTGCTGAGCACTATGGTGGTGAGTGTTGCAGAGCAAGTTCCACAAATGCAACAGAGGGGAATTCATACAGGATTTACTGCCAGTGCAGATGTCAGTAAATGCTTCAACACCAACCTGTGGCTAAATCCTTGAAACTAGAGTTAAAGAACCCAACGTGTACAAGCTGCAAACCAGTAATAGGAGGCAGCTACTGCAAGGGCATTATCTGGGGAAGCAGGCCAGGTCCTGCCCTCGCCACAGAGAGGATGCTGTGCACGTTACCTTTTGCCGTGCCGGACGCAGAGGCAGGTCGGGAGGATCTCTTGCGCTGCCCGTTCTCTACAGCTTCCTGTGAAGCGGCAGAATCCTCTGTTCTTGAATTTCTTCTATTTGGAGTTTTAGACTTTTCACAATTCTCTTTTGTCTCATTACTAATAAAGTGGGACAAAATATTTCTGATGAAGTGTAAGAAGAATAATGTTTTTCTATGCAAGTCAGACAAGTTGGAGGATGGCCCGACACAGGTGTCAGTTCCGGACTATTAGCACTGGAGATATGAAATGCTAGAGATATCAGAAGTTCTATCAGATGAAGAATGACCTGAGTAAGCCAGAGTATAGTCCATTTCTATCAAAAATTATCAGAGGATACAGAATTGAGAAGTCCTCAAAGAGAATATTTTCAACATTAGAAGACCAAGAAATTAGATGCATTATAAATTGTCTGCTCTGTTTTCCACAGGTGCCACCATTACTGAAGTCTAGGAAAAGCAAACAGGTTACATTAGAGACTGCTGCAGTATGGGGATACAGAGTTGAAATTGCAGATGAACATCAGGAGGAATTAGGAACTCTTCAGGGAGTATGCCAGCTTTTGTGTTTGCTAAAAGGAATCACTTCATTGATCCAAGTGATTTCTTCACATATTAAAAAGTCTTTATTTAAAACTTTCTGCAAGCCTCAGAGCTTGAAGTTAAAATACTTTTTTTTTGCAAGAGAAAGTTTTTTCTGCTATAAAAAAAATAATTTTTGATACTGTGGAAATCTGTGTTTCTTGCCACTGAGACAATAAATGGAGTGCTACCATTTTTTATTAAACTCCTCTTTTATTTTATCACTCTTTAATCTGTAAATTTATCCTGAACTTTGGATGTTTTCTCCTTAATGCCAGACAATTTCTGATGACTAAGCAGTTTCAGAAGATTAAGCTAAACTTATCTCCTGTGAATTCAAAGGTAGTTAATTAACCAAATAAATTACTCTGCTAATGGAAAAGGCAAAAGAAAGCTCATTTCAGGCCCTTTGGGTGATACTTGCAGGATTTCAAGAAAGGCTGCCTGAATCAGAGACTGGAGTGAACACACAGTGCAGGGCGACCTGTGTGTGACAGAGGTCCCACTGCAGTGTCACCCTTCAGGGAAGTCCTGCTTTGAGGGGACAGACTATGACACATACTGGTGGGGTTAAGTAACAGGTATCTGAAATAAAACAGTTTGTCAATGGAAGGAAAGACAAACATTCTCAAGAAAGGACACACACAGCAGAGGAGACTATGGAGGCACATGGATTGTCTCAGACACAAAATAAAGACTGAAATCTATTTCCCCGTAAAGGCAGGACTATGTGCAATCTATAAACTGGATCCTCCAAACAGGCCTAAAACTGGTCTTCTCCTATGGAATGGGGGCACCTGAATCAGCAGTCACCTACCACAGAGGAGGGAAGCAAACAGGCATCAGCAGCTGAAGTTCAGTTAGTACAGGTAATTTTTACAGATTCTAATTACTAAATCCATAGCTGGAATTGTCTCACAGGAACCAACATATCACTTCCCTTGTTTTACAGGAGGAAATCAAGTTAGTCCAAGTGAAAATATTTCTAGTGCTTTGTGGGTTGCAAGGTTCCTCTAAGGTTTTAAAGTTTTTTAATGGTTTTTAACTGAGAGTAGGTTTAGATTAGATATCAGGGAGAAACAGGCGCACAGGCTGCTTGGAGTAACCTGGGATAGTGGAAGGTTTATCTGCCCACGGCAGGGGGCTGGGAGGAGATGAGCTTTAAGGACCCTTCCAACCCAAACCATCTGTGAGTCTATAAAGGTTTGTCCCATGTGGTATTTAACTCCAGGAGCCCAAAGGTGCCCACCGTATCACCCATCACTAGACTCAGTTTACCTGCAAATTTTCCGTCTTTTCTGGTCTTGCTCAGAAAAACATCAATCAGAATAACCCAGAAAAATGCCTTTGTGGTAATTTGATGTGCTGAGTTTAGAGATGGTCACACAAGGACATTTTATTTGGAGAATCTGCTCAACTGCCAAGTGTTCCACCTTCAGCTTTTCAGAAAAATTCTACCCTGAAGAAAACTTGCTGTGAAATTTCAGTTCATCTTTGATACAACTTGAAAGATGCCAAACCTGTATTTACCAGATGAAGGTAAATACAGTTAAATATTCCATTCAGAGTCATTCCTGATCTGAGGAAACGTACTGCATTCCCTCCCTTACAAAGGAAGACACTGCCTCATCTCCCGAGGAACCCAGCGGGGTGGCTGCACCTCTTGCCCTGGCTTAGGGGTTGTTCCACCGATGAGGGCAGCATCCAAAACCCGTCGGCTGTGCCAGCTTAGCCAAAAAACACAGTTTAGCCAAAAACCTTACCAAGGTCTATCATTACAGACTAAGTGTAAGAGCCTAGTGTGTTTAGAATCTTACAGAAGTAGATCTTCAAAACTGTCATTTTCTTCTGACAGAACACAACCATTTGAAATATGACCTTTTAATTACTGAATGTCTTAACCAGGGCAACATGAAGTTTCTACCTGACCTTGTCAGGTTCTAGCAAAATGTCAACAAGCAAATAGAGAAAAACTGTTGAAAACAATCATGAAGGCAGGAGAAGAACAAACTTCCTTTCAGAAAACAAAAATTCACATGCTAAACCACAGGCTTTGGGGGTTTTGATTTGCTGTGGAACCACCAAGACCATTCCAGGACATGAAACATCCAGGCCTGAAGGGATGAAAGGAAACATTGCCAAAAACACAGACTTGGGAAAAAGTTACTTTATGTTCTACATTTCAGCAATGGTGTGGAACACTCAACTGGCCTGATTTCTTAGCAGGAAAGAAAGGGTATGGCCAAGAAAATGAAGTTGAGCAATTGAAGCAAAGAGAAAGAGACTTCCTCCCACGAAAGCTATATCTACTCTGAATCTATACAAACTATCTCCTTACCTTTGACCAGCAACTACTGCAGCATTTGTCTCAAGTTCTACAAGAGAAAAAGATAATTTTAAAGTCTGCTGTAGCAGTACATAACCGCTGACAAGGCATGACTAGCTCACATTTTTCTACTAGGTATTAGGTCAGAAGAATAAACTTCTCTCAAAGCAAAGCAAGTCAATATATCAAATACCATATCGGCCAGGTCTGATTACAGCCTGCACCAGCTAAGACAGGGAAAAGTTAAAACCCTGAGAAAAAAAAATGTAGAGAAACTCCCTGACAAGGGCTATACTTTTCTTCCTTTTTTTAACTTCCATTTTAGACAGTTAATTTCTTCTGAAACTTCTAGGTTTTATTAGTTTTAAACTAATCAAAAGATACCCATCTGGCTCTATTGTGAATGTAAAATTTTGCCTTAACCCAACTGTCTCTCAGCAGTATTTTCTAATGCAGAGGAAGACAAATTTATGAAGTCCAATTATATTTGTACAGAATGGGAGAAAATCTCAGGGGAGATGTTATAAAGAGAAGTCTGACCTGCCTTCTCTGTCTCTCACAGTGATTTCATACATACAGGTCAGGTTTCCTTTGGAGTCTTCACCTCAATAAACAGCTCTCCTTTTCAGCATATAAAATGTCAAGTCTTTTTACTGTCCATATTTTAATTCTCCTCATATCCACCAGATTCTTTGTTGAAAGGGAGGACCTATACCTAAACAGAGCCCTTCTCGTGAGAAACTGCCACAGATTTAGGGATTACCATTGCAATGTCATGGCTTAACTCCCTGTGGTTTGTCACGCTGCCCTCAGTGAGCTCCAGCTCAATCCCCCCCAGTCAAACCGCGGGGATACTGGGGCACAAACTGGGGCTTTGCCTTTGAGATCAGTTTAGCACCCAAAGTTTCCTAGAGCGTGCATAAGGAATAAAGGTGTAAAAAAAGTACAAAATTGGATAATATCTGTCCTCTCAGGATAAACTTGCAGTGTTGGCACATCAGCCTCTTCAGTATAAATGGATATAGCAGTCTGGGAAAAACAGATGTCTTGGGAACAAAGGAAGAAGAGACTAAGCAACATAAGGAAAGAATTACCTTTCTTCCTAACCAAAATTTGAACAGGGAGAATATCCAATAGCAAAAAATGGATAGAATCAGTGCTTACCCCCAGCAGGAACTCTACAATACAGCCAGAGCAGCACGGGGCAATGAGTCAGATGTGAATCAACAGAGTGTATGACCATCTTTGTTTTAGTGGAAGGTCAAAGAAAACAATTTTTACTTTCTGAAAATTCTAATCAGATTAGAGATGGCAAATGGATGGAGAGCGGCACTTCCCATAAGCAAACCCACATCTATCCATTTTCCCTACTCATCTTAGGAATTACTTTTTTAAAACTCCTATCATGGTGAAGCACCATGATAATAGATGGTAATACCAAAAAGTCATCTGCCAGGGCTCCATCTTGAAACAAACACTGCTGAGGGGGATTAAAAGATGAACAGAAAAAAAAGGTTACAACTGTAAAACACACTCCCAGCATGGCTTTTGGAAATATGTTCAAAATGGTATAATATAAAAGAAAAACTCCTATTAGCACTGAAAAGGACTTCAAAACTCAAACACAGCATATTTTTACAAATCCATTCCCTCCAGTTTATCACTGAATATCTAAAAACTTCTTTAGTGATTTTTTCTTGTTTTACTTGATCCCATGCTGAATCTCCCACAAGGATTTGGAGACTTCTAAAGCACAATGTATCTAGCAAAGAAAAACAATCCCAAAAGCACAAATAGTAATAATCCCCCCACCAAAGCCCCAAACTACCCAGCATGTTAGTGACAACTGAATATGCATTCAAATAAATGCATTTTCAGTTCCGAACATAAAGGGTTTAGTTCACCTCTATTCTGGTTTTCCGAAGGAAGATTTACCTGTTCTTTGAACAGTACTTTCTGGTGTTGCAACTGAACTTTTTTTCTGTGTTAAATGTTGAGAGGATGCTAGAATAAAAGTGGAGGGAAAAAGTATTATTGTCAAAGGGAGTCAAAGGAATTCTTGTGGTGTGACTGGGCCACTGGTACAAAATTCTCTATCTTCCAGCTGACTATGTTTTGGTGTTTAGAAATGCAATATTTTTAACCTACCCTCCACTTCCCCCCCATCACACACATCTTCCCATTTTAAAATAAACTTTGGCAAAACTTTCCCCAGCAAGTTTTCTCAAAGTAGAATAAGTGACGAAATTGAGCACATAAACCACATTTTTAAAGGTAACGATTTTTCAGTAGATTGAGAAATTAAAAGAAGTCCAAAAAATTCAACAGTTTCTCATTTTAATGCTCATTCCAACAGAAGTTCTGGGGGGAAATGGCATCTTTGTTAACGAATCAATGCCCTCACTCTTTCAAATAAAGTGCAAAATATGCTCCAGTTGCCCTTGAAGTCCTTCGGCAAAAAGATGATGCAACTTCACATTTCTTAGATTGCCAAGTAAAAAAAGTAAGATGGAAAAATAATTTTTGCTGCACTAATGCTTTCTAGTCTTCTCTTATATGTGCTAATAAACTTATGGAGAATAGGAAGGCAAAAAGTTAAACATTCCTGTTTAAATAAACAATATACACTTCCATTTTTCTCCTAAAAAACCAGAATTCATTCTCTGAAGCTCAAAGGCTTCATTTTCCAGTGGCATACAGCTAAAACATCCAATAGCCACAGGGAAAGTCACACTGAGGCTGAATCTCAGTTCCCTTGACTTCTGTGGATTTTATTTTCCATGATTTTATCTTCTGTGTCTAATTCATGTTGTAAAGCAGAACAGACACTCAGCTCACTTCAGGAGTGATGGGTTTATTTTCACACCATATTTAATAAATTAAAAATGTCATATATAAAGTCTGCTAGATGTTCAAATTAAAATAACATAGGAGAAAAGAACTCATATGTGAAGGTATTTTATGTTTTTATATTAGATGCAATTCTAATCACTTTTTCAGGAATTTGTCTGAAATGTTATTTAAGTTATTCCCTAGACAGATGGGGACTTGGTATGGGTTTGGGGTTTTTTTCTCTTCTGGAGGTTGTTCAGTTATTTCCCTAGAGGATTAAGGTTATTCAAAGAGGGAAGTAGTATTATTAGGATTAATTAAAAATATAATATTTAAAACAATAAATTGAAATAATTCAAAAAAGTCTCTGGCAAGACCAAAGCAGAGTACCAGTGTATCTACCAATAGAAAAGGCACCTTAAATATTTGTCATTACTGATGCATCTACGTTTTCTCCCTGCTTCCAACATTTACATGAAGTTACTCCTCTGTTCTTGCACCATATGTTCACGACAAATACCCCACTTAAGCACCAAATGGAAACTGAAATAAAACTTCTGGAACTTGAATCTTGGTGAATACCAGCCTGTGTATCACTCAGAGATTAGAAACAAAAAAGTGTCAGCCTTGGCTGCAGTGCCTACATTTTATGATGTTCACGGAAAGCAGCATGTGGGGATTTACAGCAGCAATCTCATTTCTTCCCCTCCCCGGGTAGCACTGCACTTACCTGCGCTCGGCAGCAGCTCCTGCGGTGCCCCCGCCTTCTCCTCTGCCCCGGTGCCCCCGGGGAGCTCGGCCGGGGCCCCGCCGGGGGCACTGCTGTTCCCGCTGGGCCTGGGGGGCTCCGGGGCTGCCGGGGGGGCTCCAACCGGGAGCGCGGCGGGGGCAGGAGTGCTCGTGGGTGTGCTCGGGGACGTGGAGGCAGGAGCAGGAGCCGTGGGGCTGAGGCTTGAGCTGCCAGGCCCAGAAGTGCTCTGTTTTGTAAGACTGTGTGCTGGAGGGGTCACAGTTTTGTTATCTAGTTCTGCTGGTGGTTGCTCTGTTCCCAAACTATTTGGAACTGATGTTTCCAGTCCCTGACCTTCTGCTTCTCCATCCAAAGTGTACTGCTCTTCCCCTTTCTCCAGGGAACCAGTGACTTTCTTGCATGCTTTAGTCAGCAAGAGTTGGCCAATCTTGTCTACTTTTCCCTTTCCCTTGTTCGATGAAACGGGGCTGCGTCTGTTCCCAGATCCCGGGCTGCTCGTAAGCAGAGGTGAAACAACAGGTCCTGACTGCATTGCTGGCAAACAGCTCTGGTCACCTGACCCACCACCTTGGGAAGTCTCCTCTGGACTTAAGTCCTTGACTTGCTGAGCAGGAAGGTGTGAAGCAACACTGGAAGAAGCTGTAGCAGAAGGCGGTAGCTGAACAGGAGATGCCAAGGGATTCAGAACCAGTGACCTGCTGGTGGGAATACTGGACACAGGACTGCTGGATGATGTACTGGGAGGAGTGGGCCCTGAGGAGAACTTGATACTCTGTGGGATATGCAAAGGACCAACAACTGCGACTGA
The DNA here is from genome assembly GCF_003945725.1 of Corapipo altera. Taxonomy (NCBI): domain Eukaryota; kingdom Metazoa; phylum Chordata; class Aves; order Passeriformes; family Pipridae; genus Corapipo; species Corapipo altera. The sequence goes on from NW_020884960.1 coordinate 1,711,101, forward strand.
CTGAGGCATTAGGCTGGAGTTAGAAGTCATGGGGGTTGCTGGAATCGTGCTGGACTGAGAGCCCTTCATAACCTGAATTATTGAGGATGAGTTTATAAAAACAGGTGTAATGAACTGTGGCCGGGCATTGGACTGAACCGCTGACTGTCCCTCTGAAACCATCACTTTGCTCCCCACATTGGGCATTGTGACAACAGTGGACACTAATGCAGGTTGCAAGTGAGATGGCAATGGAGCTGATGTATTAGCAGCAGATGTAATAGGGTTGGAAGTCACAAAAACTGTTATCTGGTTGGGGGCTAAAGGACCTGAAACAGAAGAAGAGTTGACAGGCCTCTGCATTACTGGTGGAACACTCTGTGCCATGGTTGAGTTTACTTCTCCCAGTTCTTGGTGCCCTGGATTTGGACAGGGCTCATTGTTTTGAGGCAAGTTAAGTGAACTGGAGGGCTCCTTGCTCAAGGATGAATCCTGCAGTGGCGGAATGACAGCTATCTTCTTTAGATCCTCACCAGCGGTGACTATCGGTGCCATTTCAAGACCAGTCGGCCCAGGGGGCTTAATGGTTACATTAGGAGCTCCAGAATTGTCAAGAAGTTGACTTAAAGAAGTTGGGGCCTCCCTCATAGCTGGAGATACCATGGTTTTACTTTCCTCCATGACTGGAAGCTTGCTAGTGTCTAAGCCTTGCCCATCTTTTTTTGACTGTTCTTCTGGAATCAACACTTTCATTTCTGGAGTAGGGATACCTTTGAGTTCAATACTGGGCTGGTCTTTGTTACCTTGGACACCTTGTGCACTTTGGCTCTCAGTATCTTGAGGCACACTTAGGGGCTCCTTATTGTCTTCAGGAATGCCAGTCACAGCAGGTACAGAAATTGCAGGACTCTGGTTACTTTGCATGGGATTATTTTGAAAACTTGTAGTCACAGGTGTTGGCAAAGAAGAGGGACCAGCCATCATATTTCTCTGTAATTCCATGTTCTGCAAGAGAGATGGGTTCTGTTGAGTTGTCAGTGATAATTTAGCTGCTTTTGAATTCTGTCTGCCAGGGCTTGGTGTAGTTTTCCTACTGGATCCAGGACTAGACCTTCGACTATTGCTTGGACTTGCTCTCTTTGTTCCTCCAGCGTTGGTTTGTTTGCCTGAATTAATGACCACACCTTCCAATTTGTGTGACTGTGAGGCTGTAAAAGCAGACTGATTGTTAATTGTTAGATTTGATGGGGCTTGTCCAATGGCCTTTAAAGTAGTGGGATTCAGACCCTGTTGATCAAATCCTCTATTGAGATTAGGCCTGGGAGGTAAAGGAATATTGATCTGGGGAGGGAAAAGACCAGCTATAGAAGCATTGAGCCTCTCTGGAGACAAGCTTATTTCTGAGGGTTCTGTGCTCGGTGGACGGTTATTAGGAGTCTGAGGATAGTATGGCCTTGGGCTCGCTCTGTTTGGGGTTTTAGGCCTTGAAGTTTGTGATGGGGCAGCAACATTTGGAAAATGGTGTGTAAGACCACTAGGCAGAGAACTAGACTGCTGCTGAGGACTTGCACCTTGGGCAGCTGAAAGTGGGGATGGTCCGGGCTTGGGTCCTGTCATCATTAATTGGTTCTGTGAAACTACTAAATGAGATGTCAAATTATTCTGAGCTCCTGATGTTGGGGGGCCCTCAGCTCCACCTCCTTCTGGAAGTGAGGATACTGATGAAACCTCTCTGAGGGGTGAGCTGGAAGGATTCTGTACATTATCCGGATAAACCATTTTTCTTGCATTACTTCCCAGAGGAGGATTGCCCGTCAAGGCAATTCTTTGCTTATCAGGAGATGGAGGCACCGATCCAGGCCCTTGGAGGTTCACCATTACTGGCATGTTCCCACTCTGCTGCATTGGCATTCGCTGAGCATCTGGGTTAAGAGGCCCTCTGGGTGGGTGAACTCCCTGTGGCACAGGCAGCCGGACCGATTTGGGATCCTGCTGCATCATCAGCATCATCATCATCTGCTGCTGCTGCGGCGTCTGTGTGGGTGCCTGGGCTGGCTGTGGTGTTGGCTGGGGCTGCTGCTGCTGCTGCTGCTGGGGCTGGGGCTGCTGTGTGTGTGGCATGAGCTGAGGCGGCATCTGCTGAAGTGGCCTTTGCTCCACTGCCTGAGATGGATAACCTAAGACAACAGGATGACACATTCATTAAAACCAACCAAATATCAGGAGAAGTAGAATTTCAGTAACAAACAGGACTGGATAGAAAGTACAGCCTGGAGCCTGTTTATCTTGTGTGAGAGCCACATTAACAGAACAGGCTGTGCAAACATGGCCAAAGATTTTACTTAATTCATAAAAATATTTTTACTTAATGTATGATGTGTGGGATTTAACTGGAGATCTCTTAGTGTTGCATCGGCTATTAACTCAGATTCATGCCACCAGAAAAGTCTCTGCAACGGCCCATGTCATTTCACTGACAAATGCAGAGCTGGACTTTCACTAATTAATATTCCTTAAAACCATCTCCAGAGTTTGACAGCCCCCGAGGGTCATGGACCAGTATATCTGCTACAGACCTGACATTTTCTGGCATACAAAGTAGAACCTGACATGTATTACTTGGCCAAAAACAGTGTTAAGAATCACTTGTGTGGTTTGTAACAGAAATCCTGTTGCAGACGTTAGATTTAATCCTCTCTACGTGCAAAGGATAATTTCAACTACAACCCCTATTTATTCTGAAAAATCAGTTATAGGTTAATGCTAAATTTTTAAGACATCAGTCTGTGCTAGAGCTAGAAATACAAAATTTTTTAATCAATTATGTTATTGCTGAATAACTGCAGTTTTCAGCATGGTACCTGCAAGATGATACGTGAGAACCTGGCCACCTCTTCATTTTGAGCTAATTCAAAGAGAACACTTAAACAATGGTACCAATTACTTACTAGGAAGAAAATAGGTTTAAATTTGAATGTGTGATAGCACAAATAAAATAGAACAGTTAAAAGATCAATTAAAAGCTCTCCTTATTACATTTAGATAATCCACAGAACAGTCCTACTACCTGGTGGCCTACTTGCAAAATCTGAGAGTTTAGGGCCTGACTTATCTAAATTCATTCCTTGGTCTCCAGACATCGACGACTGATCACTCTCTTCCAGGCCAGATGGACGTGGTTCTGAAGAACTGAAAGAAACATAACTGCAATTAAGATCCAGTTAAATCAGTGTTTGATTTCTGCTTCTATAACTAAGTACTCAATTAATTCCTAGCACTTTCCACAGACCTAGAATAACCCACTAAAATGCCTCTGATGCAACATGCCAAACTGGAACACAGATCCCAGGTCTGTGATAGTCCCTCCTCTGCCTAAAATATTACAGAAAAGGAAACAAGTTGCGTGGTGTTCTACTGATCTTAAAACATTTATTTCTACCTTGAATCCTAGTTTTATAACTAAGAAAATGCCAATGGATATTCCAAATAATATAGCTATATATTTATTCC
>NW_020884960.1:1714599-1744660 GCF_003945725.1 Corapipo altera
GAAAATGCCAATGGATATTCCAAATAATATAGCTATATATTTATTCCAGCCAAACAGGCTAGAATGACATCTGTATAGATAAGGAAGTGCTATGGGTAGATGCATTTTTAATTAATTTTAAAGGTAGCACCATTTCTTCCAGAAGTGACTTGCTCGGGTATCAGAGACCTCCGATCCCATCACCACAAAACTGCACTGACACGTCAGATATGCCAGTGACCCTCCAGAGCACAGGTCTCTGTGTGGGACTGAGGCTCCATAAGTGACCCCAGACTGGTCTGGCTTGGAAGGGACCTTAAAACTCATCTTTTTTCAACCCCTGCCACAGGCAGGGACACCTTGCACTATCCCAGGTTGCTCCAAGCCCCATCCAACTTGGTCTTGGACACTTCCAGGGATGGGGTAGCCACAGCTGGTCTGGGCAACCAGGGACTCCCCACCCTCACAGGGAAGATTCATCTCAGTATCCCATCTATCCCTGTCCTCTGGCAGTGGGAAGCCATTCCCCCCTGTCCCGTCCCTCTACCCCTTGTCCCAAGTCCCCCTCCAGCTCTCCTGGAGTCCCTTTAGGCCCTGGAAGGGGCTCTCAGGTCTCCCTGGAGCCTTCTCCAGGTGAACACCCCCAGCTCTCTCAGCCTGTATCCAGAGCAGAGGGGCTCCAGCCCTCAGAGCATCTCCATGGCCTCCTCTGGACTCTCTCCAACAGTCCCACAACCTTCTTGTGCCCCAGAGCTGGAGGCAGCACTGCTGGTGGGGTCTCCTCTGAGCGGAGTAGAGGGGCAGAATGCCCCACTGACCTGCTGCCCACGCTGTGGGATGAGCCCAGGACACAGGGTGTTCTGGGCTATGAGTGCACATTGCTCGGTCACATTCAGTTTTTCATCCCCCAGCATTCCCCAAGTCCTTCTTCCAGGGTACCTGATGCTCCAGGAGACTCTCTAGGACAATTTAAAATTGCTCAGACTCGGTCCCCAATACTTCCACTGAAACAAGAAAGTTTTTGCCTATTTAGAAAAAAACAAAATTTCTATAGCTATCAATATGGTCAGGACACGTAAAATAAAGAGGGATGAAGAGCAGAAGACCTTAATTGCTTATCATCTGCATAAGAACGTAGTGGGGAGATCTACATAAGAAAAGCTCTAAGCTAAAATTAAAGACATCAAAGTCAGTCCACTTCCAACTAAGAGAGGCAGAATCATGCAGAAATGCCACAGAAAAACACACTTCAGCAAAATAAGAATGTGAAATACATAAGGATGGAGAGATCTATCCTATTTAATTTTACTTGAGAGTAACAGTTTCTGGCACCTGTAGAGCTGACATGGAGAGACCCAGGCCAGTCCTAACATTCTATCAGCTACCGAATCAATATTCAAAAAGCAGTGTGTGACTGGAAATCCCTGGTTTTCGCGGGTCACAGCTGGGAAGAACATAAACCAAGAGGAACAGAAGGTGAGGAATGGGGCAAACACAGAGCTGCTCCAAGCGCTGCTGCTGAGGGCAAGGACTGCCAAGGAAGCATTTGGAGTAAAACCCTGTGTCTAATCCAGCACACCACCAGTTTTTGTGAGGCAGGTGGTGTAGACTTACCCGCCTCCGCCAATGAATTTGATGAAAACTGGCAAAATGGATAGGTATGCCCCAGAGCATTATATTAGCAGCCACAAATGAACAAAAATTCTGGCAAGAAAATTACCCAGAGGAGCCGCAGCCTTGGAGCATGTACCAGCCATGTGAACTGAAAGAACTGCCTAAAATTGTGAATACAATCTCAAATTTGCAATTTTGCTATTTATGATTTATTTATAATGGTGGGAGATTAAAAATGCAACAGTTAAAGACCAGCTAAAAGCTGATACAGAGCACCACAGCACAGGCAAGTTTAACCTTGAAAACAATACTGGTGCAAGATGGATCCTTAGCAAATACCTCCTGCTAGATGGATCTGATCAGGCAGCTGTGCAAACCCAGCAAAACAGACCCAAGGTTGGTTTGCTCACAAAGAAGAGCAGTTATGGTAGGAGAGACTGCTGCTGTCATTGCTGGAAAATTTAAACATCATTTGAATGTAGCTGAAATTCACGGGGCATGTTTAGCAACCACCACTCATCAACACCCCCCCAATTATGAATATTAATAACAAGATGAGGTTTGTGTGAGAGGGACAAAATATTCTACATTTATTCTTCTTTTCTGTTGCTCTGAATGTAAAAAAATATAAAAAGGTAACTGCACATCAGGTACAGTCTGGATTGTCATCAGCAAACCCTCTGCTCACCAGCTGCATTCTTGAGTACAACCTTCAGATACAAAATTCCTTGTCAGAGTGGAGAGAGAACCCCAAGAAAACCCAAACAAAATCAACCAAACCACAAAAGGCAGTAGCTGCTGTAACAAAGCGAGCAAACATAAAATGACAGCACAGATGTGGCAGAGCCAACCTTGCTGGCTCAATCCAGTGCTCTGCAACAGCTCCTGTGGTACAGAAAGGCTCGTCCTCTGCTGCTGAGGGAGGGCTACTTCCCAGAGCACTGGGGTCTGTCACCCTCAGACCTGCGGTGAAACGCTCCGAGTCTGGTTGAGAAAAGCCTCTTTGTCCTGCAGGGCTGTCACCACCTGCTCTGGGCCCTGCAAACCCAAACGCCAGCAGTGGCCTTACCCAGCAGGTTAGTTCTGTTCTAGCAGCACACAGGATGTTCATGCCCTGTGCACAGGGGAACATTAAACAACTGCTTGTTTGTGCATGGATTTAATAGAATTAACCAAGGCGTTTGATCTGCAATCCCATTTCATCCAGCATCTTGGTCCTCAGTTTACATCCCATTACCTACAGTCTTCAAGTTCAGAACAAACATGGCGAACACTTTTAAACAACCTACTTCTCCAAAATGTCCTGGGTTTCATTTCAATGCCAAGCTGCTCAATTAAGCAAACCCTTAAAACTATTTTAGACTCAGTTGAATAAACTCTTTCAATAGCTTATCACTTACCCTATTTACATTCCAATATGTTCAGTCTGCAATCCATATTACTAATGGTACTTTTATTACTTCTCCAAAATTATTTCTTTTTAATGCATTTATCAAATTATCTGCATTTCCACACAAGGTTTGCTGCTCTGAATTATAAAATTTCTGAGGAAGAATGACAGAGAGGATGCTGAAAAGCGTCATATTTGCTTCTGATGACAAAGAAAGTGATCCAACTCAGATTTAAAAGAATCAGCAATTCCAAGACAGGAAAATGCTGAGCTTGCCTAACAGTGCAAGGGAAGCCAAGAGTGAGGGAAGCAGGAAGGTACTGCAGCCAGCTTCCACTGCAGTTACCTTCCTTTTGCTGGAGATTAATCTCAGAAACACGTGTGAGAACAGGTCCCTTCTTAATGCTTCTGCAAGGATATAGTCCATTTAGAACCAAAATGCTAATTCATATCAGAACAACATTCTGCAATGGCAGACAACATGAGCTGAAAATTTAAGTAACAGAGTAAGTACCAAGTGGTATTTCCTTTGTTAATTACACTGAAATCTGATTCAGAGCCTTATTTAGGAGCTAGAATTGAGTTGTCATAGTTCAACAGAAAAGCTGCAATTTAGGCTTCTCCTACTGAGAAAACTTTTTAATAAGCAAATAGTCTTGTGGGGCTGTGTAAGCTCAGAGGAGAGAATTTTATAGATCCATTTACTGATATTCCCAGGCCACACTGAGGCTGGGTGCTCATCAGTAAGGCCAATGAAAACAAAATCCTAACAAGGGTTTTTTTAATGATTAATGGATTTTCTTTTCAGAAGACAGTGCCAACTCCTCTGCTTCCTCTGAATCCTCTGTCACTTCCGTGGCAAGGCGCTTGCTAAGCAGTGGTTACTATTATTTTATTGGAATCTCTTTGGACTGGAGGAGCTTGTGTCTATGATACGGTTTCCAAGTCCCCCTGAAGCTGAAGACCAGCCACACGCCAATCCCTTGGTTCTGGCCAAGTTAATTTACCCAGGTTTCCACAGCTGGCCACAGACTGTGTCCTCCTCGTACCATGACTGTAAACAACTACACAGCAGGTATCTGAAAAGCTTTTTTCACAGCATGCTTTGCTTTACCTTACAGCATTTCTGCATTTTTGTACTAGTTAAGCCAATTAATGATTGCCACAAAAGATCACTTGCTATAGATGATGTGAGTTGTTTCAGTCCAGAATTAAAATGTTCATGAGATTATTACTTCCATCTTCATGAAGGAATCTTGACACTGTGCAGAAAATGCAGGTTGGGGCTTCGCACTGAATAACTAAGGGAAAAATTAAAATATTAAGCAGTTGCTCAGTACTTGATGCCATCTTCTCTTTGCACTGAACTGTATATGTGTCCCTGGGAAAGGCAGCACAAACTTCAGCCTAGACACATAACAATCACTCAGAGGAGTGGGACTGGTGGAACCAGAGCCACATTAGGAGCTTAATGTGCCATTGCTATCTTTTTGTTTGGTTTTAAGAATTTAATTTTGATATTTGGATATTCCTGAGTTATAATTTTATGTGCTAAATTTTTCCATTTTTCCTAAAGCAAACTGTAAACAATCCCCAGAAGTTCCATCAGGTGGATTCCTGTCAATGCCTCTGGGGTTCATCTGCAGCATCAGGATAATTAGATATAGTGTGTCTGCCTTCGCTATTTAAGATGAATAATGGGACAGCAACAGGATTTACCCTGTGCTGGTGTTAGCAGACTGTCAATGGCAAACGGTTACAGGACAGTTGGCCAAGGAAGAATGTACTGGCCAAAAGGGAAAGAAGAGATTCTGCAATCTTGTATGTCCACTAAACAGGCGCATTCATTCATTATCTTCCAATATTATCCATTTGCCTCCTCCCACTCAAGAGTTGTGGGGTTTTTTTCCTTCCTAATCTCTCCTAGGCCAGGAAGACCAGCACTGCTTGGACTCGTTAACCTCATTCCCAGAAAGTACCAAGTTCCTCCCTCTAAATTCTAGCTGCAACTTCAACTAAGAGAGAAGTCCAGCTCAATTCCAGGTGGAAATGTGTCAGGATATGTATATAATTCAGGAAATAACCCCCAAAAATCTCTACTACACATGTTTATGGAGGCTTCTAATTCTTCTGAAAGTAGCTGTCAGACTGCTCAAATAAGGCAGCCTCCTCTTCCATGGGCTGTGGCACCATGGGTCACATGCTAAACTTCCTTCACCTAGTAAACGTAAGGAACAATGATGGTATAACTGGGTTTATAACTGAGTTTGGATATTTGCATGTCATTTTTAATCTTGAACAAACATTCCAATGACAGACTCTTGAGAGTAACTGTTGCAAGGAACTGCTACAACATGAATTAATACAGGTCCTTTCTTACCCGTAACTTGCTGATAAAATATTGATAAGGCGCCCGTGGAGCTTCCCCACGCCCCTTATAAAAAACACTGTAATGTTAAACCTACGTTGTTTGTTCTAGCTGTTGATTATTTTTCTTCTTCCTTGGAGGCTTCTTCTTCTTTGGTTTGTTGGGATTCTGATTATTTTGTTTGTTGTTCACACCAAAGTGTCCTGCTGATATATCGCTTTGGAGAAGGTTAACCAAGAGTGGACTTGTGAGTGTCACATCTTTATTGACAGGAAACACAGGATTCTGCCCACAGGAAACCTGATTCCCATTTGGCGTTCCACTAAACCCTGGATTGAAAGGCAGCCCATGGCCAGAGAAATGACTCCCTGAAGCATTGTTTCCTTGCATTCCTTGCATATGAGAAGGCACCATGTTTGGCTGCTGCACAGGAACCTCAGGTAACATCTGTGTCAAGTTCACATCGTTGTTTGTTGTAGGAGTAGTGTCCCCAAGCTGCTGAGATATGTGAGGACCAGGTCCAGTGGGTCTTAAAACTTGTCCTTGAATTCCCATCACCTGAGAAGGATTCCCATTCACGGGGCCTTGCTGTGCCATCATCTGCCCAGTGAACTGCACCATATTTCCTTGCATGTTTGGCGTTGGTCCTCTCATCAGTTGAGCTGGCCCCGTCATAACAGTGGACTGGTTCTGAGTACTAAAAGGCTGTTTATTTCCTTGCATCTGAGTGGTCATCATCTGTTCCATCATCGAGTTTTGCTGTAGCAAGACCTGGCCCTGAGGTCCCATCATCTGACCGTGTGTGGACATCATCTGCTGTCCCTGCTGGGGAATCATCTGTTTAGGTGGGGTCATCCTTTGGGGAGAGGGACCAAGATTTTGGTTTTGTGGTGTCACCATCATTTGGCCTTGTGGTATGAGCTGAGTTCGTGAAAGTATCATCTGGTTTTGAGGGTTCAGTGATCCCTGAGCCTGAATGTTCACCATCTGTCCTTGAGAGGACACAATTTGCTGATGCATCCCCATAAGCTGGGACTGTGGTCCTTGCTGAGGCTGTCCCTGCATGTTGCCCATGTTAACCTGTGGTACCCCAGTAGCACCAGCCTGCTGGTTGTTCATATTTCCATGAAGTCCCATTAGATTGGTCTGCATCATATTTGGTGGGCCGTGTGCTGCTTGCATCTGAGTTTGAGGAGGTCCAGATCCTTGGCCACCTTAGGAAAATAAAAAGAAAACATGAGTAAGAAACTAATTGGCGTAAGAGTTTTCACACCTTTTGATGTTGAGTAATTACTCCAGAATTGTTTGCCTCCCTTTTCCAAGGAACTGAAATATCTCACATATTTGCAGTTCTGGAATGTGATATTTGATGCTATAGATACATGTTAGTTGCCAAAACAGAAGATCATACATCTCAAAATAAGAACTTGGACTAGTCCTTCCCCTGTACCCCACTGCAGAAGACAGAATAGAAACTTAATTTCAGTTGTTATCTGTACCTAAGTTTGAAAATCTTCCATAATGTCAGTAGAGTAATTCCTGACCAAAATAAGGTTCAAACCTTGAGGTTACTTTATAATGGATTAAAGAATAAATGCACATGGAATACTGATGAAATTACATTATCAGGGTTTCCATAATCCAGACAAAAGACTAATAACTGAATTGTTAAATGGAGACATTTGTGACCTAAACATTTCATTTTCACACTGTAAGCAGACTTCCACAGCTTACTAAGGAACTAATAAATAACTTTTTCAAAGCAGAACAAGATTATTTTGTTATTGTGCTTCTAAGATAATTTTCCTTTTTTTTTGTGGACAAGAAATTCCTTTTGTGTTGAATCTTTATTACCCCTTGCCTTCAAATTTGCTCCTTTCATTCAGTTTCTTAACAGCTACTTCTGGAGCCCAGGACCATAGTCCTCATCAGTAATAGTTGTGTTGTTTGAGAAAATACAGCAGCCTCATGCTTTGTTTTTCCTCATCCAGCAATACACACAGAATGTTGCTGCAGCCCCAGTCAGCAACTCCCTCTTAATGGCAAGAGTTTATGGTTTGGGGTCTGTGTAACACAGGTAAAGGCATCCCGTGCTCTGGAAGGAAAAAGCTGAGGAACACTCATTGCAGTCAGACCTGTGTGCTGCACGTTCTGGCTGGTTTGCAGCTGTGGTGCTCCACTGTTCCCTGGTGTTCCTGGAGCTGTGGAAGGCACCTGCCCTTGCAGGAAGTTCTGGTTAGCCTGGCCTGCAGGGAACCCTGGCGGAAGGCGCTTGGGCATTCCTGAACGGGAGAATTTTCTTATTAGTAAATAGGGCAAACAGGAAGAAATAAAAAAAGAGAAAATCTATAATTGGAGAATACCTTTGAGTCTGTGCTGTCACGTTACACGTTTAGGCAGAAAGTGTTTTTTGCCAATATACAAAACCCACTGAAGACATTTATAGTTATTATCTGTGCAATAATCCCGCCTAACAAATTACTATGACTCATTTCAATCTGTAATTTAAGTACAAAACTTACCACATAGAGGAGGTGAAAAGCCCACGTTTGACTTTTAGAAACTAGAAATTAATGTAGTTGTGCTGGTTTCTGCTGCACTTCATCTCAACTCTTAGCAGGCCTTTAACTTACTTCATATACACAAACAACCGGCATTTTTGTTACAGTGATGTCCTCCTCTCAACAACTCTGACAGCAGCACACCAGGCACACATTCCTTATCAGTGCTGCTGTGTGCACACACACTCAAAAGATCTTCTCATCCCAGAGTGGCTGAGGAACCTCCAGGTTCAGCATGTCCAGACCTGCTGCTCATTCAAGTAACCCTGATATTCCTGCTGCAAGAGCAAGGAATTCTGTCAGGCCCGTCTCTGGCACAGCACTCACACTCTGGCACAGCAAAACATCACTGCTGCTCTCGGACAGAGAGAAAACCTTCCCTCTACCTGCCAACATCAGCAGCAGCATGGATGGATTCCACAGAACCACTTCTTTTTACCTCACTGTCAAACAGACAACACCTGAGACTTTTAGAACCAGCCCTGCCCCTCTCCTTATTCTTATGACCCAGGGCCAGAATGTGACTTTGGTTCCTTCCACAGTCACAGCTTTCTTGCACACTTAATTGTGCTGTTTGTGTTAATTAATCTGGTCTTAGGTTTGTAATTAATATTTCAAGGTAATCAAGTATACAGGTCAAACAACAAGATACATGTGCAAATATGGAACACAGACTTCTTGAAACACCACATCGTTGGACTCTAGTTTTAGTTCTGCTCAAGTTTTAGGGAAGTTTTGCACATAGGAACGCTTGAACTGAGAAAAAAAGAAAGTGTTAGCCTGGTCTATTCAAAATCTGATATAAATTCTGATTTGCTAAATTAACTGTGTGCAATGGAAAGTGTTTGAGTGCATTCATCTACACCAAACCTTTAAATGCAAGCAGGAAAAAATCTGTAATTACAACTTATTTAACATAATGCAAGATGGCTTAAAAACAGATGGATCCATAATTACAACTTAACTAACATATAACTTGCAGCAAAGAATGAGCATGCACAGAAGTGAGGCAAAAATCTCAGCAAGTGGGAGCAACACAGCTTTGTTGAAACCAAAGAATCCTGTCTTTTTATATCAGCTGAGGGTACAGCTCACAGTAGGATTGCTAATTTAAGCAATAAGATCTACAGTGAGGTCACATAACATATTTTAATAGTTATTTGCAGTGTCATTTTTAACTCAAAAAAAGTAGGGTTGTGTTTGTAGTAGGTTTACTTAGGAAGGAAGGAGAATGCAAAGATTATATTGCCTAGAGGTCATGGCTGTGATTCCTGATGGGGACATATGGCTGGTGAGGCAAAATTGTAGGGAAATATGACAATAATAAACAATTAATAACTTCTTCTTCTGGAGACAAGATAAGAAACACAAAGTACAGGGCACTGGCAGATCCTAAAAGGAGAACCTTGAAACTGAGACAATTCACCTGAACTCAAAAGAGACCCATAGTACAAAGAGTGCAAACAAGAAGTTTGTCCTGAGCAGCACACCAAGAAACAGGTGTTCCTTACAAGAAACAGGTGTTCCTTACAGGTTTGGGGCAGATTTCAGACGTACAGCATGAGAATGCAAGACACTAGAATATATTTATGTATGCGTAGGTGGACAAAGAATAAGTACACAAAGAAATTTTTTCAATGGCTTAAGCAAGAGCTTGTGTATGGGGCCAGGGAGCAGGTATCCATGAGAAAGGTGAACAAATGAGTGAGCAGAGAGAAGCACGACAAGTCTGCACAGAACTACAAGAGGTTGAAGGGGAAAAAAACCACAAAAGAGATCTTAGGACTGACCAAAGAAATTCCTTCACTGTTAGAGAAGAACTTCAGAATTAGTAAGGAAAAGATGCAAGTGCGTTGGTTTGAAGAGAAAACTAAAGACAATGCAGCCAAAGGAGAAGTTAAAACATCCTTTAACCTCTTAATTTCAGAGCAGAGAGTAGAACAGCATGGCAATAATAGCTCTTTCCTCTTTAAATGGGAATAAACTGTTGACAAATAAAGACAGGGTCAAGAAGAGACATCCACAGCTTAGAAAGGAAGATGTAAAACAACACCTCATTTCTGTAGTAGAAAATGTAAATGGTGACAGAGGAAGCTGAAGAGAGAAAGAAAATGTTTGTTTGATTCCATTACACTCTCTCTCAAAAAAATCCTTCCCCTTGCCCCAAAAAAGAACAACCCCAAAACCAAACCAAACCAAACCCCTCCATCATCTCTGAAACATCCTAAGCTTGTTTAAAGGCAACAGAAGAACTGTCAAGAGGATGACTGTCAGTAATGACCAGTAACAACTGTACACAGCAACTCCACTCTGCATGGGCCCAGAGCCTATCCTTAGGTCAGCACTGTGACACTGCAGGACACAGACAGGGAGGAGAACCCAAGTGATACTGATGCTAATTCATCCATATCCACTTCATACTCCATCTGTGCCTATATTCTGTCTTGTACAGGATCTTTTCAGAACTAACAGCAACCTTTGTTCTAGACATTTTATTTTTCTTTTCTTTTCTTTTTAAAATACAAGTCTCAGTATTTCTTACCTCCTAAACCAGGGTGTAAACCTTGTGGACCTTGGTTTTGCTGCTGCATCACCATGAAGTTGGGGGGTACATTCCCCTGTTGCACCATAGCATTACGACTAGGAGAAGTGACAGGCTGCTGGAATCCCTGGGGAAGTGTGCTACTCTGGGGAGGCCTTGGTCCCAGCTGCTGCTGCGTCTGGTTAACGGTTGGAGATGAGGCAGGAGATCCCTGCTGGAAGGAGGAGGGAGAGGAAGCAGGAGACTTGTTGGTCAGGTGGGGTTGTTGTAGTGGCGTAGGAACCCGTGAGGGCCCTCCCTGAAGGCTTTTCATTTGAGGAGCAGTAAACTGGCCAGGATTGCTCATCTGGGGAAAGTTTGAGTGAGCCTGGGAAGCTTGCTGGCTTCCAAAAGGATATGGAGGTGGAGGATGAGTAGGAGTTTGTACTGTTGCTAGAGGTGGTCTTGCTTGAAGTTGCTGCTGCATTTGTCCAGGCAACGGGGCCTTTTTCCAACCCTGGTTTACTGTCAATGTACCCAATGCTCCCTGGGTTGGAGGAGGCTGAAGTGCTCCAGAAGGAAGCTGGTTCCAGCCAGGGGGAACTGGAACCTGTGCTGGTGAAGTGAATGAAGGTCGAATACCCTGCTGTGGCTGCTGATGTGGCTGGGGAGGACGATTCTGCAACTGCTGCTGCTGTAGCTGCTGAAAGTTGGCTGAGTTCATTTGCCTGTTTACAGGAACTGACTGCATTGAATGGAGCTGGGGAGCTAAAGATCCCGATGGATGATTTTGCTGCTGGATATTTAGCCCAGATAAGAGTGGGTCCATTGCATCTATTAAAATAGCAAAGAAAAGCAAAAAAAAATAACCTACTGTAGACAAAACCCATCCCAAAACAAGAAAGGCTAAATTGCTTGCTTGCATTTGCTTACTCTGCATAAAAACTCGCACTCCAGTTTCCAATTTCTCCAACAGACAATGCTTTAGAAGTTTTTAAAATGTCTGGGAGTCCTGGGAAGACAAGTCTTATCAACTTATACCATTTAAAATACAGCATGACAGTTCCACAGTGCTTGTTGCTACAGTTTAACGTGAGCCTTCTACACACTTAGAACTGTAGAATCACAGAATATCTCAAGCTGGAAAGGACTCATAAGGACCACTGAGTCCAACTCCCCAGTGAACACCTAGAATTAACCACAGGACTAAGAGCATTGTCCAGACACTCCTTGAGCTCTGGCAGCCTTGCTGCCGTGACCACTTCCCTGGTGAGCCTGTTCCAGGGACCAACCACTCTCTGGGTGAGGAACCTTTTCCTAATATCCCATCTGAACTTCCCGTGATGCACCTGCATTCCACCTCCTTGTGTCCCATCAGTGGCCCCAGAGAGAGGAGCTCAGCCCCTGCCTGCGCTGCCCCCCGTGAGGAGGGTGCAGACTGTGATGGGGTCACCCCTCGGCTTCTCTTCTCTGAACTCAATGGGCCAAGTGGCCTCAGCTGCTCCTCCTAAGTCCTGCCCTCAAACCCTTTCCCTATCCTGGTCCCCCTCCTCTGGACACACTCGAGCCCTCTGATGTTCTTCATGTGCTAAGGTGCCCAAGTTGCCCCCAGGACTTGAGGTGAAGCTGCCCCAGAGCAGAGCAGAGGGGGACAGACCCCCCTCATCCAGCCAGCAATGCTGGGCCTGATGCCCCCCAGGACAGGGCTGGCCCTTGGGGCTGCCAGGGCACTGCTGGCTCCTGTTCCAGTTGCCCTCAGCCCAAACCACCCGATCCTCTTCCCCAGGGCAGCTCTCCAGCCTCTCATCCTCCAGTTTGTATGTATAATTCACTTGTTAGGGCTATTCCTAACAGTTAAAAAATTAAGGTAGTATCATACACTAATATACCCAGAATACTTAAAACATTTATGCTATCTGTAAGAATAAATAACAAGAACTCTACAGAACTTGGCAAGTACTGCCACCATTTTATGGAGGGAGAAGTAATAACCTGCCCCTTTTTTCTGTACTTCCAAAATGCAAATAAGCTGCACTATCAGAATTGCGAAGAACAAACCCTAAATATTCACACCCTCCAGATTCCCAATCCTAAAACTTCTAGTCTACCTGCCCCTCCTGAAAAGCATTTGTGCTCAGTCTGGGGCATTTGCTTCTTACCAGAAACATTCCTGCCTCATTGAACCAATCCTTCTCTTACCTTTAGCTAAAGATAAAGCTCAGTCACAATGGTTCAACTGGAAAAATACCACTGCCACTGCTCAACATAAAATACCAAGCAAGCTGGTGACTTATTAGGCATCCAAATTATTTCAAAAGTTTTAACAAATTAATAGGGGCAAAGAGGGTTCCTCAGAAAGTAGCTCCCAGAAGGGCAGGGAAAATGCTCCAGGACAATTCTGGAGTGCTCACATGAGTACACGCTCAAGTCTGTGTGCTGAAGAATAAAAACACAAGAACATTTTCAGGTCAGTACTGTGACTAAGTTTTACCACCTGGCTGTGAGGAAGGCCGAGGTGTTCGTGGCTGCAGCTCAGCACTAGCACCACTTGCCACCATAGAGGAGGGCACATTTCCAGTCTGGGACATCATGACAGTTGTAGCATTGCTCATTCTTATTAAACCTTAAAAAATAAACATAGAAATTATCAAGTCTTGAAGTTTTTACACAGAGGAGAATTTTAGATTTTTTCTTTTAACAAAAAAAAATATATATTTGTCAATAAAACATTTAGACTTCGAGAATTGTTTGTCTGAAATAACCTGAGGACACACCTGTGTCTAAAAGCTCAGATTCCCTGATATCAAACAAACAAGTTCAGGTCATGCTGAAACTTAAACACCAAACCTTTAAAAAGGATATAAAAGGAAACACTACTGAAATAATGTGAGCTTGACTTGCCACTGAAGTCATCAAGTCACAAGACTGTATCAAAATTATAGATGTAACTCAGATTTTTGCAAAATCTGAAACTAGAAAGTAACTGAGATGTAGCAAGAGAGAAAAAAATTCAATGTTTCACTTCCACAGACTGCTATTTTATAAAATGATTGATACTGTTGCCCTGTTATTGCTGTTATATTTACACTGTTTGGCCTGCAGACAGTAAACAAAGGTCATGATTGACACAGCAGAGAGTAGAGCCCTTCTTTAAATGTTTTACATTCTTTGTTAAGCACAGTAATTTCACTACCATTTAATCATGTTTCTACAGGGTTGCAGTGTTCTTTCCACGTCTTCTCATCAACAGCCACAAATGCATTTTACATAAACTGACCAAAAATGCTCCTGTTTTTCTTTAAATTCCTTTAAATCCTATTAACTAAAATATTAATTAATTAGCTTTATGATTCAGCTATTAAAATAAATTATACAGAAGCTTTCTTTGTAAAAACTCTTTGTAAAATCTGAATTTTGTAGTTAAAAATTCCTTATGCATATACAATGCTATAAAATGTAGAGTTTAATGAAACTACATCTCTTCACAAAAATTCCTTCTCTGTGACTAGATCTTGAAAGTTTATCAGAAAATAAAGAGAGAGTAGCAATGACAGTGTCCTGTCCTTCCCATAATTCTAATGGATTTATTATTGTACACTGAATAAATGCTTATGCTCATTTTCATGAAGGGAGCCAAACATAACAGTGAGACTTTGTGCCCATTTCCAAGTGAATTCTCTACACTAGACTCGTCTGCTTTAACAGGCCTTATGTAGCAAACAAAACGACCAACCAGCCAAACCAAGAAAACTCCAAACCACCAAACCATAAAAAACCAAAAAAACAACCCCAAAACAAACCCGTTGGCCCCACCAAAATCACTCCAGTGTTTGTGGGACAAAATGCAGCCAACAATTTAGTTTACATAATGCAGGTCATGGTTTGACAGCACAAAACACGAACACACATTAATTAAAATGGCAAGTAGAATTCTGCAAACAATAGTTGCTATAGCCAGTGAAATGTCATGATTAGCTCAGTAACAAATTCTTAAGTGTATAAAGCTCCACAGATAAACCCTGAGGGGTTTACCTTGCCCCCCTTGCATGGGAAAGCCCGTTTCCATCCGCACGGCATTGCTTGCTCCCAGTGGCCCATTGATCCGGACATCCTGGCTTCTGCTCTGAGCCAGAGCCAAGTTGATGGCACCTTCCCCTAAAAGTAATGTGCAGGTTGGGTGAGCAGAATGAGAGACAGAAAAGCAGAATAACAGACATTTGCAGAAGGACATTTAAAAAATGCCAAGGAAGGAAGAACAGACTTCACCTATATGTTAGGACACACATCACACTACCCTTCTGGATTTCAGTTTTAAGAAGAACAAATGCCACGACAAGCAACACCTGTCTTTGGTTTCATTCCGAGGGTGCTCTTGGACAATTGCCCAGAATGGATATTTTAACTGTGAAATCCACTGAAAACTCATTTTAAAGAAAACCTCATATGAAACAACAGGGAAAGAAAACCAGTGCACATTTTGCTAGCCAACACTCAAAAAACCATTTTTCAGGCAGTTTCCTGATGCCCAGAGGATTTTCAGCTTCCATTTTTATTATATTTTTTTCTTGAAAAAAAAGAAGTCTTGAGCTATCTTTTCACTGACACTAAAGTAGGAACTTGGAAGTTTTGCAACATTAATCAAGTACACAAAATTGCTTGTTGAGTCTACCTAAGTTTTATCTTTGGAAGCAAATTCATGTGAAATACCTTCAATCTGAACTGAGAGGATGCCCAGATCTCGAAGCTGTTGGTTGTTATTCTGAGCCAGGATTCGCAGTCGCTCGGCAGCTTCCCGGGGAATATTGAAGGTGACACGGACGCTGTTCCAAGGCTCTATTTTTTGCACTTTTAACTTGTTGGATTCTTAACAGAAAAACAGTCAGAGTCAATGAAAAGGTAGTTTTCAAATATGCATGATGAAATAACTTGGCTAAAAGAGATGAAAAAATTGAAACACTGGCTTTGAAAATTGTTAGTGGTTAGTCTCAGGTAGAGGAGATTTCTCCTGCACAGATATACACAGTCGATGCTGACAAACCACTTCAGGGATTTTCCAAATATTAGCAATAAAAAAACTAACCAAATAATACCCAATGCAATAGCCAACATAATCACTTGGTAGTATCACTCGAAAATTGAAATATTCTGTGGATAAACTAGTTTGGAAAGATAAGAAAATATCCACTAAAACAGATTTCATATAATTACATGTATTAGGTTTGGGTTGAAAGGGACCGTAAAGCTCATTTTGTCCCATCACCTGCCACAGGCAGGGACACCTTCCACTAGCCCAGGTTGCTCCAAGCCCCATCCAACCTGGCCTTGGACACTTCCAGGGATGGGGCAGCCACAGCCTCTCTGGGCAACCTGTGCCAGGGCCTCACCATCTTCACAGGAAAGAATTCCTTACCAATATCCCATCTATCCCTGCCCTCTGGCAGTGGGAAGCCATTCCCCCTTGTCCTGTCACTCCATCCCTTGTCCCAAGTCCCTCTCCAGCTCTCCTGGAGCCCCTTTAGGCACTGGAAGTGGCTCTAAGGTCTCCTGGAGCCTTCTTTTCCCCAGGTGAACACCCCAGCTCTCTCAGCCTGGCTCCAGAGCAGAGGGGCTCCAGCCCAGTGATACAGGAAATCTGTTCGTGAACCAAATGGATGTGGGAAAAAACTGACTACAGGAATGAAATCCTTGAAATATTTGCTCTACAAATGCTTGTGCAACCATCTTTTTTTTTTACAAGACCAGTGCCAACAGAGTCCTAGCAATATTTCATTCCTTTCTACTATATTATTTCGTTTTCTGAGTATGTTAAATCCACTGACAAAAAGCATATTAAAGTCATGCAAAATATGTAGTTGCAGGTTTTCTGAAAACCTGTTCTATATGAGTGTTTCTACATAGATCAGTAGTTTTCAAAGTAACAGCAAAAAGTTGGGCAGTCATGTTGGATGTATTATCCAAAGTGATACCTACCTAAATGATTGCTACAAAATGCATTTAAGGAAAATTAAAATATACTCCTAATAAAGGATTATAAACTTCCAGTTTCAAGCTTTCTGAAAACCAAAAGCATTGGCCAGATTTTCAGCAGTCAGTTCTTCCACTGTAACCTCAGATTTACCAAGTTTGCTAACCTTTAGATTGTAAAGAACATGTTGGTTAAGAATGCCAATACCTCATTCCTATTTAGAAATCTCTTGATCTTCACTAATTTACCAAGCCCTTCTGCTGCTACAGTAATGGAATTATTAAATTCATCCTCTTTCTAGCTATAAACCTGGTTTTCGCTGGAAACATGACAGGAGGAGTTTTAAAATCCTCTTTTGTGGAGGTTTGAACAATCCTGTATTTACTGTTATTAATGTTCCAATATTTTACACACAAAAATTGCATTATCAGTTTTGGTATTTCTTTGTATTTGCACCCTAGTTTCTCATTTTTGAAACACTGCATCTGCCTAGACTACCCCCATGTTATTTACTAACTCCACATTCAGAATATCCTGTTTTGCTCTGAATCAGTTTAAATAACTTGTCACATGGGTAATTTTCAAATTAATTTGACATTGATTTTAAAAATTTGCTTTCTCAGTTGAGGTCTGACTCATGTTTATTAATCCTGGCACTAATATTCATAACAAACTCAGCACGCAAGATGGTCCATATAACAACAGGACTCCATGCAGCTACCAATTAAAGTCATTTCCATTCAAAAACTACACAAGTCATCTACAGTATTAACACACATCCCTTCACACCAGTAGCTATCTGTAGCTTATATCTACTTCAACTTTTTGAAAGATACAGCTCAAACCAGTGGTATTTCTTCATAGTATTTTTGTCTTATCCCAGCTTTTCTATCTTCCTGAGCAACAACAGCAAGGACCCAACAACTGATGCCAGCTGAGTACATGGACAAAATGGAAAGAACAAAGTGACAAAGAAATTGAGTTTGGTTATTCAGAAGTAATGGGTTATTTTTCTGAAAAGGTATTTGATATTGTTGAAAACAACACAAGACTACCTAAATGAGCAGCTATCAGTAATCAGCTTACGGTCCTTTGCAAAGATGCTTAGACAGTGGACAAATGTCTTTTGCCAGATCTAGATGTGATGGTAAAAGATGTCCCAAAAAGCCTGTTATCACTAACTTGCTACATAGCGGATTCCAGAGCTGGGGGGGCACACAGGGGTATGTGAGAGCATTGCATGTCCCTCATCAGGAAAAAAATCAATCAGGCAGGGTAGGTCAGGGCACTTATATCCTCAGCCAACAGTACCTGAGAGTGAACTCATTCTCAGATGAACTGCAGTGGTTTAAATTGGGTAGTTTGGGCAGCAAAACACATCTCCTGTGTGGATAAGTCTGGTTTCCCTTTCATATAACACAGTCATGTGTAATGGAGAGAAATGAAAGAGAAAAAACCCAAGTAAAATACAGGAACTGAAGAGGAATGAATGAACGCGCTAACCAGATCAGTTCTGAACAACAAAACAACTGCAGACACTTGTAGTCTGCGTTTCTGAGAAGAAAACTCCCAAATTCACCAAGAATAATCCCAACAAATCTCATTACAAACTAAGTAACTCAAACCCAATATAATCTATTTATTTGTGCAAGCACCATGACTACATAAATAAGTATTTTGGGGACAGCTGAAAAATGACAAGAAGGTACATTACCCATGTGTAAAAGGCCGGGCACATTCTCCAGTATGGTATCCAGCTTCTGCTCAAAGTCTCTGTCATCTATATTTCCTTTAAAAGCTACAAAGATCGTGGAATCCCCAGGAGCAGCCTCCTGTTTCAGTTCATCTTCCTCCAGTCCTGAATCAAAATCCACCTCTAAGTCTTCCATAGCTGAGGAGTACAAGGAGGCATATGTATCTTTTAAGTTAGGCAGATCATCCAAAACCATTGTTCCAACAATGGGAGCCTGTCAGTTGTCAACATGATGCTTGGAAGGGAAAAAAAGAATTATAATAAGTATAATAATAATCATGTAAAGACATTAACAACTGCTTTCAATGGCACACACAATCACTGACAGAAAAACCTACCGGGTGACCCCATGCTGGGCTCTTTGAGACAAACTGAGCGAGGTTGAAAATGGTGGCCATGGCAGCATCCAAATTGTTCCTCCACAAGAACAAAGAGAAGTGTTTCCTGAGAGAATCCTGCTGCACGTGACTCGAGAAGTATTCCAGTTGATCTAAATGACAGGTAGAAAGGAGGGTAAAGGAAAAAAATCAGAGGAAAATGAATTACATTCCTCCCAATTTCATAGAGGGGACAAGCAAGCACCCAGTACCAAAGCTGCAGTGCCCAACTTCCAGGTAATGGTAAGACTCACAGCAATAGTTTAATTATAAAAAGATAGGAAGAACCACCGAATTTAGTTTTAGAGATTGAAGGTGCAATAATTGTGAAGTTTGTAGGACAGTCACAGCACATCTTACCAGGAGAAATGTAGCATTTGACAAATACTTCACTCACATTGAGAGAAATCTCAGGCATACTATGCCTACTTTCAAAAAGTTTGTAAAGATTTAGGTATTTTCAGCTGCTTTTGCACATTACAACCTGAAATCTGCTCCCCCCCGTGGCAGCACACAACTCTCCCCATGCCGCCATATCAGGCTTGGATAAGAATGAATTCAGTAAGTCAAGTCCCACACCTGATGGTTTTTACTTTATAAAATGTCTAGACTTTGCAATAAGTTTTGACATTATGACAGTAACTTAAGCTGTTACGTGTACAGAAGTACAATTATGGTAAGTTATTCCTAAACCTACAGTGGACACCACTAATGTTTAGTTAAGATGCACATTCTCTCATTCCATCACAGGCCATTCTAAGGGCTATGGCACTTCCTTTTCCAGGTGAGACATCTGCTCTAACACTCAACACTCTGCAGGTACTGCTAAGAGATTCAAACCATCTACACCAACAGCCAAAGCTGATGCCAAACCCAAAAAACGGACCTGTTCCTGACCACCACTGTCAAAACTGAACCCATTTACCAGCCAGGACTGTCAAGACCTCATAATTCCAAAGTTGTGGGTATTCAGCACAACCCACCAGGTTTAGTTTGAAAAGAGAAAAAATAGGATACAGACGGGGGTTTTGGCAGAGGTTCAAGTTCCCAATGCAAATTAAAACCACAACTTGGAGATTAAAGGTGAGATGTAGATACTACTGACAGCCTTTTCTAATAAAAAAATCTAACAACGTTAGACAAACTCAGATTCAGCGCTATTCTGTTGGCACACACATATAATATGGTTGAAGGGAAAATATTACAAAGGAAAA
The DNA here is from genome assembly GCF_003945725.1 of Corapipo altera. Taxonomy (NCBI): domain Eukaryota; kingdom Metazoa; phylum Chordata; class Aves; order Passeriformes; family Pipridae; genus Corapipo; species Corapipo altera. The sequence goes on from NW_020884960.1 coordinate 1,734,342, forward strand.
ATCAAGGACTTGGAAGTCACAAAATCCCCTCATCTTTTGGTCAGGTTTCCATGCACACACTCACTGTGATTTTACAAAATATATGGTTTTTCTCCCTTGCAACCCTCTCTCACACCAGATGGGCCAACAGGACTAAGGAATAATCCCTTATTTTACACAGAGTTACCCTCTCATCCTGTAGCACCAGTTCTCATCCTTACAGGACTCAAACCTCAGATTAAAAATACAGCTAATTTTGTCTCAGGAGGTCTTTTGCAATCCTGTAACAGAAATTAAGTTAAAATGTTTCACAGTCACTGATCTATTTTCATACTGCTTTCACATACTATTATTCTCATGGAAATTTTAAAGATGGGCAACAGAGACATAAATTTAAAAAAATTCATTATCAGGCAAATGTGTTTTTTTTTCTCCCAGACTCCTTGCTGTCAGCTCTGTATCTAAATTACAGCTCTGAGTGTCTGCCACCTCCATTAAGTCAAACCCTCAGTTTCCTGTCAGGTGCCCAGAAAATGAGAATCACAATTAATAGGAATCTGTGAAAAGTTGTTTCAATTGATTTTCACACATAATTTCTTGAACAGGAAACTTCCTTATCCAAGCAGGCTTTGCACCAAGCAGGAGAGCACTTCTACATCTTTCATTCCACATCCACTGACTCCAGGGAGAGAGGAGCTGGGAATCCTACACAAGCAGACTTTTAATGATCAAGCACAGCCATTCTGTGCAAGGAATGCATCCTGTGAAATACAAGCACTGTGTTTTTAAGAAAAGTGCATAGAACATTACTTATCTGAAAATCTTGAGTAAGTTTTTCAGGAAGAGAAATCTCAGCTTAATATACAGGCTCTTATGTGTTGAAAAAGCACAGTTACTTGGAGGTGATGGGGTGTTGCACCTGCAGCAAGAAACATGAGTACGTCTGACAATCCCTAACACCAAAGAAATACGAGTTTATCTACAAGAGCATAAACATTTCCAATCTTTTTTTGAATGGAAGTGTCTGAAGCCTCCATCTTCTCTGTGAAAGAGCAGAAGACTCCCAGACTGCTTAAATCATGGTTTTGCAGAATCCATGAAAATGCTGCAGCTTAGACTGGATTTCATCAACCTCACCTCAGCGTACCAAAATCTGACACAACTTGTTGAAATTACGGCCCTTCATAAACACTATTAGAGTTTGCTAAATCCCAAAGGACCACAGGCTTTGTTTCATTGACTCAGAGAATCACAGGACTGCAAGGATATTGTGAGTTAAGGAAACAAACCAAGACTGAGCTTTAAATTTTACCTTCTGGATCATGTAGCTAAAGCTCCTTTTGCATTTTTTCTTCACATTATGCTCCTCAGGATCTCTGCTACATCCATCTGTCCTCTCTTCCTCTCAAACACATGCAATTTAGTCTGTTCCTATGAGGTATCATTTATCTCAAGTATGACAGGAGAAAGCAATGATTTTCAACGTCTTCAGGTAGCACATGGCACACCATCCATCTCGGGGCAAATAAATTCCAGCTGCACCCCTTGTCCTAACAAATTCTGTAATCTCCTGGTTATAGAGTTGACATCCATAAATCCTGAGCCAGTACATGATCATAATTACTGAGTACCTTCCCTCAACACTTTTCCACATAAATACAAAATGCTTTCAGCATAAGCACACCCAGGTAAAACTCTGGTCATTCAACAGTTCCTGTAAGCTAGAACTCAAGTATTCATGCTTACATGGCAGCACAAAAAACTCTCTGATCATCATCCTCCCTTCAAAGACCACACATGGCCTCCTTCCTGTCCTTGCACCTGCCCCTGCAGAGTTTCCAAATCAGCATTTCTCATTATACAATTGTTTCTAGAAACTCAGAGCAAGTCCAGTGCTACCACACGGCAACCATCTACTCAGGAACCTGGCCCAGGACCAGCTACTGCAGCATAACAAGTGTTATGACATTTATTATGAAGTTGGTCTTATTCAGTACAGCCTAACTATTAAACTGAAGTAAGAGAGGTGGGGATAAGTAGCTAAATAACAGACAAGTGGCCAAAGTGCACCAGCAGTATCGTTTGGGGGTAGGGGGTGGCCCATGAAGACCAGAGTGCCCAACCTGAGAGTGCAGAGCACAGCTTGGGCTGCTAGAGCCTGGAGCTCCCAGGTACACTCAGCATATGGATAAAACAATTGACCCACTAAAACCTGCAAAACGGAGACTCTCTAGAGGAAGAATTCCTGCAGGATAGAGAGATGTCACAGTCAACTCCTGGGCTGATGGACAGCTGGGTCCCACGCACACCACGGGAAGCCCCAAAGGCAGTTTGTCCCCCACCACCAGCCTGGCATCAACAGGCCACCTGCACAACAATCCCAGCACCACATGGCTGGGCAAGGCTTGGAAAATCCTGTCCAGTCCCCGGGAGAGATGGGATTAGAGCAAAATCTGAAACAGCCAGTTGTCACTAACTGGGGAGCAGCTGAGCACTGGAAAGCCAGGAGGCTCTGGAGTGCCAGCACCACCAGATGGAAGTGCTGGTCTCCAGGGTGAAAAAAACCCAAAGGAAAAAAACCCCAACTTGGTATTCTTATCCCAAGATTCACTCAAATGATCCAAACTTATGTCAATTTGTCTCTTAAACAGAACTTGAAATCTCTTGCCTTGATTTCTCCTACATATTACACGACACAAAGCACACAAACCAAACTAATGCTTTCTAAGATCACCTGTCCCATAGGCTACTGATTTACAAGCTGTTTATATGTATTCAAAATAAACACTTTCACAACTGATATCATATCAGAACATGCACTCTCTCAAAAAAAATATTCAGGGAGCCCAATTAAATAAAAAGTACTAAAATCCTGCTCTACGCTTCTAACTGTACTCTTTCAAATTACACAAGATATTGGGAAGGGTGAGAGCAGAAGGAAGGATGGACTAAAGCCCTTCACTAGCAGATGGCACAAGTTAGCACTGAACAGAGTCCTCATCCCCACAATAACCATTATTTAAAGCTGCAACAAGGAAGAGGAAGAAATGAGGTTACAGTCAAATCCCTTGGCAAACCCAGAACTGACAGTGAGAAGAAAAAGTCTTGGACGGCAGTAGCAACAAAATCTCCAAAGGATACAGAACCTTCCTTGCTTCTGCCTTCACTGGAAAAGGGTTTTCAAGCAACTTATTAGAAAAAAAAAATCAGGAAAACAGTATGTCTTGGATAATACACTTGATGTTTTCTGGTTCCTCTGTTTTAGGTGCCAGTGGGAAAAATATGTAAAGGTTTTCATGAGGGAGGCAGAGGAGGTTCAGCATTGCCAGAATACTGCTGAGAGAATGGCTTTCAATCCATAACGTGTACTTCCACACAGTCACACGGGCTACATTTAAAGTACCTATAAGACCCAGAAACACTGATCGTAACACTGTTTCTATTGGAGATTTGTTCATATTATCCTCCTACAACTTTTTCATTTGTTGCCAGCATAGCGATCTATTAAATTGTTAAATCTGAACAAGTAATAAACCTAGATACCCACGACCCTTCCACGACACAAAGATTAAAATGACATCGTTTCTGGCAAAGATAGACTTCTAAACAAAAAAAAAAAAGACTTTTAAACAAATTCTAGGTAAATGTCATTTTGTCACACAAGGAGATTAAATAAGGCTAAGAATCACTGGTGTAACATGAAAGAATACCTAAAAATAATAAAAATAATTAAACACGCAGTAAAATTTCCTCTGAAACAAATTAGCCAGGGGTAGTTCCAGTAATTTGGAATTTCAAACCTTGGTAATAAAGACGGATAGCACCACAAATGCACCTCAATTGTTCTCTTTGGGAGGAAGGTCTGGAAACAGCCACAAACCTGATGGCAAATGTCCCTAACCCTGCATGGCAGAGTGGGAAGGCAGCTCTGGAAGCAGCTCAGCCCTGCAGTGAAGACAAGGGCCCACCAGTGGCACAGGTAAGGGAGAATGTATAAGAACAAGAAGTATTTAGATGCATCATATGCTTACTTTACCTACCAAAACAAATTCCACAACTTTAGTATTTTGTGGTGTGAAACAGGTCTTCAGGTAATTCCAGACTGGCAAACATGGTTAAACAGCAACTCCCAAAAATGCAATCCTGAAAGAAAACCACCACATTTCATCAGAAAATGATGCAAAACAACAAAAAACCCAAATATAATGGTGAATACCTCCGTTTTTAATATGCAGTTTTGTACCAAATCAAACTCTCTCCTTAGTAATGTAAAAAGCATATGTTACTATGTTTGGATTTTAACAGCAAAACTGAGGATCTCAAAAAATCAACCTTTCATTATAGACAGAATATGGAATTGCCTGGTTATCTAGAATAAGGTATTTGTTTTTTAAGACAAACACATCTAGATTAAATTAATCTTCAGAAAAGAGAAACCAGCACAACCAGAATGCCCCTCAGCTCATCCTAAGCAGGTACCTAAACCGGCTCAGGTTAAGCTCATTCCAGAAGCACGTTCCGAGCCCACACGACCACCTCAGACAGACACTTCCATCCCCGGAACCTGCTCCTGGTTCACGGGCTCCTTAAACTGCACTCAAGCCTCCCTGGGTAATAAAAACGCAGCAGTAAAGCCAATAGCTCCAGCGACAACAAAACGCCGTCCCTCAAATCAACGGGATCTATAGGGACAGCCCAGGGCTGGTTTGCAAGCACATTTTCTGCTTACGTGCCTGCCAGCTCATCAGCGGGGAAGGGGACTGCCCAAAAACAAACAGGGGAAGCAGAAGAGGGACGACTCAGAAAGACAAAGCAGAAATTTGCCACCTTCTATCCAGACAACAAAGCAAAATTGCTTTAAAAGCCCTATTGTGCCATAGCCTTTGCACTTCTGCCAACCCAGCAACTTGGAGGGAAGGAAAGAGGATTTACATTAAACACATTAAATGAGATCATATATGCTTTGCAGCACTTTGAATAGTCATCTAACACTTTTCAACCTCTAGTATCTTCTTGTATTTCTATATAATCACTGTAATTCAAGAAGTGTAGCACCAAGTTGAAGATCTGAGTGACTAAATCACAAGCAGTGACCTGTTTCCAGCTATATGCACCTGCCCAAACACCGTGATCGGACACCAAGTTGATGAGCAAAACCAAAACCTGAAACAGGAAATTTTAATATAATTCGTTGTGTAATCCAAAACTAAAAAAGCTTTTCACATTCTACAGCAGATACTCCATTAGTTCTATTTTTTCGCCCTTATTATAAAACAATGTTCCACGGATTATTTTAAATGGCCTAAAATTGAGTCACATAACAAACTGGCTGGTTAGCTCCAAAGCCATGCCAAGAAAGGCCAGGCCTTGTAAAAGCTGTTTTTAAGGAGGCCTCTGAGGTGCAGCAGCCAGTCCCCACGCAGAGCACCCGCACCTTAGCACAGCAGGGTGAGACGGACATTTGGCTGAAGGGTGGGGAACTGGAGGGAAGAAAAATCATCTGAACTCCTTGGTGCAAGGAACTGAGGGGCTTTTGTTCCTTCAGTTCTCCCTTCTGACTGGCCCTCATTACAGGAGGAGGGCACGAGATGCTCTGTGGACACCCAACTGCTCCAGAGAAGAGGGACTGGGAGAGACCAGCTGCCTTAGCAAGATCCAGTGAGAAACTGAGGATGGTCAGCCTGGGCTATGGGAAGAAAAACAATTAACTGCTGCTGTCTCCATTCCCACTGCGCACTTGGGATGAGACCAAATTTGCTAAAAAGAAAGCACCCAATCAATACTGGCTCATTAACTCCAACTTTCATTACAGTAAGTTAACTGACTTACAGTAAGAGACCTGGAGACTGAGCGCACACCTTAGCAGACCCCAAGGAATCCATAAAAACAGCCCTGTGAAGCATTCCAGTTACAGAAAGACTTGTTTAGCGTTAATGATTTCTCAAACACCAAGAAAACAAAACATGTTAGTCTCCAGGAAGGCAGGCTTCATTCACTCATACTGACACAGTACTGCACTCCTGTAGCCCTCAAGCACAAAACATCTAAAGCCAAATGTTTTCCACAAGGAGAAAATTACAGCTTGTTATAACACATATCACCTTTCGCAGTGATATCCTGATGTACTCTGACAGCAGGTTTAATGAAACATCTGTTTGTTAAAGTTTCATGAGGTTTGTTGAAAGCCCATGACTCAAGCCAAGCTGTAATGGACACGTCTCAGCTGAGATATTAGTTTTTCTTCCAACAGAATTTGACTACTGAGATCCTCGGGACTTCTCTCAAAAGCAAGATGATAACTCCAGAACAAGTCTCAAACACAGCTAAGTTATCCACATAGAAATTCCCACTTTCAGCAGCCAAGATACCAAACAAGGCAGCTGCCAGTCTTTTCCTAAGGCACAAGCTAAGTGGGAATTAGCTATTCTCTTGGAAGCTGCAGTCTACACAGGTCAAAGAATTCCCATTAGCGGAGAATTCCCATTAGCGGAGTTACTAATTTCTCACGTTAGAGGATATTTCCATTTGGAAGAAACACACCATCACTTGCACCAGATGAATATTGCAGTACCTAACTTTCCACAAAGATCCATCACCACTATCAGCACACAAAATGAGATGACAATTAAAATCAGGAGCACCTTGACAAGAGACTGTATTTTATCTTGCCTTCCAAAGTTACAAAAAATGCCTTTTCAAGTAGTAATCTGTTCACTTTTTATTTAAAGCTGAATTTAACCACTACCAGATCTTTCTGGGCTGACATACCCCATAGGTGCTCCTTTATCACCAAATTCTTGCTGAGCTCTATAAACACCAACATAACCAGCCCAGGTATTCTTGTGATCACCAGTACTGGACTAAGGTTTGACTGAAAACTGCACCTCCTGTTTACTGCAACATTATTCCTTCTTACATCTAATAAATGTCTAGGAAATCTCACTGAAGTTTTTTAAATTCTGAAATTATATAAAGGATGAAGAAAGGATTGAGGCTAAAACAAAGAGCTTAAACACATAATTCCTTTGATATGAGACACTCAATACCAAGGAGATTTTTCCCTTCCAAAAAACTAATCTTCATATAACAGAAGCAGGTACAGCTTTGGTTAAAGTCAAGATTGTGATGAAAGTTTCCTGACTGTATGAAAACTTGCAGTTCATTTTGTGCTGTTCTGGGCTTTTGGAGGAATCAAATTTCAAAAGTGTTATTTATTGTCACTATTGCTATTAAGAACCATGTAATCAGCTTCTCATGAAACGCAGGTACAAAAGAACTGGAGAGCAATGCATTCTCCCAGGGATGGGAAGAGCACTCCCCAAAAACCCTTGGAAGGACACTTTGCCATGCACAGCAAGCGGTTGGAAGAAGATGGTCTTTAAGGTCCCTTCCAACCCAAACCATTCTGGGATCCTATGAATGCAGAACACAAAGGCTTAACTCAGTCTCTGTGAGCACCACACAGAAACCACGATGAGAAAAACAATCTCACACCAGCTGCATGGTCTTGGCAGGTCATTTTATTTTTAAAAGAATAAAAATTGTAAAATTAAAATGATTTGCATAGGACTTGGAGAATTCAATAGCATACATCTTTCGGTGGGAATAACTAGATGATTCCCTTTCATATATCAAACCTAAAGCCTAGGCTCCTACATATGTAACTCAGCATAGGCAACTTTCCCATCCCAAATTATAGGTTTACAGAAAGACAAATTTATTTAGACAAGGAATCATTCATCTCCTGTACTTTTCCATTTTCGAACAAATCCAATCCAAACCCCTATGCTGGGCTATGCTTCAGGACACTCATTCAAGCTGCAGAAAGAGGCAACTGGCCTCTCAGTTCCAGGAAGACGATGGCTCTCACAGGCCGTGGAGTCCCCTGCATGCCTCCCTCCTTCGCTCCAGCTCCCAAAACAGCAGCACTCTGACACACACTGCTTGCCTTTCTTTTTCCCCAAATGCATAAAAAGGGTTATTTACTATGTCACAAAGTCAGGGCTGCCACATATACATGACAAATTCAGTTCTTATTCCTATTTTCAATTATTACAACAGCAATTTTGCATGTGCCAGTCAGCTAGATGCTGTTCCACTGGATGCCCAATGGACTGAGAAAAATCTCCGGCTCCTGGACCTCTAGAAGACTTCCACTATTATCCTTCTATGCAACCCAAAGATTAGATGAATTTTCAACTCCAGCAGCATCACTCTAATTAGCCAGGACACAAGACAATCTGAGTTTCCTTCATCATCTCGAGCCAAACCTCCAGCTCTTCATGTGGACAACTTAGGAACACTGACTATGTGGCTGAAATGCTCAGTTGCCTGCACGGAGTGGCTCCTGCTGAAGAATATCAGTGACCCACTCTGGAGGGGACAGCAGAGCCCCTAAGAGTGTCAAGACAAGACACAAAATATCCATGGCTCCAGTAAAGCAAAGGTGAGTTGCTCCTCTGACTGGTGGAAAAGGAGAGGTTCACCTGGACATGGAAAAAACCCTCACCTAGAGCCTGAAAAAGCATCTTCCCTGCCTCAGTTCTGTCTCATCTGGGATTATTTCTCCTTCCACTGCTGGCCCTTACCTTTTTCCAGCCCTACACATTCTCTCTCATCTATTTTGCTCTAGCTGCACTTTAAGGAAAAGGTTTATGCTTGAACCCAGTTTTTGCAGCACCAAGGGTGCTGCTCAGTGCTCTACACACCACCAGGCCTCCTGCTCCCTCGCACCCTCCCTGCACCACAGCATTTGTGTTTCTCAACAGAGACCACACGATTTTGAAACAGACACCCCCATTTCACCATTCCCAAAGCAATCAAACTGTTACAGCCCCATTAACTCTTCCAACCCTTTGCCACTATAAACCTGTTAAATTCAGTGTGTCTGTGTAACTGGGTTGTAATTCCAGCTTCCACACAAAATTAGGCTATGGTATTAGAAAAAATATACTGTAACTGTTTAAAAAGTTTAGTTATCATGTTGAAACATTTAACATCTCCCACAAAGGCAGGAACCTTTGTCAGGATCATACTCAAACAGTACAAAGAGTGGTATTACAGCTGTCGAGCAGAATTTACCTCCACAGCCTGTATTTTCTTAACCCACTGAAAAATGGAAACACCAACACTTAGAGATGCCCAGGTGAAGCTAGATTGCTCTGGTTTCCCTGCACACAGTTGTTTCTTATTTTAAGGAAGCACCTATTTTTTTATTAGAAAAGTGTAAAATCACTGCATCATTTGGAAACCTGTTGTAAAAAATCTACAGAAGAACAGGCCTTCCGGAGACCCGGCTGGAGAGCGCTGCTGGGAGATCCTCCAGCCAAAATCCAAACTGAATGTCCTTCTGTGGGTTTAAAACACTAAAATGTCATTTCTCAATGGAAGACAGGTCTGTGTGCAGCCTCCCCAGTTCTGATCTCATTTTTTCTCACAGGAGAATCTGGGCACAGTATTACTGTGAAACATTTCCTCGTAAAGCCGGTTAACTTTCCAAGGAGGCCACATGGCTCAGAGGATATTTAAAGAGCATACAAATCCCTAGCAGACACCTCGATGCCTTGCTGCAGGCAGTGCATGCAGTCCCCAGGCCAGCAGACCTGGCCATTTTGGAAACATGCCTCAAGAGCTTTGTTTCTTTCTCCACAAGATGCATAGAAAAGCTTTTCCAGTTATAGCACTTGCTATAACTGCAAAAGAGTTGCTAAATCCAAAAGTTGTGGTTATTACACTTGGTGACCTTTTTGGAAAATGCCAGATTTGTTCTCTGTCAGATTTGTTTTCTCACACACGTACATAAATATATACATAAACATATATATATAATGGAAATACTGAAAGGTGCTTTAGCTAAAGAACAAGCCAGAAAGGCTACAATGTACAATAATTATAAACCCAACAAGAGGCACTGTCTTTTCTCTAATAAAATTCCAGCGAGAATGGTTTTAGTAAGGTTTTCAATCAGGGGAATGAGCACAAATGTGTCTACCAGGAGGCTGAGGAGTCATGGAAAGACAAAGCTCATGAAGCTACAACCTGCTGCCAGCTTCCAGACCCACAGAAAAGCTCTCTCCTTCCATTCCCCAAGCAGCTGGAAGAAATCTGAGCATCCTGAGATCTTCTAGAGAAACGAAGACAGCAAACGGGGGATGAGTGAAGAGTCTTCCTCTGACTGTTTTAAGAGGTACCGAGGAATTCGAACAAAAGCGAAACGTCAACGCGGCCCGGCTGACACCGCACAAAGGCCGGGGTTGAGCGACCAGCACCGACACAGCCGCCGGGGCTGACAGCGCTGCCGGCTCGGACACGCTCCGCCCCGGGGCCGGCGGGCCGAGCCG
>NW_020884960.1:1745060-1851541 GCF_003945725.1 Corapipo altera
AGGGCGGCGCGGGGGTCGCGGCGCGGGCTGGGGCGCGGGGCCGGCGGGGCGGGCCCGAGGGGACTCCCTGGCACCGGGACCGGCACCGGGACCGCAACCGGAACCGCCACCGGGACCGGCACCGGGACGGCCCCGAGGGGACCTCCGGCACCGGCACTGCGCGCATCCCGGGAGAGTCCCCGGGGGCGCCGCCTGCTTCTGGGAACGGAGACAGTCTTTTCCAGATGATGTTTAAGGAAAAATAATAATTAAGGCTTTCATAGGAAATTTCCAGGAAATGAGGTTTTTAATTCGGAGGAATTTTATTTCAGAGCATTTCGTCCCAAGGCTTTACACTCCGTGAATATCAGTGAATTATACTTTCGTTTTACCACGGGGAGATGGAGAAAAAGTCAGAGGGACCTGGTTCGAACTCAGCAAAGGCCACAAAGCTGAATTTTAATTAAAAGTCCATTTATGTGATTAATGAACAGGCCCAAGGGCCCGTAGTCCCCAGTAGGTGATGGTTGATCCCTACAAAGGCCCCTCAGCACACAAGGGTTCACAGCTGAGGGGATCCCCACAGGACACACAGCCCCCTCATTTGTCTCATCCTACAACCTTTATTATGAGACATGATCAACTAATATAAAAAGTCAGAAGCGTCTGTTTTGCTGTCTGTCATTGCTGGGAGCAGAAAGCTCTCGTCTGGCACTGGGGAAGAAATGAAACGTGGCAATTCTTGTTACAGGGTAGGAAAACAAACAAAAGGCCTTTATGAGAAAAATAATGACTTTGGACCTGCAGAACCATGTATAGTTCGGTAACTTGAGCAGGTTTTGCGGCTTGAGAGGGAGTTTCGGGAGAGGGTGTGCAACTGGAGCCAGCCCTCTCAGTCCCCCCAGCCTTGGCTTCATGTGGAATACTGACAGATAAATGACAAGAAAAAAGGGAAGTGGCTTTTTTTTTATTTTGGAAAATCTTCTAAATACAACAAATTCACATCTCATTGGGCACTATAACTTACAACACAGAAAAACCCCACACTTTTATCAATTCACATATAAATGCATTCCATAAAACCCACAAAAACTAAATAATTAACATCATGGTTAGTATAGGACTTATCTTAATAATTAAATCTGGTTGGTGTGGGCAGAGCTGCAGGCAGATTGCCTGTTCCCTTCCCATGTGCAGCTCTAAAGCTCCCTGCTGTTAGACAGAGATGAATCCTTTACTCAAGGATTGTTCTGCTCATGCCTTTTTATGTCTTCTGCAGTATCTGGGACAGGGACCCACCTCTAGCACCTCTTTGGTGGGACAAGGGCAAAGCCCTTCCCCAACCCCCCACAACCCTCAGAAGTGTCAGAAGAGGAGATGGGGCTCAGTCACAGGAGTAATAAAGAGGAATGTTTGATACCTCTGATCAACTGTTTGCTGGAGCCCAGGGATGATTCCTGGGCTTTGCCTCACCCTGCTCCTGGCTTCTGAGTCAGCTGGAAACACAAAGAAACTGAGAAAAGATTTCTTTGGTACCCAGGAATTACCTTCCTTCCCCATTTGTCTTCATGTTTTCCTCTATTTCATGAGACGCTTCTTAACCCAGCTGCACCAAACTTCCTCCTGCGGCCTGATCTTCCCTCAAAGGCATTCCTCACACTGACACAGAGATCAGTGCTGCTTCCGAAAAAACCATGTTTCCCACTGCTGTTGCTGTGCTTGTCATACAAGATTGTCCTTCAGGATCCTTGGTTTGCATGGTTTTGTCTGCATTATGTACATTAATACCAGGCATGTCTTGTATACAACAGCAAACAAGCACAAGTAAAATGCTCTTTTCCAAAACTCAACTTCACTGGAAGCGCAGTACTGAGGTATCTCACCAACATGTGCTCGAGCCATCTAAGTGCTGTGACTTTCTGATCTGGGCTTGAGAGGTCCCACACGGATAACCTGTCTGTGCCTAATCACTCATGGGGTTTGCAGCGTGGGGCCTTGGACATCCCTTTCGCAATTTGTAGCCTGCTGCTTCCCATTGCTTTTCCTGATGCTTCTGCTCACTTTTGGGAAAGACCAGAACTGGCACAATCTCCACATAAATAAAATTAATCCAAATTCTCTCAAAATATCTTTGTCACAAGTGTAAGGGAACAAAGGGAAGGTGGAACTGAAGGGACCCCAGGGTGACAGGACACAACCAAGGACCCTTCTGAGACATCTCTGCTGAAGACCAGCAGCTGGAGGAACCCAGGTGGCTTTGCCATCCTGCATGTTGCAGTGAAAGGCATGTGACAGGAGACCGAGAGTCAGCTGGCAGTGGGGAGAAGGGAATAACATGACATGGAGGGGAAAGAGAGTAGAAACATGGCACAGATCCAGTACTGCCACCCTGATGTCCTGTTGCTCACCCACGCAGGCATGTCCTGCAGTGAGCTGGGCTTCAGGCTGATCTCCAGAGCTGAGCTTACTGCACAGCCTGGATCCATACTGAAGAACTTGGATATTCCTGGATCTTGCCCAGCCTCTATACACCATAACCAACCCAGGAGGAGCTGTGGCTGGACTATCCCTGGAAGTGTTCAAGACCACGTTGGCCAGGGCTTAGAACAACCTGCTCTAGTGGAAGGTGTCCCTGCCCATGGCAGAGGATGTTGGAACTGAATGATCCTTAAGGTTCCTCCCAGCCTAAACCATTCTGTGATTCTGTTACTTTTGGAGCTAAATCTGTCCTGTCATTCTGTTTGTGGATCTCCTCCACGAGCAGACCCTCAGATTGTTTTGGATGCTGAAGCTTTGCTGCAAAACCAACAATACATAGTAATACCATGTCACCTGCAGAGGACAGCTACCTGCAGCAAAGACAGCTGTCTGAGCTGCTTCATTGTCCACAACAGAACAGAAATGCATTTGATACCATGGCAATCAAAATTGTGGTTTTATTTACACACATTTCATATGACAGTATTTTCAAAGGACAGGTATTATACAGGAAAATTAGGTAGACTCATAACCAGCTTTAGATTTTTCCAGACTTAAATATTATACAATTACCTGAACAAAATAATTTCTCCTCTAACACTGATACAATGCTCACTTGGAGAGAAGGAATGGGGATCTGTTGCATTGCAGTCACAGTCACTTTTGACCTAGGATTTTGCTGAACTGTGAATATGGTGAGAAAGAGATAGGTGGGCAATTGGCCATAGATGTGACAGACAGGATGGGGGTGCACAGGAGTCATCCTCTCCTCCTCGACTCCAAGGTTATGGAGCCCCAGCTGTGCCGGGAATGGTCCTGGTGGGTGAAAGTCCATGGCTGCTCAGGAACTGTTGTCATACGGGATGCTCCCTCAGGCAGCAGGTCAGCTCTGACAGGACAGTCTGCACCTGAAAATGCTGTGGCCACTGGAGAGCCCTTTGTGGACAGTATGTGTCAGTGCTCTGGTACTCCTACTCCATCTGCCCTCTGCACAGGCGTGCTTCACTTTTAGATGTTTCCCTGCCTCTCTGAAACCAGCTCTGCCTGTCAGAGCTCTCCTTTCTCTGGCTAGGTGCAGATTTCCATCAGTGAAGTTTAGGAGAAGTTTCCAAAACTGCTGAAAACACCTGGGTACTACAGGAGCTCTCCCCACTCCACCTGATTCTTTGCAAAACCTTACAAAACTCTCAGTGTTTTTGATGTTCATAAAAGAGATGCAGCTTTCCTCTCATGGTGTTTACTGAGGCCTGACTCCCCTTTCTCTCTAGCCAGTGTCCAGGGTCAGTCCTGTTGGGTTGGGCAGCAGGCAGAAGGAGGCTCTCAGATGGTCCAGCCAGAAGGACCCAGTAGGCACCTGGAGGGTCCAAGCTCCTCCAGCAGCAGCTGAACAGCTGACACTGAATGGGCACTTTCAGACTTGCTGCTCCAGCTGAAGGACCCTCAGAGAGACACTGGCAGGGCTGCAGAATGTTGGTCATAATCCCTGGAGCCTAGGGACCAGAACCTGCTGCCCCACCTATAGCAGCAGCTCTCTGCCTTCATCTGCCCCCGACAGTCCCCAGTCCCCCGAGAGATGGAGCAGGACATGCTGCTGGCAGTCCTTGCTGGAGGGCAGGAATGCCCTGTGTGCCTAGGACTGCTCTTCAGCAGGTCCCTGTGACCAGGGGCAGTGGGGGAGCCTGAGTGGCACCAACAATGTGACTGACCACTCTGACAGTCCCAGCAGCACCTGCCCCATCCAGAGTGGTGGGAGCAAGGTGGGCTCTAGCTCCTCTCCATGCCTGGGCAGCAAATGGGACAGTGATGGGAACAAAATAGCACAGCCAAGGGCCAGAGCAGGCTCATCCCCCCTAGCTGCAGGACAGCAGCACTGGCTTCTGCCTCATCCCCCCTTCAGGCTTTCACCCCCAGCCATCAGTGCTTGATGCACATGGGAGAGCAGCAGCACCTACAGCCAGCAAGGCAGTTTGTTACCTGTGCTCGTGAGGGGTGTCCAGCCCTTGTGAGAAACACTGATAAACTGCTCACACTCAGTGGCAGAGTCTGGCTCCAGTTTATCCCCACGCAAAACCAGTGTGCATCGATGAGGAGCAATGCGAGCCTGGGCAGAGACAAGCTGATGGTGTTCCAGATGATATATTGTCATATTTGGCAAAGGCATCTATTTTTAAAATTTATTTTGTTTGTGTTTATTTTGTTCCTTTGTGTTTATTTTGTTCCTTTATTGTTTTCTTAGCCCCTTTGTATTTTGTGTTCTGAGCTGCTCACTGACAATTTCAAGTCAAAGTTTCAGCACAAATTCTGCTTCAGAGCTGTCACATGCCTGCAAGGGCCTGGCTGAAATCAGCACAGGGAGTCTGCACACACACATCTCTGGAATACAGCCCTGTGTTTCCCAATGTCCATCTTACCTGCATTGAAGAAAACATCAGGTATTTCTTGGTACCTCACATTAAATTCATCAAGTCTTACCACAACAGATTGGCTCAAGTCCAGGGACACTGGGCCAATTAGCAGATTACGGGTTTCCATATCAAATACATCTGTGCTATACTGATGCTGCTTTTAAACAGAGAAAATGGGAAATAATTCAGAATACCTTTACTTATCTTAGCCATGACCTGGTGACCTAAGTACTATCTTCCAATTGTTTTCAATTTTCTCTTTTTTGCAACATAGGCCATGATCCAGCAGAGCACTTTGGAACATGCTTTATTTTAAGATTATGAATAATTGCTGCAAAATTGTACCTCGGGACAGGTGAATGCCCTTTTGAATCAAGACCAAAGTCTTTTTACTGCTAAACATATACACAGTTTCCAGCATCGGAAGTCGGTGAATTCAGTTAATAAGGAGGAATTTCATCTTTCAAAGTGTTTTGTGATATTTCATGCAAAGTATTGCTGTGACAACTGATCAGGTATTTTGCAGCTGAGCACAGTGAATCTCTGTGCCGGAGGGGCAGATCTGGTCTGGGACAGACCAGAAACACCCAGATCTCCCCCAGTGAGGTTCAACACACAGAATTGCCACTTTCCCTTCCTGTGGAGCCTGAAAAGGTCTGCTCCAAGACAAGTGAAGAGTTATGAACACTCCAACTTCGGGCAGTCACCAACTCTAGTGCTGATGACAGAAAAATAAATAAATAGATTGGTGTCCCTGTGGTGAAGAAAGTCTCTTCTTGGTGGCACAGAACACACTGTGTCAAAGACAACGTTCTGAAGTGCTGCATCCCCGTCCCAGCTGAGGGGATTTGGAACAGCAAACAGCACTGGTGTTGCCATTGGCTGGCACTGCCATGCTCCTCTCAGGGGTGGCTGCTCTTCAGCAGAGCATGAAAACACCTCTATCCTTGCTCAGCCCCACATGTGAGGCTTCACATAGGATGTTCTGAGATCCACGGCTGGCGGATGGCAGGAATGATTCGTCTGATTTATCTGCCATGGGGCCCCAACTGCCCCAAAACGACCCACCTGCTCCCCATGTCCAATGGCCACAAGTGTCAGAGGGTGAGTTACAAACAGATGGGTGTCACAGGGACCCTTGGGAGGAAGGTCAGGTGTGGCTGGTGTGATCATCAAATCAAGGAGAAAGAGAACTATAAGCAGACATACATATATAATATGTACAGTGGCCATAGATGCATTTGCACCATGAAGGAAATCAACAAATTTTAGACCGCAGAAAATTACCAAACTCAGGAATTTTTTAGTGCCAGGTGTCTCTAACTTGCCAGTAAAAAGAACAGGAAATGTCCAAACATGGGCTGACTGAAGTGGTGCAGCTGTCAGCTGGGGTGTTCTTTCTTCACTTGATTTCAGACATGAAATGCAGAAGCATTCTTGTATTTTCACTACATGCTGCAGACAGAAAATGATCTCAGTAGTGTTTGGGTTGGTTTGTACATTTTCTCTCACTCTCTTCAGTTGTTCCAATAGACTCACCAGTACAAAAACATGGAGCTAGAGTAATGCCATGAATTCAGTCAGCAGAAAATCCCAAGCTTCTCTGTAGGAATGACCCGATTTAGGCTTTCGTAGTAGACTGAGATAAGGCAGTGGAGGGAAGGCCCTGAACATACCCAAATGCTCTCCATGTGGTTTGCAGTCTGTGGTGTGTGGTTTTTCACAAATCTGTGGAGTACTGCTAGAATATCTCCAAAAGGTGTCAAAGAAAATTAAGCCCATTACCACTAAGCTCAAATTTACCACGGAGGAGGCTGAACCTCTGTAAGAAAACCGTTGGGGGGTGTACAAGTTGTTAGAGGAAGAATTTGTTAGAGCTGTTGAAAACCATTGCTCTGGGAAAGATAGGGAAGTGAAGATATCATCATCATCATCATCATCATCATCATCATCATCATCATCATCATCATCATCATCATCATCATCATCATCAACTGTTTTTTCCTTTGCTAACGTTCTAGAACTTGGCTTTGGAAAGACTGAAATTATTAGCAAGATTCTCCCAAAAGAAAAGTGTGCTCCTGGCATTCCTGTACCAAGGACTGGGCTGCTTGCAATGCAAATAAATGAAAAAAAAACCAAAACCAAGAGCAGGGAGCTGCATGTTGGTGCTGCTGACTTCCCTAGTGCCGCCTGGGGTGGTGAGTGCAGAACGTCTGGGTGGGGCTCCCCCAGGGCTGGAGAAGAGGCCACTTCAGAACATGCACATCACTTGGGTTGGTGTGTGTCAGCATTGTTCAGACAACAGGTCACCTGGGAGGTGCTACAATATTGTGGCTCCAGCAGCATCTGCACTCCTGGGGTCCTTCAGGCCAATGATGAAACTGTTGGTTCTCCTGGCTCCGTGAACTACAGAGACCACTGGGACTTTATCCACCTGGTGGCCCCTGGCTACAAGAAATTCTATATCTTCTTCAGGAAACTCACCTGTAGGGATTTTAAAAGGGGAGTTTTAAACTGCAATCAGCTTTGCCTGTGATGCGAAGCTCTGTCTAACCCTGCTGGGATCTGGTGTGGGGGGCAACCTGCCTGCAGCCCCTTCAGAAGGTTCCAGCCGGGCAAGCCAAGGGGCCACTGCTTTGTCACACCATGGGGTGTGACAGGATCTGCAAGACCATTTAAGGATGTGGAAGATTCTCCTCTTTGGAAAAAGGGGAAAACATATTGTTGGCAACAAATGTAGTTATTCTTAGAGAACAGGAGACAATGCCCACTGCCCACTCTGAGTTACAAATAAGAATATTAACAATTTTTAGTCAAAATAAAATGCAAGGCAGCTGAAACCAAATGACAGTAAAACAAGTTGTCAAATGATAAACTGTGTGCTAATCCTTCCAACTTGCCCTGCACACATTTCTTAATCTTCCAGGCATCTACCTTAGGCTGCTGCTCTTCTGCTTCTGTTTTGTTAATTTGATGGTTTGTAATTTCTGTATGAATAGAAGTGTGCGAGGTCATGGAGCTGGGGATCCAGCTGGACAAAACCGAGCAGGCACACAGAAACCCCACTGGTATTTAAGCTCTATACATTGCACATGTGTCTTAATATGTACCTTATTGATGTCAAAATGTCCAAACCCACAAATTAGGATGTTCTGAAGTTTTGAATTTGTTTTAATTACATCCTAGTTTTCAAGTCTGCAGGTCACACTAGACAGACCCCTTTTAGATTTTCCTCTAAAATGGGAAAGCCCAGAAACTTTGGCTATTTAGTGTGAAATAAGAACCAAATTTCCCTTATGGTTTGCTCTGATTAGTACCAGGCTGTGTGAAAAACATCAAATAGACCAAGACTTGCAATATCAAGGACAAGAGCTGACAGTACAGTCTCAGAGTGCCAGCACTGATGCTGCACTTCCAGCACTGTCAAGCCACAAACCTTGCCATAAGCCTTGCCTTCTCCCCAGTTGCTGGAATTAAGGGACATGGGCTGGAAAGTGAAGGAATATAATTTATGGCAGTGGTAATAAAGTGTAGGAAGCTTTCAGAACCTGTCTGGTGTTTATTTGGGTATCCTCAGTGGCATCAGATTGCCAAAAGGTTTTAAGGATAGAACAAGGCTGCTACCAGGAGGGAGTAGGGATGGAGGGAGGGCTGGGGAGAAGCACCTGAAAGAGCTCGGACTGGTGGTATTGGACAAGCCAGGGAGCATTTCCAGGATGGAGAAGACATAGCTTAGCAAGGGCTCCAGGCTTTGAAGAAGCTGGATTCTGCTTTTTGTCTTCCCCAAAACCCTCTACAGCCATGGGAACCCTAGAACACAGTGAGCTGTGCTCTGGGCTGAGGCACTTCCATAGCAGTATGCCAAGAAAATCCTACCCTTTTCCTAAACACACTGGATTTGTAGGCTGCACCCCACCCACTGTCCATACTCACTGTCGACCTGCAAGGTGTTGGACTGAAGCTGTGGGTGAAGTCGACCAAGTGACAAACTTTCACTCAGATTCTTGTGAAATGTTAAAACATTTACCAAAACCTGCAAGAGAACAAAATACCCTCAATAACAAAACAAACAAACAAACAAACAAAAAAAAAAAAAAGTGGCAAGAATAGGAGAGGCCAGCTTCCTAAGCATCCCACAATTTGGTGGCTCCAACAACTGCAGATGCAGCAGGCAAAGAAGATTTTCAACCATTTAACAAACTGCATGCACACACTAAGAGGTCCTTGAAATAGGGCCTGTATGTTGTTGGTGGAAAAGTAGGAAATTTTCAGGATTGCATGGGCTTTTTGTCACATAGTTCCTGCCAAACTAGCAGAGTTGTGTGTCTGGAACATGACATAATCTGTAAATAAGTGTTTCTTACAGCCAAAAGCTCAGCATGTGCCTTCTCCAAACAAAGCACCAGGAAGCGATGCTTGGCTTTGGTTTTGCTCTGAATAATGCTTTCTAAAAGGTAAGAAAACTGGGAGCTGTTCTTGTGCCTTTCTTTTTAGCTAAAAAAAAATGTTGTACATGCAATCAAGCTATTGGCAAATACTTCACCTCATTACAAATCATAAATTAAGAGGAGCTGCCCAATTTATAGCAAGTGTTGAGCAGGGAGGAATTCAGTCAGGAATGCACTAAAAGGAACTTTTCATAAGGAAAAGAGCTAAAGGGTGCCAGTTTCCTGCAACTCTCTGAATACAAAGTGTCCCTTTTTTTCTTAATGATCCTTAAGACGAGCTTTGAACAGATACGAATGACAAAAACCATTACAGATTTTGCCAAAATGCTTCTCCTCTACAACTATGAGTGGTGCCACCAGGAAAGTGTGGAAGTGGTGGCATCAAAGATTGATCTGGTAGTCCTGTGGCCACCAGTTTTGGTACAGCCTGGGACAATTAGGAAGGAAAAGGCTGCACTGTGGGAGGGGACCCTACTCAGCCTTGAGCTCAGCAGCTACTCTAAGAGGACACAGGACTGACCTGGACGATGCTGCTCAAGGCTCTCTCCCCGTTGTTGGCCCCCAGACACAGGTACGTCCCACACATGCCCTCAGAAGGCCTCACAATGGTGGGCAGCAGGAAGGACAGGGGCCGTTTCCGAGGCTGAATGAGATTTTGCTGCAATTGAAGACAAGACACCCCAAAAATGTCAACAAGCTGACTCTTACAGAGGGAACATGGAACCAGTCACCCACTTTGAAAGTACAAGCCCAGCAAAGTGGGATGGTTTTACAATACTGAAAGCCACCAGTGCAGTCTATAATTGTTTTGTTCCAACACCTGAAGATTTTTTTGCTGCTATATGTTACTTTTTAACCTGCAGAGCAAAAATTCATGAATTCATTAAGTGCACACAGTTGCTTAAAGTACATCTGGACAGCAGGGAAAATAGGTAACTATCGCTTGATAAAATTGCCTTGTAATGATAACTAACTGATACACATGGAGCCTTCTGTTTCCTCTTTCAGTACTCATGTAGTGAAAAACGGCAGCTTTCTACAGACTATTGTCTCTCAGTTATCAGTAAGGCATTAAATAGGCTCCCTGTTGTGAAGATGAGAATAAAATTGAAAAAAAAAAATATGCAGGTAGCCCAAATAAAGAATTTGTCATGTCATTCATTACCGGCCTGGAAATGGAGTGGTTCATTGTTTTGTTTTGCCAGGAGAAGTCCAACATCTGGCTGTTGAGGAGGATTCCAGAGGGTGTTATGATTCCACTGCCAAAGGGACGATTCAAAGAACTGAAAAGAAACACAAAGAAGTCTTGTAAAAATCATCCCAGAGATTTTTGTACACCTTGAGGTTTTTAGGGCTCCAACTTTCCATCTCATCTTGGCTTGACAGAGACTCTTTGGTGGTTCTTTAGGACTGGTTAGATGTGAGGAGTAACAGTTTCCATGTACTTAGGAGTAGGAACCATGTGGGCCATAGCAGCTCTGTCTCTCCCTGTGTTTAAGGATTCCCCTTGATGTGATGGATCTGCCTCCATGCCCACATCATCCTCAAATTTGGCCATCACTTCTTCCCCAGCAGATTCAGGCCCCTCCAGCCCTGTTTCAATGTCAGAAGGCTACAGGATTGCACGAGGCAGAGCAGCACCACCCCACACATCTCCACCCCACTGCTCTGTTGCAGGACTGAGTGAGACAAAACAGCCAAGCTGCTCCAGGGCTGGTCCCATCCTGTCCCGTTGAACCCGGTTTCTTCTCCCTGCTCCCGCCCCCTGAGCACACTGTGGAGGGAAGAAGTAAATCCTTTACCTCACAACTGTGACGATGAAGTCGTCGGGCCCCATGACAAGGACCTGGCTGGCAGCGGGGCCGCTCTCCACGGAGAAGTGAGGAATGTGGAGATCAGATGGGAAGGACTGGGAGTCATTAATCAGCTGGCGTAGGGAATTAGCTTCTGATTTACTTCAGCAAGGAGGGAGGGAGAGAAGGAAGCAAGCCATGAGCCTGGGAAGCTGGACATCTCCTGGTCTCTCTGCAGGGTACATCTACACAGTGTGTACTGCAGTGTTCCCTGAGGGGCTGCACTGGGACAGGAGCTCCTTTGGTTCACCCCATAGAAGGAGACAAGCTGGCTCAGTATGCACAGAGAGGCAATGCCGTGGACCTTCAAAGGCTCTGTCTACCCGTGTTTACCCTCATCAGAAGTAAATCCCCCCCCAAAGGACAAGGTGGCACTCCTAGCTGAACGCTAGCACTCAGGAGGAGGACAAGTCAGGACCAGCTCTGGCCACCAACCATGGCTAAACCTGGCTCTGAGGTGGGAGGCTAGGCTGAAACCCCAGGCCTGGTCTCTCCCACACATCTGGGTGTTCTGCAAGGCACCGACCACTATGGTGGGGCAGGGAGAGGCAGAAATAGCTTTTCTGGCCATGCCTATGCCCATGGTCATGGCTGTTTGTCAGACCCACTGAGAGGGAATGTTTACAGGTGTGAGGAAGTGGAAGGAACCCTCAGGTTCAAGCTGGATGCAGCAAACCTCTGTGTGAGGACATCCTGTGACCCATCCCCAGAGTTCTGGGGTATCAGCTGTGATCTTTGTGGAAGAGTGATCCCTGGGAGGGCACTCAAAGACTGACCTTTCCTCAGTAAAACAGAAAAAGCTCAGGGCATAGCAAACCCAGAAATTATATCAACCACACATCTTGCAACTGTCACTGTGCCAGTCACCTCAGACCTACCTCACCATCCCTTCTGCTGTGTGAGCGATGGACATGTCACCAGATGGGTCTCCCAGGTTGCTCGCTAGACTCAGGGCTATTTTTAACGTCTAAAGAAAGAAAAGAGAAGAGAAGAGAAAAGGAGGAGAGCAGAAGGTGAGGGTGGGGGGGGGAGGGAAAGGAGAGGGAGGGGAAGAGACCGGAGAGGAGGGAATGGAAGGGAAGACAAAATGTGCTGTGGGAGCTGTGTGTATCCAGAAGTGTTTGTACAGTCACAGAATCACAGATGGGTTTGGATGGAAGGGACCTTAAAGATCATCTTGTTCCAAATTCTGCCATGGACAGGGACACCTTCCACTAGCCCAGGTTGCTCCAAGCCCCGTCCAACCTGGCCTTGGACACTTCCAGGGATGGGGCAGCCACAGCTTCTCTGGGCAACCTGTGCCAGGGCCTCACCACCGTGACAGCCAAGAATTTCTTCCAAACATCCCATCTAACCCTGTCCTCTGTCAGTGGGAAGCCAGAAATGGAACATACTTGGCAGGAGCTGACACCCAGCTCAGTGGTTCAGCTTCATTGCCAGTTGGCAGACAGGTCACCAGGATGCCATTTACTTTCTATTTCCTTTCCCAAGTGGTCACCACAACAGCAGAGACCAGACTGAATCCCAGTGGGACAGTAGGTCCTAGGCTCACTATTGCCTCTGGATGCCAGCTCTGCTGGCATAGCACCAGTGCCAAGCAGAAATGAGCTGTTCTGCTCACTAGCTGCTACCCAGCTCCTAGTTGTAAGCCATCCAAAGTGTTTGAGCAGAAAGCATTAGTCCCAGCACATTTTGGGAAATGATGGTGTGAAAGGAAGAAGGGATCTGGTTTCTCAAACATGCAGAATCCTGCCTAAGCCAGTTGATTAAATATGGGAAGATACAATTTCAAAAGACACAGTTTATCCAGCCCTAGGATTACATCACAGCCATAGGAGAGCCACAAGGAGTGAGGCTCATCAACTGAGCCAGCCTGTGCTGAGCAGAAACACACTTGACTTTCAGCTTGCAGGTCATGCCAGATTCAAGATTCAAGACAGAACTCAGGTTTGGTGGACTTTTTTTCCTCCTCCTTTCTTTTTCCCTCGGGGGGAGGGTCTTGGTTTCTCCGCGGCTCTCGGGACGCGGGGTGGGGACGAGGTCGGAGCTCGTCTGCTCGGACGGGCAGCTAGTTTTCTTCTGTCCTCGAGGAAGACCCCGTTTCGCACCCGAGTCTGCTCCATGGTTGGATTTGCCTCGAATTCATCTAAAAGCCAGTGTGGGGGAGCCTGTGTGGGAAGGGCCGCCCTTCCCCTCCTCTTTTTTTTTTTCCCGTGACGGCAGTAGCCAGCACCTTTTGACGAGGAAGGGAACCCACAGCCGGAGCCAGCCTTTGCCAGCGTGAGTCCAGGGCGGGAAGCGGCCCCTTCCCTTCTCCCGCTGCCCGAGCCCTGGGCCCGCTCGGCCGCCTCCGTGTGGGACCCGCGGCCGGAGCCGGACAGCGCCCCCTGCCGGCCACGGAGCGACACCGCCCCTCCGTCCAACAGCGCCCCCTGCCGGGAGCGGCGGTAACTGCGCCGACGGGCAGAAAGGACTCAATCGCTTTGGTGGAAGTTGGGTTACGGGATTGTCGCTTGTTTTTTGTTGTGTTACCCATATATATTTTTTTTCTTTAATAAATAGCTGTTATTTTTCTTTTCCACACCTTTCGACTGAAGCCCCTTAATTTCAAAGTTATAATTACTCGAAGGGAGCAGCTTGGTTGTTTTTCCCATATCCTGCCCTCCTAACGAAACATTTCTGTCTCGTTAAACTGAGACAAACACCTCCAGCTGTTACCTTTTTGCTGAGAAATAATAAATTCCAAGCACCTGCTGTCCTGCCTGCTACAAGGATGTGGTTAAATCCTTGATTGAAATTCCCAACTCATAAAGCCCAGCTGTGGATCTGTGAAGCACCTCAGAGCATAACTCTGCTTACAGAGCAAGTGCCAAAGCAATTGCTTGACCTCCTGGGAAGCTACAATGTTTTGGTAGGGCTGACAGTACTAAATACTGGAAAAATTCTGTACCACAGAGATTGTGAGGTGGGCAAAAATGTAAATATTTTCTTAAAATATGAAGTATTGGGTCAGTTCTCCTTGTCATCACCACATATAGGCTTTTGCTTGCAGCACTCCTTTCAGTGCCTTTAGGTGCTCTGGAATGGTCAGGGCCATTGGAGCTAAGAGGTGAAGGAACTAGATGGGACCACCCTCAGGTGCTGTGGGGTCATTCTGAAGAGATGACTGCATGTGGGCAAAAGCCACAGTTTGTTCTGAAAAAGCTCTGCCTGAGCAAGAAAGAGCTCAGCTGAGCAGGAGACTTCAGCCACTGCACCTCCCTGAGACAGCAGCACCACTCAGTTTTACACCTTAGCAGTCTATTTGCTCGCTCTCCTGTGGGAATTGCCTACGAACATTTCTGTACAATCAAGGAATAAATAAATTCTTCTCTAGCAGCACAAGCAATTCAGCCAATTATTGAACCTCTTCTTACCTCTGCTATCCAGTGCAAGTTATTCCCCCTGGATCCTTTACTTGTGATGTTAAAGCCCTCGAGGATGTTCAGTGCTGTGATCAGTGCAGGACCTGCATGTGGAGGTGGGGGGCTGAAAACAAGGTGACCTGTGGAGGGAAGAAGAGAGGAATGAAGCTGCTTTTGTCAGATACTGTCCAGTTAGAACACTCTCTGAGCTAGTGTCCTTGAGGACAGGGAAATCCTTCCAGATTCAAGGGGAAATAACAGAAAGCAACATGATTTGAGAAGGATTTTTCAGAACATTCTTGTCGTATCTTGCTCTTTCTTTATGAAGGATTAAAGAAGCCCAAATAGGAATGCTTTTTTAACATCTGAGATTCAGCTCTTATTAGTTGGCTTTTGGTTTCTGGACTGAGTATGGAAAAATAGAGATAGAATCATGAAATGGTTTGGGTTGGAAAGGAAGGGACCTTAAAGTTCATTCAACACCAACCCCCTGCCATCGGTAGGGACTTCTTCCACTAGACCAGGTTGCTCCAAGCCCAGTTCCAACCTGGCCTTGGGACACTTCCAGAGATGGGGCAGCCAGAGCTTCTCTGGGCAACCTGTGCCAGGGCCTCACCAACTTCATAGGGAAGAATTACTTCCTAACTACAGAATTGCTTCTATACCTCTCCTCTTTTAGTTTGAAACCACCCCATTCTCCTGTCACTATCTGCCCATGTTAAAAGTCATGTTCCCTGTTTTTATAAGCCCCCTTTAAGTACTGAAAGGCTGCGTATTAAACAGGTTTGCAACATTACAGCTGTAAGGAGAGTAAATACAGGGATTGCTAGAAAAGAAAGACATTTTAGAAACTTCTTGCATAAAGTCAGCTTTTCTCCCTTGTAGCTCAAGTTTGGAACTGTCTTCAGATGTAGCTGCTGGCCTATGATCCAGCTTCTTATGCAGACATTGCATCAAGATGGACCATGTTGCACCTTCACACTTCAACACTATCAAAATACCATTTGTCACTATCATGGGAAAAAACATTTCAAAGTGCTGAAAACCTCCTGAACCCATGATGCATCACTGTCAGCAGGCAAGAGCAGGAAGCTGCGTAGAAGGACTTTCTGCAGACACCTGAGCACAGCTTTAACTTTAGCTCTTGTTAGATACTGTTGGCACCTCTTGCCAGATGAAGCAAACATTTACCTGGAGTTGCATGACAATGGGTCAGAGTTTACCTCGATAGACTGTGTGGATGGGATCCTCCACTGTGACACTGTAATTGCTGAAGTCTTCCTCCACCAAGACTCCACCATAGTTGTTGACCTGCATGAGAGTAAAGCAGCACACACTGAGCAGGCTGGGGCAAGGCTCTCTATGCTCCTCATGCTGGGCCAGAGGGACTCACACCTCACTGTCAAACAAACACCATTGAGATTCGCAAGCCAAGTGCCACGTTCCTTGGGATAACCTGCAAATCTGCGCTTTCATGGCCTTGTTGGCCTGGCTCACCATTCACCACTGTGGGAAGGCTCTGCAGCTCACCCACCTCAGGGGTGCTCTGAAGATGTTCTGCCTGCCCAGGAAGATAGGGACTGGCACTGCCCTGCAGTCTTCTCTGCCCTGGGTGGCAAGCATGAGTGTGTTAAGGTTTAGAGTCATATATAGATCCAGGAGAGAAGGAACCTGGGTGTAGCAGGTGGCCATCACTAGAAATCTCAATTAAAAAAAATCACAATTCCCACTCTATTTGAAATTATTTCAGGTGACCGTGGGTCTGCTGTAGCCTTGGTCCTCCTGTAAGACTCTCCTAGAGGTACAATTTATTAGGGTTGTTAATTTTCATGAACATGGTAAAGATGGCGACTCCCTCCATTGCAGGTCTTCTGTTGTTGAGTCATGATGGAGATGAGGTAGGACCATCAGAGGATGGTCAGACACCAGAAACAGGATCCCCAGGGCAGTGGTCACAGCCCCAACCCTGCCAGAGCTTATGGAACATTTGGACAACGTTCTCAGGCACATGGTGGAATTGTTGGGGTGTCCTATGCAGAGCCAAGAGTTGGACTCGATGATCCTTGTAGGTCACTTCCAACTCAGGATATTCTGTGATTCCATGATTCTATGAGTTGCACTCTGCTGATCTTAACCTGCCCTGAAGGAGGTGACACTGTCAGTGTACAGGTGCTAACAGGCCAACTCCTTTCTTCCACCCAGGAGAAGCCACACAGCCTGGTTAGATGTTCTGCTGGGGTGAGTTGCTGCTGTAAGTCCTTTGGATTCTCATTCAAAAAAAGGTAGGAACAAACCACCTGTTTGTGCTCTGATCTCTAACCCAGCCAGCTTACTCGGCAGCAAAACTCCTTCTCTGGCAGAACTGGATGAATCACTGGACAAGGAAAGCTAATGCAGGGCATGTTGTGGAGCCAGCATGTCAAACTAACCCAAAGTGGCTAAAGATGTCTCTCCTACTTGAGATCCCCATTTCCTTCTCAGGGAAAAGGCCGGTTGAACCCAAGGGCTGTGCTGAGCCACTGGTGCCTGTGCCAAGAGCTGCTTCCTTGGAGCCTGGCCAGTGGAGACCAGGGCAGGAGGAGCAGGATGGCACAGAAACGGGAGAAGCCCCAGTCAGCCACACACTGCAGACACCATCTCAAATTCCCCAGAGAGCACTTTTTTGCACCTGTGCCTGGAAGCAAAGGGTGGGGCATTTTGGAGCAGTGCTTGATTTCACCACATGGATGTCTTCCCTGTGGGAAGCCAGCACTTTGCTCTGCAGCCAAAGCTGGAATTGTGTACTGAATCCCAGAGCTTGCCAAGGTCTTTGGTGTGGCAACCCTGGGCCTTGCTCCTCCATAGAGAATTTGTGTTTCCCTGCAGCAGCCCCAGGTCAGGGAAATGTGGTGACAAAGCAAGGTTTAGCTGAGGAGATGCTTACAAGTTTGGGACTTTTCCTGTTCCTCATCCTTCACCTGTGCTGTGGCCCAGGTGAACTGTATATTTCCAAACACAGA
Source organism: Corapipo altera (assembly GCF_003945725.1). NCBI lineage: Eukaryota > Metazoa > Chordata > Aves > Passeriformes > Pipridae > Corapipo > Corapipo altera. Next base: position 1,762,630 of record NW_020884960.1, read on the forward strand.
GCTCACAAATCTCTAAGGCTTGAGCAGAGTGAACCCATTCCAGATTACTCACCAGATACTGAAGATGCATCACTTGAACCATAGTGGTTGGAAAAAACAGTGCTGCCAACCACTCTGACTGCAGCCACACAAGTATAAAAGTTGTGGGGGGTTTTTTTAACAGAATAAGTGCTTCATTTGTCATTGATATTTTTTCCAGAGCACATCTAACAACAAGAGTTAAACTAGGGCAACCCCACGTGGGACCAAGCCTGTCTAATCCTCTGTTCACATGACTCAGTTTTATTTTTAAACCATCTTCCTAGAGTCTTTATCTTATAGTCCCATTAATGACAACAACAACAACTTGTTTCTCATCAGTGGGGCACCTCTAATTCTGGGGGAAAAGGGGTTGCCACTTAAATTAACAGAGCCCAGAGGGGCCTTCAAAATAATTTTTTTTCCTTCAAAAAAACAGTCTCTCCTGGTTATAGAGGAATCGGAGGTTTCACTTCTGAGGGCTGTGGGAATGGCCTGTGTGTCACTTACAGCGCTGCAGGGATGGGGACAGAAAAGAAAAAGGAGGTTCCATGCATCTGTTCTCATCATTGTGCTGACACTTGGCTTTTCTCCTTGGGCAGTGCAAGTGGCAGCCCCACCCCGGTAGGAGACAGGGACAGTCCTGGCTCACCTCAGAGATCATCTCCTGGGTCAAGTTTCCACTGTAGAAGGCTGACACCCCTTCTGCCCCCATCAGCTCCAGGATGGCCGCGAGATCCATGCGCCGGACAAATGTGCCAGGCAGGAGGGGCTGCCCATCCGGCAGGAACAGCTCCCGGAATCGGTCAGAGTAGTTCAGGTCCTTCAGTTCACTCAGGGCTTTGGCTGAAGGTGAGAAGGGGAAAGACATCCAGAAACAGTAGGGATCAGGAAGGTGCAGGGGACCTGGAGTCACTGTGCACCCACTGGGGATGCTGGGGGCTTGCTGCTGCCTCTGGCCCTATTGTAAAACTAGAGGGAGGCTGGATCATGGATCCATTGGAGCTGCAAAGGAAACACAAAGAAGCCTCAGTGCCCTTCCCTGCCTGACCCTGGGTGCTGCCCAGTGTGGGCTGCTCTGACCTGGCTCTGACCAGCCATAGCAAAAGGCTCCAGTTTTGCTGCCACCGTGCTCTGACCGTGGCTTATGTATTGCTCAGCTCCCAACATCATCCATCTCCAGGTCCAAAGAGCCTTGATTTCCCATAAATAACCACCTATATCCCCAGCTGCCTCACACCCCAGCGCAGTGGCCAGTGGGCCACCCTGTGCTGAGCAGTCACCCTTGGCTTTCCATCAGGTACTCACCCAAATCATGTGTGACATTAAAGCCGTTCTGGGCAACACCAGCTGCGAGGTCCAGCAGCTCGGACCACGGGAGTCTGCCAAAGGACAAGGAGAAACATGCCTTGGGGGTACAGTGGGGCAGGGTGGTGGGGAGCAAGTGCAGGGTTCAGCTCTATGTTCAGGGGCTCTTAAAAGACCAGGCTGTGGGGACAGCAGTGGCCAAAAGGAGCACTGAGCTTTCAGTGGTTGTTTCTTCTTAACAGGATCATCTCAGTGCTCCAGGATGTGCACCAGAGAGGAATGGCAGTACATGGATGGGGAAAGGGGCATCTCAGGAGCAAAATCTGAAGCCAGGCTCTGGCCCTGAACAAGTAATCTAGATCCCTCCCTCTCTATCCCAACAGGGCACTAAGGGCAGCCATAGTTCCTAGGATCCAGCTAAGGAGAGAATAAAAATACACAGACAAGCATGGAAATGTGCTGTGCCTGTGTCCAAGAGAACATTTATTATCTGTCCTGTTAGCCAGAATTTCACTTTACAGAAAACCTGACCAAGCGAATTCTTTCTTTTGTACATTAAGTATCAAAAAATGAACATCTTTTTCAACACAAGCCTCCAAGTACCTCTCAGCTAATGGTTTTGACTGGTGGCTGAGAACATTATCTGATGGCAAGGCCTTGTGTGCTCCCAGCTCTCCAGTGGGGACCCCAGGGCACAGCCTGTGCCAGCCTCATGTCTTACCTGCCATGTAACTGATGTGCCTGGTGCATCCCTTGTATCATGCCTGGCACCCCCACGAGCAGACCTGGCTGTAAAATAGGAAGGACAAAAAGGAAGAGTAGTCTTCTTTCCATGAGGACATAGCACATGGTCCCCAAATGCAAGTCAAGGAGATGCAAGTCATGCTCGCTTTGGAACTATCTGCATAGTTACGAGAGAAGAAGAGGTCTGTAACAACACAATTAGGGAATAAAAGGTTTTGGAAGGAAAGAGTCAAATTCAATCCCGTTCTCAACCCAGTTTGGTCAGGAGAAATAACTCAGCAGGATGACCTGGGATTATGCTCCTTCTTGGAGCTCTTATTCTCCTGGTTCTCCCCTGCCAGAGGGACATACCTCTCTACTCGCCAAGCCCTGCAGGCATTTTGGGGCTGAAAAGGCAATATTTTCCTTGGATTCCCCATGTCTGTAAGGCCCAGGAACTCTGATGGTAAGAGGCCTCCTGTTGCTTTGCTGGGCATCTGCCCCCAGCCTGAGGGTTGCAGGGAGGAGAGCTGCCCTGAAAGGGTGGCTGTGGGACACTGGTCCTCACCTTGGTGTCCTGCTGCAGGTCCCCTTCCAGAGGGATGCCCAGGGGAGCCACCTCACGGAAGTCAATCACCCAGCTCCTGTTCTTCCGGATGTCGTGGACCAGCATCACCCCACCCCTGCAGCGAGAGGGAGGTCAGGGCATGGCACCGGCTGCTCCTGCAACAGCTGCTGCCGTAGAGCCAAAATGAAGAGTGCGAGTGCCACTGGGGCCAGCGTGACAGGTCACTGTGGCAGGTCACCAGCCCCAGCTGGTGTGGGGAATGCTGCTGTCCTTCCCCAGAGCACACACCAGGACAGCCAAGGCAGAGCCAGTGTGGGATGCAGGCAGCCCTGTGCTGAGCTTGGTGAGGCTGGATCAGTCCCTGCCAGCCTGGCCAGGGAGCTACTGGCTCTGTTCCAATGCCAGGTGGGGACAATCTGGGATTTTCTTTCTAATATGAGCAGTTTTGCAACAAAAGAGAGTGTTTGTTTACACCAGCAATGGGTGGTGCAGCTGGAGCAGGTATTAGATGGCTGTGGTTTATGCAATGCTGCTGAGCCCTCCTGCAGAGCCAGGAGCATAAGGCTCATGTGGATGCCACCCTGGGGATGAGGGTTGGAAGAAGGCCATCCCTCACTGCCATGCCTCCCTGGCAGCTGCCTAGAGCTGGTATTGGACCCCGATCTCAGGAGCACAGCTTATGGAGGGGAGAACTCAGGCTCTGAAAGCACCAGGACTGAGCCTGGGGCATTGCCAGCTCCTGGCACACTCACAGTGGGGCTTGTTAGCCCTCTTGAGCCTGGGGCTTTCCTGGCAGCCACTATGGCAGACAGAGCTTTTCCCTCCCTGGGGGTCTCTGTCCTTCACTGTCAACAAGGTGCACAGGAAGGGGCCCTGTCCCTGTGCAGACGAGGACAGATCCACCACCTGATGTCAGAGACCTAGTACTACACACTGGATCTCATGCTGCCATGAAGGTACTTCTCAGCTGAGAGGGACTTTTCACAAGATAGTTGCCCAGAGAAGCTGTGGCTGCCCCATCCTTGGAAGTGTTCAAGGCCAGGTTGAACAGGGCTTAGAGCAACCTGGTCTAGTGAAAGGTGTCCCTGCCCACGGCAGAGGGATGGAATGAGAAGAGCTTTAAGGTCCCTTCCCATTCTGGGATTCTATGAAACCATTTCCTTGAGGACAACTGGAGGTGACAGCCCAGGGTGAGTGACCAACACTTACCCTCCAAGCCCTGAGGTGTGGGGGTTGACGATGCCTGCGCAGAGGGCTGAGGCGATGGCTGCGTCCACCGAGGAGCCCTGCCTGCCCAGCACCTTCGTGCCCAGTGCCGTGCAGGGCGCCGCGTCCGTCACCACGGCGCCGCGGTGGAAGAGCTGCCGGAAGAGCAGAGCGGTTGTGCCCAGGGAGCAGTGCCAGTGCAGCCCAGATCTTCACCCAGCAATGTGGGACCTGAAGCCTGAGGCCAGTGCCAAAGTCATGGCTGATCTGCATTTTAAGGTCCCTCCAAATGCTGGTGGTAGTCATATGTCCCTTGGCACACCACTGCTCCAGGGCAGCTGCGTGTAGCCACGCCATCAGCTCAAACAACTTACAACAGTGGACATGCTAAGCTGGGGAAGCCACAACTCCGTCTCCCACAACCCCAGAGCAAGGTCAGACTAATCCTCAAGAGCAATGGGTGACCAATGAGTGCTGTCACTGCGTTGCAGGAGGTGGTCACTGGGAATGGGACTATAGCTACAAAGAATGCAGCATCCCCCTCAGTACCACAATTTGCTCTCATCCTTCCCCAGAACCAGCACCAGTGCTAATGCAGTTACAGGATGTTTTAAAAGCTTGATTTTAACCCAGTGGTACAAAGGTGATGGCGATTACTGGCTGCCCATGACCCTTCCCAGGCTGTAGTACTTGGCAGATATTCTGCAGGAAGATCCAAGCCCATGGCCATGCTGCCTTTGCTCTGCAGTCGAGCACTGAGCTGTGGGACACATTAGCAGAAGGTTTACTTCTGTTTTCAGTTATTTCCCTGCTTGGTCCTGGATGGATCTTCCAGAGGTGAACCTGAGCATTTATGCCCATAATCCATAAAACTCTCTCCAAGTGGACAAGATGCCTACTGTCTAAATAAGGACTGTTTTTGGAAAGCACTCACACCAGGCTCAAACCTCAGCTGGAGTCATGGCAGTGGGGCTGTCTGTTCCACCTCAGCAGCACCCCCAAACAGCCCCCCACACCCTGGCCACTGGGCAGGCACTGAGCCCAGCTTGGCTCTCCAAGTACAACCTCTAGGTGCAGTAAAAAGTTTTTGAGACAATTTGGGGTACAGACTCAGCACCTAGGGCCTTGCTGACGCTGGCTGTGGCTCACCAGCACTCACCCTGCCAGACTGTGGACAGGAGGAAAGTTAGGGAGCTTCTCCTATTTTCGCAGCCAAAGCCCAACTGTAAAGCCAGCGTTTTGTCTTACCTGAGGGTCCCCAAAATAGATCTGCATGATGAGGGCCACCGTGACGCCCGTGGCGAAGGTCAGGCAGGCAGTGATGATGACAGTCAGCCCATCCTGCCGGCAGCTGCAGTCTCCAGAGAAAGGGTCCTTGCTGGTCTCCTGGAGAGGGGACACGTCCTGGCTTCCCATCTCCGAGGAGGATGAGGGCAGGCGCTGGAGACGCGCAGACTTCAGGAAGGAGTCTGGGTCTTTGTGGGCAGCAGGGAGAAAACAAGTGTGAGTTATTGAGCAACTCAGGACTCTTATTGCAGTGTTTACCCAGCGCTAATGTTACATGGAGCCCCTTCCAGCATGGCTATCACCTTCCCCATTGATCACAGCTCTCAAGAGCCTTTCTGGCTCAGATGCTGCTTTCGGTCATTTTACTGATCCCTTAGTTTAGCTCTAGTTATTCCAAACTGACTTCCCTAGAGATTAAGAGGGACAAAAACTGCCTGAATTTTGCTCCATTTCAGTCCATTCATCAGTCTTCGGTGATGGGCCCAGTTACTGCTCCGCTTGAAGGGGTCCTGAGCACTGACTTGCAAAGAGGTCTCTGAAATGCAGCAGGACTGAAGAAAAGGAAATTAAGATATAAAAAAAAAATCCAGCAGCTTTATGCAGAGCTGTGTTTCAGCTAAAGCACCTGAGCAAAACAGAGGCAAAGCAAAACGTGGCCTGGGCACAGAAAATACCTCTAGGGAAGCATGGAAAGGTGAGGGCAGAGAGAAGCAAACCTGCAAACTGGAGGCCTCAGGACATTCACCCACTCTGACGGCAGGAAGGACTCTGCTTTAATTCCTTGCTTCCTCTGGCGGATGAGGCCCACTGGGAAATGAAGCCACTCACCCCAACGCCTGGTTCCAAGATGGCAAAGCAGTGGGGCAGGGGCTTGCTGGGCAGCAAACACAGCTCATCAGGATGAAAAAGTCTCTCTTTTGCTCTGAAAGGTGCCTTGAATCTCTGCGAGTGTCAGCTGCCACCTTCACAGCCAGGAGGACACCTGAGCATGCCCTGCCTGTCCCCCATCACTGCTGGGCACACGGAGCTGCTGGGGCAGCTGTGAGGACGTGCCCATCCCTGCCAGGCACTGAAAGGACCAAGTGGCTCAGGGCACCATCCAGGGCTCCTGGATGAATCGTTTCATGGGCTGCAGTGCCCCGCACACCTGTGGTGGGAAAAAGAGGAGCACCAAGTGGAAAAGACAAGATGAGAAGCTTGTCCCTCCACACAGGAGATGTTTCCTGGGTTTGGAAAGGGAGAAGGGAGTGAGCCCGAAAGCCCGCATTCCCCATCACCCCGCCTGCCTCTGTCTGCTCTGGCAGGTGTTGTCACCATGGGGACAGCCAGCCCAGTCCTTGCTGTGACGTTAACAAGACTTCCTGGGTGCAGCTCTTCTGGGGCCAGGAAGGGAGGTAGTTTTAGTTTCAGTGATGCTGCAAGCAGGAGTAAACTCCTCACAGCCAGGGAATCCCCTCAGGGTGAATTTAATCTCATTCATGCTGTGGTGGTTTAGGAGTGCAAAGAGGAAATGCTCAGCTTTCCCAGACTGTGCCTCTGAGCACTCACTGAGCCCCTCACCAGCTTCTCTGGTCTAAGTGAGTTGGGCCTGCAGTGTGTGGGCAGAGTGGGAGGACTGGTTGGTGGCCTTGGGTGGGGGCCATCACAGGCCTAGCAGGGGATGCCATTGGGGACGGATGTCACATACAGCCCATGGCACCTCCAAGCAAGGCCCCAGCCCCACCAGTGGGGCAACAGCAAGGAGTGAGCTGGGCTCCTCTGCTCAGTCCCTCTAGGACACCGGCCCTCTGCTCTGCTCCTGTAGGTCTGGTGACAGGCCAGCCCAGCACGAGGGGACATGAACACCAGGGAGCAACCATAGGAGAGGGCAGGCCACAGCCCTGCCACCACACAGAAGCACCTTCGTTCTCCACCACAGACATCTCATGTGGCCCTAGTCACTTAGTCTCTGTGACCACCAGTGCTGTATGGAGACAGCAGGGCCATGGTTTGGGGACAGGAGCAGCTGGAAGGGCTCGGTCGGGAGCACTGGGGCACAGGAGCAGCCTGCACAGCCAATGTGCAAGTGCCCATCCCACCACCAATGTCCACTCTTTGAAAGACAAGCCACCAAACCCCATTTGGCTTTCGTGGGGGCTGTGAAGGAGATGTGGCTTCACAGGGGAACCAACGCTTTCAGGAACCGGGAGCACCTCAGCTCTGGAGCCACTGCAGAGGGGACAGCAGAGAGCGGAGCCGCCCATGGGCTCTGAGCCATGGAGAAGGACAGCTAGCTTCTGCAACACAGTGTTGGACAACTGTGTTTCCACATCAGGAGAGTAGGAGCCCCTCCAGCCACCCCATCTGTGGGCACCAGCACAGCCAAAACCATATCGAATTCTGGGTGTGAGACAAGAGGCCTAGTGCTCCCAGAAGAGCTGTTCCCACACACCTGTATGCAGTGGCTTTGGCACCAGAGGGCACAGGGCAAAAACGGGCAATGGGAGCTTCACCTGTGGGCACAGTGGGACAGGGCAGAGGGCAAGGGGTGCGAACATGGGCCTGGGGAGTTGGATGTTGACAGCTGAACTGCAAAGCAACCCCGGAAGATGAAGGGCAATTCTGATGGGAGAAACTCGACATGGGGGAGAACTGTTTCTCTCAACTATAGAGGAGGAAGCAATCAGTTAAAAAGAGGCAGAGGGTCTTCTCATGGATTAAAGGATCACCTGACTTTATTCCAGCCGACCACCAGTGGAGAGATGCCCAAGGAGCATCCCAGGTGGAGGGATGATGAAAGAGCATCCCAGATGGAGGGATGCTCAAGGAGCATCCCAGGAGGCCATACCCGAGAGGTCCAGACTGGAAGGCCAAGCTGCCTGTGAGAGAGCTCACTCCAGGCTGCCCTGGGATGCTCGGTGGCGAACCCCTGAATCTCTGGCTGCCTTCCGCGCCCGCTGTTCCCGGCCCGCCCCTGCAGGGTGACCGCGGGACCAGGGCACAGGGAGCCCGGGGAGCCCCGCCCGGTGCGCGGGGTCGGGGAGCTTGGAGGGGCCCGGGGGCCGCGGGCGGGCGCTGCCGCCGCCCCTCACCCGTGTCCTGCTCGCCCAGGAACGCGTCCTCCTCCTTGCGGGCGCGGAGGCTGCTCTCGGCCGCGCCGCCTGGCTCCTCCTCGGGCAGCCGCGGGAAGCTGGTGATGCTCATGTAGTCCACGGGCGAGCCGACGGCCAAGGCCCGCTGCCGGCCCGGCACCGCCTCCGCCGGGACCGCCATCGCGGGCCCACCGCGCCGGTCCAACGGAGCCGCACCGCGCCGGGCCGGGCGTGGCCGCCGGAAGGGGCCGGGCCCGAGGGCGGCTCTTCCCGCGGGGTCGCAGGGGCGGCAGCGCTGGGCAAGGCCCGGGGCGGGCGGGGCGGTGGGGGGGGCTGGCCCGGGGCCCGGCCGGGGCTGGGCTCCCCTTAGCCTTTGATCCACAGCGGGGGCAGCAGTCTCAGTCCCCCCAGGCCAGGGGCGTTCGCGGTTCGGGCCAAGTCGCTAGGGGAGCTGGGTCCAAGATTTCTTAGTCCTTCCTCCAGAAGGCTGGAAGAGCTTCCCGAGAGACTGTGTGCCGCCGCTGATTGAAAGCAGCCTGTAGCAGGGGGCCTCGCATGTGACGTGTCACCTATGACCACGGGGCAAGGGGGGTCCAACCCCAGAGGGACCATCAGCAAGAGACGCGGTGACATTGCCACTGAGCGATGTCTCTGCTCTCCCATAACCTTCCGACGTGGGTTGCTCGTGAAGGCCCTCTGGGGCTGAGAGCTGAGGACCGAGTTCCCCTCTGCGGAACAGCGGGTTTGGTTTGGTGTTTGCAGGTGAAGCTGGCCAGGCTCACCTGGCACTGGTGTCTCTCCCTGCTCCTGGCTCCAGCAGCACCCGCACAGGTATCAGGAGGGGCTGAGGCTGCCGGGCAGCACAGCTGGTCTGCACAGGGCCAGAACTGGGGCCATACCTGGGGCAGACCTGAGCTGAAATATTTCATTTTCCCCCCTACAGTTCTTTTGGAAGTTGACCTAAAAAACCCAGTAAAGTAACTGGAAGATGGAAGAGATTGTTTCTTTTCATGGCTCCAAGCTTGTGAAAATCCGTTATCCCCGCAACAACACTGGTGTCTCTCAGCTTGGCACACACTCTTGGCTGTTTGGCTGCCAGGTCTGAAAAATCCTTCTACTGCCCTAATCTCTCCTGGACATCTGTTGTTTTGGGAGACAGAGCATGTGGAGTGCTGGGCTGTTTGGCTCTGGGGAAGTCACCTGAGAGGTATGTGTCCTACTTTCTCATCCTCTAATGAGCCAGCTAATACTCTCCACTCTTCCCTGCATGAGCAGCTCCATTAGCTCAGTGCTTCTCAACACAGGGAGATGTAAACCTTCCTTTGTTGTGGCAGTAGTAAGGTTTTGGTTGTGCCTTCAGTGGCCTGAGGGCATAATGGCCACTGCCAGTTAGTAACTAAATAAATAGGAATAAGAATAGGTTTGTTTGGCTTCTGCAAGCCAGCCTCAGCTTGCTCCACTTTCAGGCATCTCTCCAGTGTCCCCATCCTCAGCAGTTGGAGGGGGGTCCCTTCCCCACCACTGCAGCTCCTCTAAGGCTAGGAGTGTGTCCATACTGAATCCTCCTCCACCCACTGCCTGGCAGAGAATTAACAGATCAACCCAACAAACAAATCCAAACCAACTGGTTGTGGCAGGAGTACCCACCTCAGCCCCTCCGGCCGGTGAGCCGGCCATGTCCCGGCTGGCCGGCGTGACCAGCCCTGTCACACCCGCGTGGTGGCTGTGGTGGGGCAGGAGGTCAGACCCCGCTCAGTGAGGGGTAATGTGACTGTATCTGACCACAGATCACATTCAGTGGGGCTACAGACTGAGCCCCAGTGGGGATCAGTGGAGCTGCTCCTCCTCGGAGCTGAGGGTCAGCAGACAGGGGCTCTCCTGAGGAAACTCCTCAAGGCTGAGAGCCCTCATTGCGTGAGGGATTGTGCATTCTGGGTTACCCTTCTGAAATCGTGAGAATTCTTACAGTTGGGTAGTTCCAATTCGATGTAATGAATGTGTATTCAAATTTTGGCCACGCTTTAATTGGCTTATTTGATTTATCTGGTTTAACTGGTTTATAAAATAAATTCATTTGAATATATTATTTGTCTCAATTTTATAAGCCTCTGCAATATATGTGGAGAGCAGAATGCCAGCAACAGTGAGCCCAGCCTTTGCAAGCTTAGAAATCAAGCTGTGGAACTGCAGAGGTGCTAACACCCCATGGAAGAACAAGGGCTCCTCAGTGGTGTGCTGCCACACCAACAGGCACCGCTCGCTCTAAGGACATCCCAAGGACTGCTGAAGGCAAGTGACAGCAGCAGCATTCCCTTGCTGGGCCAACCCCCAGGTAACCGGTTTTGGTCGTGCTGGTTTGCATGTTTAGCTGGGCTCTGACAGCTGGTGTTGGCAAGACTTGAGATACCCAGTGGCACAGCCACCCCCCCCAACACCCCTTTGCACCCACACTGGTTTCCTCCCTTTAACACTGAAAGTAACCTGCATTAGTTTTAACAGATGGTACTCCTGAAGCCCAAAAGAGACCAACAGAAACTTCTCTTCCAGTTCCACACCAGAGTACACTTGCTGCTCATGTCCCAGTGAGGTTAGGCTAGGGAATATCTCCCTCTCCTTCCAGCCAGGGACTGGCTGCTCTTTGGTGAAAGTCAAAGCGATGTTCCTGCATGTCTGCAGCTACCAGGGAGCTTCACCGAGCCCGTGGGCAGTGCAGCCTCTTCTCTGCACCCTCTTGTCAGCTCCATAGGGATACAGATCCTGGTGGAACTGTGTCCCAACAGCTGTGGCTTCCATAGCTCAGCTCTCCAGCACAGGAAGGACATATTTGTCCCCAGGTTGCTGCTCCATGCAAAGACCCCCCACCAGCCATTGGTTCACTCTCCTTCCCATCAAGAAGAGAGGGCAGAGCAGGCTCATTGTGCCAATCCAAGCCCTGCTCTCCCATGGCAGTCCCTCATCCAGTCCTCCTGAGCTCGAGTTCTGCCTCGGCTTGCAGCCACTAGAACTGCAAAGAAGTGCAAAGCACAAGAAATTCAGCTGGTGGGAGCACAGGCAAGCAAGGAACAGAGCAAAGGGGCAGGAAAGCAGCTCTGCACATGTTACAGCAGTGCTCAGAGTCCTGCTCCAGACCAGCCTGGAGCACTCTGGAATGCAGCAGTGGCTCTGCCATGACTGTGTGTCACGTGGCAGGGACACCTGCTGAAGGAGCAGAACAGTTTAAACAGGCAACACTTGGCTGAACCTGCTTAATTGAAGCATGGATCTAAGCATTATCTACTACTGTCACTAAGAATGCTTCTGGCCTCTTCTGAAAGTGCAGGACTTGAGCCTGCAGCACAAGAGATTTGAGAATCCCCAAAATTTTTACCAAAAAATCAAACTCTGAAAGAAATTCCACACTCCCACCATTTTATGAAACATCAAAGACCAGACGACACAGAAGCTGCACAGTGGGTTATTCGGGCAACATTTATTAGAGCATTTCAAGTATACAATGGTTTTACTGATGGCTGTGAGCAGCTAAGATGCAGATGCCAGCAGGAAAGGGTGACCTAGAACTAGCAGGCTGTGCAATTCTTGTGGAAAGTTAATGGTTTCAGCTGATAGAAAAGGAAAAGAAAGTAGCAGACTAAAAGTTTGAACAAGTTTGGGGATGGAGAGGAGAAAATATAGAAGTTATTATTTGAAATCATTTACTTAAATTGGCCACTCACAAGTAGCAGAAGCTGTCTGCTATTGCACTCTTCCCTTGGCATCCCAAGGACCTAAAATAGCCAGGGGTGTTTTTTCCACCAAGAACAGACAGCATTTTCCCTGGTAAGAATGGAGGCCTGCACTGGTGGGCAACTCCAGAGCCCTGGCTCAGCACTTGGAGATTGAGACCCCTGGCTTTGCACACTCACAGGTGAGAGCCAGGCTGTGGCACTTCCACCAGTGAGGAGGCAAAGCAGACCTGCAGCAAGAGCACACTAAACTATCAACCCCTTACTATAAGGCAGCTTTAGGTCAGGACTCTTTTTGGGTGCCTGAGCTGTTTAGAAAAGCAAGGACCACATGGCAACAAGACTACAAGGTCCTCTGACAAAAACAAGGACTGTGCGTATTTCCCAAGAACTATTTCTGAAAGACACTTCCTTAAAAATATCTTAATGCAGAGATTCCCCTTTGATGCACAAAAAGGGCACAACTAGGGAGGGACTGAGCTATGAAGTGACCAAGCACCTCACAAATCAGAAGCTGTGTACTCTGCCAGACTTGCAAGTCTGCTTAAGATAATAGCTGCCTCAATTGTGTCTTAGTCTCCTGCATTTATTAACAAGGAGCAGTCAAATTCAAGAGCTTAAAACCAAATAAATTTAAATGCTAACATTTAACAGGGTATCTCCAGAATGACTGTCCTTTGAGACTATGAAGCTCTGAGGTATGTGATAGCAACTTGGTAGTCAGGCTGGCAGAGTGCAGTGGAGCTTCCGAGCTTCTTGAATACATCTTGGTTAACCAAATGAATCAATTCTTCCTAGCAAAATTGCTTAAAAATTTGCCTTCAGCAAAAAGCATTTAAAAATTCTGATCGACAGCTGATTTGCAAGTAAAATAAAAAAATATTAGAAATGGTTAACAACATACTCTGTTTAATCAAATCAGATCTGATTACTACAAAAACATGCTAAGGGCAGCCACCAGCTCATGTCCTGGGTGCTGCCATGCCCTCTGCCCACGTACCTACAACTGCTTTTGAAACACTGTTTGTCTAAAGGACAACCATGGAAGACAAGTCAGGATTTAATGACAGATTTCAAACAGATGGGCATACATACATTAAATTAACAGATTCAACCTTCAGCACACAGGAGTTTGTAGAGATACTGGCTAGAGTCACAGAAAGTTACACATGTGAACAGTTTTGAACCACTTCCAAAAATTCCAATGGCTTTTTAATAGTTCCAATAATTCATGGGTATATAAAACAGAGACAGGCTTCTCCAGCAGAAGAGTTGGGGCTCCTCCAGGCTAATCAGACGTCTGGTATGGAAGGGAACTGGTTTGACTTCCCCACCTTCCCACCAGTCCACTAAAGACTAGGACTTATTAAAACCTTCTTGATTTACTGACTACTGATTTAACAGGCAAATGCTGCAGACTGTGTCAATCATAGTGGATGGCAGTATAGAAGATTATCCAAACAACCTGTGGGGAGGAAAGGAAGTGAAGTTTATCTGGATACCTCTGGAGGGGGTTCAGACAGCAAACAAGCCTCAGGCTTTGCTCTCAATAGAGGACTGAGGACTGAATTCCAGCTTTGAGATGGTCTTGGGGAGATTTCAGGATCACCACACGGCACAAACGGTGGCATCCAACTTGCTTGACCTCTGGGGTGCCCAGCTTCTCCACATAAAACTCCCACCACAGCCCCTCCGGTGATTTAGAACACCACCAAACCAAGTGCTGTGATTAGAGACTTGAGTGAGGGGAGTAAGGAAAACAAAGACATTCAAAACACCAGCTTAACTAGCTCTATATGGAACTCCACCAGGATATCTGGGACAGAGGATGGGAAAACATAAAAGTTAAGTGGTAGCTGTAAAAGTACAGCTGCCTGTTCCTACATCCTTTCTTACAGAGAAATCCCAGGCACTGGCACCGTATTTTATAGCCAGTAGCCATCGGATTTTGTGATTTTCTTTCCCAAATCAATGTCACTTATTTGATAATGTTAACACATCTCTTCTCTCACCACCTCACCTGCCCTCCTTCCAGATCTCTTCCCTCAGAAAGTGCACAAACACAATTCACTAATCAACTTGAGGAAAGCAAGAGGCATTACCAGAAACAGTGCAAAAGATGTCATGAATCCTTCCTTCGTTAGCTCCCACGTCCCGCCATACTCCTCCTCATCTATCTGCTGGAAGCTACTGAAGTAGAGGTACAGAACACCAGCATTGATCAGGCAGAATCTGGAGGAAAGAGGTTAGGAACTGTCACTCCAGTGATATGAGCTGCAGATATCCCACATACCATACAGTGAAATATCTTTCATCCACAGGGGAAGCAAAGAGGAACTCTTCCTGCAGTTTCCCAGGCAGCTCAATCACCTCCTTGAAAAGCCCCTCCAGGTCAGCTTGCCATAGTATGCCAGGGTGGGATGAAGTTCACCTCACAAGGCACAACCTACTCCTAGTAGGGCTCAAAAGGCAGAAGTCAAAAGCTGGAAGTATCCTCCAATCTGCAAACCTGCACATTTTCCTGTCCTGGAGATCCACAGTCCTGCTCCCACAGAGAATTCAATCTCCTTGTGTGTGCTGCTTGATTCTGAGGCTGCTGAGAGGGAAGACTGTTGCTTCCATGCTCAGGGTAACATCCCTGTGAACACCAAATGTGATGGCTTGGAGATGAGAGTCAGGAAGACTCAACAGTGCCCTGAGCCCCAGCACTGGGGCCCAACCTGAACCAGCTCTCAGTGCTCTCCAGTCTGTGCTGACAGTTGGGCTGCAGCAGAGAGAACAAACATGTTCCTGTTTGTCCTTAGATTTGCTTGGCTTTACACCACCCCAGCTTAGGGCTGGGACAGCCTGGAAAGGGACAGGATGGTGTCCTGAAAGGAAGGCTGTATGGGAAGGGTGGTATGAGAACACACACACAGTCAGTCACCAGCTGAGAGCAGCTGTGTGACTGCAACAGCACAGAGAAACCACACACACGCTTCCAGCAGCTTTTAGTTTTCCATAGTACACCAAATCACTCTTATTAACATTAAGCACAGGAATTCTTCTCCTGGGCAACCAGCAATAGAACAAGAGGATACAGTCTTAAGCTGTGCCAGGGGAGGCTTAGGTTGGACATTAGGAAGAGATTCTACACAGAAAGAGTAATTGGACATTGGTATGGGCTGCCCAGGGAGGTGGTGGAGTCACTGTCCCTGGAGGTGTTTAAGAAGAGACTGGATGTGGCATTCAGTGTGCTGGTCTAGTTGACAAGGTGGTGTTGGGTCATAGGTTGGACTCTATGATCTCAGAGGTCTTTTCCAACCTAGCTGATTCTGTGAATTGGCTTAGGTGCCTGAAGGTGCTTTGTGAATTAATGGATGACTACGTAAGGACATGCTCACCTACCCCACACCTGTTTCTGGGGGCACTTCAGATTCATTTCTTTGATGTAACTATTGATATAACTATTGAGTTCCTGCTGGAGCATCGACCCTTTGCTTCCTTGGCACAGCCAGGACACTCGGGAGGAGGGACAAGATGACAAGTGAATGTTGCCTAAGAAAAGTTGTGAGTCAGGCTCCAGCTTGACTGTGAGACCTTGGCCAGGGAGAGATACTTGAAAATGGAGACAGCTCAGAGCAGACCCAGCACCTTCCCAGAGCCCATGTCCAGAGCGCAGGGCTGCATTCCCATCTCTGCTGTCCCTCAGAAGCTTTCAGGCACGTGTCTCCGCCAAACAGATTTTCAGTTCATAACTCACTGCAGCCTTCAGACACCCGTGGGGAGGCAACCTGGCTCCCACATCCTGTGGGGATCCGATGCACATGCCCCCTTCCAGGCACTGCCTTCCCCCACACCACAGCTGGAAGAGCTGCATTGGGAAGCGCTGCCCAAGCACTGCCAGTGCCGCTCTGCCTGCCTGGGACCTGCAGCCTCTGGGGCTTTGAAGAAACCTTTCCTTCTTCACAAAGAAGCTGCCCCTCTTATCTGGTGACAGAGCCTCTTCTCCGAGCAGGGCTCCTCCCTCAAAGACAAGGACTACCACACCTCTACAGACATTCCTTCTTGGGAGATCACACCAGGCACCACACAGCCCCTGTTCACACGTGCAGGACACACATCCCAAGTCAATTAAAACTCCTGTTCCCTTCTTCTGCTCCCACCCCCCTTAACAAAATAAAAAATAAATTAAAAAAGCATAAATCAGGCTGAGGAGAAGGAGGCTGATGGACATGTTATGATTTGGATGAATTTCATGGCAACGAACAGTCTGGAATGCAATGCTGGCTGTCAGACATAGCAGGCAGAGCCAGCCCACTGCTCATAGCACAGCCTCGAACAGGCTCTGAGTCCAGTCCAAACGTGGGAAAGTACATGAGACAGAAAAGGAAATAAATCTTACACTGCTATTCCCACGAAGCCCTTCAGTGGAACTACTCCCCAGATGATTCCCAAAATAACTGCAATGATCTGCCGGAACCAGTAGATTACATCTAAAAACTCGTCCTGAGGAGATAAAGCACAACAAAGATTTTGGCATATATTACGTTTCCTTTTTTTAAAGCATCATACAATTGACAGGTAAAAATTGAACACAATGAACACTTAGTTCTCCATTAAGAGTATAAGATATTGCATTAGAACAGATAAAAGCCACTTAGGGCATTGTGCATCCTGGGCTTCTCTGCTTCCAAATTAAATACACAGCTTTGTCCTCTGATGGGTGAACTGCAGAGGTGAACAAGTACCGAGCCTCCTTGTTTACTAAAGATTCAATAAAAGTTCACTGGAATAAAAGTTTAAAGAGTTGTTTGTGCTTTAAGACTGTTAGGGCAACTCTCCAGCCAGGCCTTCCCGTGCTCATGAGCTCCCAGAACCCAGAGCAGCACCCAGCCCAGCTGTACCTCACTCCTGTGCCTCCCAAGCAGCAGGGATACGCTCACTGCTGTTTGTCCAAGGGACCACACCGATGCACTACTGCAGCTGGACAGTGCTGGCTCACACTTTAAATAAAGATTTACTTAAGCTCACATACCTTTTCCCAGCCTCCCCAAGGCTGGGATTGTCCCACCATACCCCAAACACCAACAGCCTTTGTGATGTTACTGTAGGATGTGCCAGTTGTTTGGTTCCATGTGGAAGACTTGAATCCATGTCAAGTAAAGACATTTCCCTTGGTCACTACACTAGTCAGTCAGTTCAGCCTTCAGTTCACACCCTACTGCACCAAAACGTGGGCACAGCTGTCACTGGCCCCCTGCTGACTCTGGAATTCCAGCCCCATCAATCAGAGCGGAGGGGCAGGGACAGACGAGCCCTACCAGTTCTGGGAGTAACAGGTTAAGGCAAAAGTGACAGTCTGTTCCCCAAGGAAATGCCGCGCAGATCGTGCACTTTCCCCACGCCGAAAGGCAAAGCCAAAGGCAGGGAGCAGAGATCCTGGAACACACATGGTGTGCCCGGGCCGTGCCACGGATATGGCAGGGGCCAGGACACGGCAGAAGCTCAGGGCAGCTGGTGGCCGTGCTGCTGGGAGGCAGCAGCAGGGAGAAGCACTGAGCAGGAGCACGGCAGCACGTGGGAGACACGCACAGGAAAACTGAAAGTGGATTCAGTTTCTAGTTTTCCTTTAGTTACACGAATTAAATTTTTATTTAATCCAGGAAGAGTTTAACCCACAAGCCAAATGTAACTGAGGTATTCTAACAATAATGCAGGTTGTGCTTCCTTGGCTCCCCGCCCGTTGGCGCTGCGGGCACCGGCCCGGCAGGGGCTTTACCTGAGCTCAGAGATGGCGGCTCCTCCGACCCCCCCGCGGGACGGAGCCGCCCCGGGCCCCCCCGAGTCCGCACCTCACGGCCCCCCGACCCCCAGGGCCCACCTTGTCGTGCCAGGCGGAGTCGCTGCGCAGCGCTTTGCCCCACACAGACCCGCGCCCGGCAGCGCCGCCGTTGGCCACCGCGTGGTGCTGCGGGTGCGGCGGCTCGTCCCGGCGCCGCCCGCCGCTCATCCCGCTCGGCCGGAACCGCCCGGACCCTCCTCGGGACCCGCCCGGACCCTCCGGACCCTCGGCCCGGAACCAACCCCGGCCCCGCCCGCACTCCACCAATGGCGCCGCCGCCCTACGGCGGCCGAGAGGGGCCAGGGCAGGACGGGCGGGGCCAGCGCTCGGCTCCTCCTTCGGGAACAGGGAATGGGGAAGGAAAAGGGGGGCGGGGAAGGGACAGGGGAAGGCTCAGGCTGGAAGGGCCGGTTTTCGGCGGAAAGGCGAGACAGCAGCCCCTGTGTTGTCCCCACATGTTGGGGGGGAGAGGGACCTTGGGACCCCCGAAGCACCTGCTGAGCCTGCTAACGGGGCCGCGTGGGGATCTCGGGATCTCGGACAATCCCACGGGATCCCGGACAGCTTCGCCTGCGGCACATTGTCACCATGCGACGCCGTCGGCTCACGGCTCGCAGCCAGGCTTTGGAGACGCCCCAGCTCCTCCCTGGGGACGGGCTGGAGGGTGGGGAGCAGGGCAGCTTTTGGGACACACGCGGTTGTGCCGCTCGTTAGCTGGTGATCTGAGCAGACCTTACAGCAGCCGAACATACGGCGGCTGTGGATCAAGTAATGACATGTGGAGTTCTAAAGATTTGACTAATTTTTATATTCTTGCCTTCCAAGAGCAGTGGTGCTCAAGCGAGTCGCACTCATCATGGAGAAACATTGAGAATTATTTCTGCATGGCGTGGGCTGAATATTTGGTTGGGATTGACTCTCTGTTATCCTCTTCAGGGTGTGATTATGTGGGCATAATAATCTACTTCCCAATTACCATTAAATAAAAATCTGTACTATTGACTTTGACATATGGTCTGATTTGCACCTTAATTTGGGCAGAGGCATCTTTCTAATAATTTTCAAGAATCTGATCATAACATGCCTTGCTGCTGATTCCAACAGGATCTTTTGGGGCAGACTGACCCTCCCTGGGCCCTGTGGGGTTGGCAGGGGAGCAGGCAGACAAGTCCTTCTCCCAGGCCTCAGATCACTTCCAGCCAAGGCCACGTAATTTAAATACAGATTATGCAAGATACTTATGGACTTCAAAAGTATCTTGCCCTGCTCCAACCATCAGGCCTCTGATCACATGTTCAGCCCCTTGGGCATTTGCCTCATGCCAGAGGCTGGTTCATGCCAAGGGACCCACATGGCATTGGCAAGAAGGGACGTGTGTGTGTGCGGGGTGTCATCGCTGTATCTCTGGCAGATCCTGTGCCTCTGACCCCACACCATGACAGGGCCAGGTCACATGTGTCCTGGTTCCAGCCTTGCTCCTGGGACACTCCTCGGTTGCCTGGGCCGTAGCAGCCCCAGGTACTCTGCACCCTCTGCTCTGTGATGGACGCACCGAGGGCAGGGGGAGGTGACAGCTGCAGCTCTTCCAGGCCTCAGGCTGTGTCCTAAGCAGGTGAAGAGTGCCACTGTCCCCAGCTCCGTGCTCCTCCCCCAGGCCACTTCACAGGGATAGAACATTTGCACAATAATGAAACACCTGGATCAGGGAACTGATTTAAAATTCACATGCTAAACAAAATGTCTTGTTTTACTCTATTTCCATTGCCTGATACAACTGGTCAGAGAAAAGCAAATTAAATTTGGGCTTGAAAGGGCCAGAAGGAGGCAGGAGAGGTGCCAGAGTGTGTCCTGAGGGTACAAGCAGCCCCCAGTAAGGGATGGGTGTTGGCAGACACTTGGAAATGGGGGAGAAGGATGACATGGAGAGCCCTGGGCACAGGCAGGGGAAGGGAGGAAGAGCTGGATAGGGCTCAAGGAACAGTATGAGGTGGCCCAGCAGCAGCCTCTTGTGTGCACACAGCTGCAGAGGCTGCAAAGCCTTCAAGGAGTTGACATGTCCATGCTGCCCTTCTCCAGCAGCTCCCCTCTGCAGGGGCCCAGCCTGACACTTGCTCAGTAGTGAGGAATTGGGGCTCAGTGAGGGACGGTGGCCACCCCGGAGTGGCTGGAGGATGGCTCCTAGGACCACCTGGACCAAACTGAGACCAGGATTCTTCTCCAGCACAGAAAACCCGGGGACCAGCCACAGGGTGGCAGCTCGGGCTGGCTGACTCCCGGTTCTTTTTTTTTCTTTCTTTTTTGTCTCTTTCCTTAAATTTTTAATAAAAAGATAAACCTTTCTGGGGACCCCCTGTGCAGCTCACAGGGATGACAAAGGTTCTGTGCTCTCCCTGGCTCGCCTCTGCCCTGGCACTGCACTCGGCAGCATTTCCAGCCCAATTCCTGCATTTGGCCAGCTCCTGATCCCGCTGCTTGTCCTTTGGCAGGGCTGCAGGCACATGCCTGCAGGACTATGATGAGGCTCAAGGTTGCTGATGGGAACGAATCGTGAGCAGAACCTGCTGCCCTGGAGAGGTGTCTCTGGACCAGTGACTTCCTACCTCGAGAGAAGGGTAGGAACTCCCCATCCCTGTTCCTCCGGGCTCTGGATCCCTGCTTGGGAATGGGGCAGCTCCCTGGCTGTTCTCTGCTCCAGGCCACTTTTTAGAGGGCCTTTGAGGGGCTGTTTTACGGGGTCCTTCTAGGATCTCGCAGCCCAGGGCAGCGGCAGAAGTCAGCGCTGACGGGTGGTCCTTCTGGCCACCGTTCCCTTTGCATAGCCCCAAGGACCATTGGCAGAGGTTTTCGGCCACTCGTGGTGCAGCCTGCGAACATCCTACGGCCTCTCCACGGACCCCACGGGCTGCTGCTCTTCCAGCAGCCCCACGCCTGCCCCAGGGACCCACCCCTGCCCCAGGGACCCACGCCGGCCACGCCATCGCAGCCAGAGCTGTCCAAACAGCCGTGGGCCCCGGGCTGGTGTCACCCGTCGGTGCCCACGGCTTCTTCAGAGAGTGGCATCCCTGTGTCCCCTGGCTGGGATGTGCAGGGGCGCCCACGGGGACGCGCCAGTTCGCAGACCCCCGGTACCAGCGCGCGGGACGGGGGCACGTGTGGGCCACTCCTTTCGTCTATATAAGGCCGTCCCGCCGGCCCTGCCCCGCGGCCCTGGCTCCGCCGCATTCTTCTGCCTTGTATGGGCCGAGCCGGGTCGGGCCGGGGCGGGCCGGGACCCGCTGCCCGCCCGCCCCGCAGAGCCGCGTCCCGCAGAGCCGCGCCGACCGCCTCGCAGCTCCCGCAGCTCCCGCAGCTCTCTGCTCTGGGACAGGTGAGGCTGCTCCGCCGGGGCCCACCCCGCGACAGGAGCGAGCGGCCACGGCGGGGAGGGGGGTGGCCCCGGGCGGGATGGAGAGAGCGGGTGCGATGGAGCGGGTGGGATGGAGCGGGCGGGATGGAGCCGGGGGCAGTCCCGGTGGACCGCGCGGGATGGAGCCGGGGAGAAAGGATGGAGCAGCCCCGACCGTCTCGTGAGAGCGGAGGGAGCAGAGGGAGGCAGCTCCGCCGCTCCTCCAGCTCTGCGGTGCTGGAGCTGATGCCGAGGTCAGCCCTGGGACCGGGGTGACTCGGCGGCAGGAGGATTCCGGGTGAGCCCTGCCGGGCACCCTCTGCCCGGGAAGCCTCTTGCCAGGCCCGGCAGGCGTGTCCGGGCGACGGCAGGTGAGGATCGTTCTGAGCCAGGCTCTGGGGAACTGTCCGCAATGCCTCGGAGTTGGGACATCCCAGCTTCCCCGGCATGGCACAGCTAGAGGAGCAGATCCTGCCGCCCGCGGTTGCACACGCCTCCTGGTCTGTGAGAACTGTTCCTGTCTGGAACATCTGCTTTTCCCCCAAGTACTTTTGCTGATGGCCAGAGGCAAGATATGGATGCATGCGTGATGCTCCAGAGATCTCCCCAGTGACCTGGGAGCAATATCAGGCAATAAACTGCTGTAAGGCAGAAAAGCCTTATTTAGCTCATTTTCCTCAGCCTTAAACACAGAGGGATGTTGGTTTTTTTAGCCTTTCCCATGAAAACATGAGGTCCTCTTGGCTTCCCTCCTGGCATGCCCTTTTGGTACAAAATGTTTCAACTGTGATAAAAGCCAGGAATACTCTAAAACGTGGATGTGTAGGAGAAGGCGGCAGCTGGAGCAGCATTCTTTGGAGTGGAACATCCCCGAGTGTCAACAACCACCGCTGCTGACCAAAGATGGTTGGGTTCCTTCAGTTGCTGGAATTTTTTTCCTTTCTCTCTGGCAGGCTCTGTGCGCCGTAGGAGGAGTTTGTGGTCACCTCCCCCTCTGAGGCACTGCGGCCAGATTTCCCTGCCGAGGTGAGCCTTAATTCCCTGGGAAAATACCAAGCCCTGGTCAGGGCATGTTATGCTGCTGGCCCAAGGCCATGAAGTCCTTCAGCCCCGTGGTCCATTTCCCAGCCTCCTGAGCATCAGAAGATGCCGGGTGTTGGGTCCTTTGCATACTGAGGTTGCCTGTGCACAGGCTTCTCGTGGAGGCTGCAGAAGGCTTGCTGTTTGGAAGGGTTTGTGTGTGCCACATGGGCACTGTGAGGTCCTTGTTCCCTAAACTTGGCAGGAAGGAGCTGGTCCAGAAATGTTCTGCTGAACTCGAAGCCGAGCTCCACAGCTGTGCATGGGCCTGGAGAGGTCCCCAGTGTCTGGTGAGAACTCAGGGAGGGCTGGGATGAACTCTGCCTCCCGGGGGTCACTGCATGCTTTGCTCTGCCTCCTGACTCCTGCCCTGCTCCTTCCTTGCTGGCATCAGTGCTGGTGGCTGTAGCTGGAATGGAGACATAGCTCAGGGCTCAGGTTCTGCTTTCTCTTCACCTCCAAGCCCCCTTTGCCCATCTCTAATAAGGCAATAAAAGTAGCAGAACGGCAGCTGCCTCCACTCCTGCAGTGTTGAGCGGACTGGGGACTCCTCACACAGCTCCCGGAGCCTCTGGCTGGCATCCCAAGTGCATCCTGAGAAGGGCTGTGCTGGAGGAAAGGGGTAGTTTAACAAGAAATTAGGCAGGGAAGATGAGCTGCTGCCTGCTCTTCCTCCAGTGTGACCCCCTGGTCCATGTGTCCCGCTGTTTTGCAAGGCAGGATATCTGCTCAGAGGCAGTCCCAGTGCTGGGAGAGGTGCCTGCAGATGGCAAAGCTTTACAGGTGGAATTATGCCCTGGCTGCAGCACTGCCCTGCAGCCTCCTGTGCAACAGTGGGATGCTGCAAGGCACACCGTGCCTCTCACTGCCCAGTGGAGCTGGGTGGAGTGGGTGATGACCCTGCCCGGCTGTGCCAGGTGGCAGCAGGCAGGACGGAGGAGGATGGGGATGGGATGGGGCTGCCTGCCCTGGCAGCACTGCCATGTCCCTTTGGCTTGTCCCATCCTCCCCAGCGTGGCCTGGAAGCAGCACCAGGATGGAGTTGCTTGTTTGTTTTTTACCAAGGAGAAAACACATGGTAGTTTATATTTCTGATAACTGTGGATCTTTTCCTCTTTCTCTTTAAAACTAAACTGTTTACTAATTTCTGAACTCTTTAAGCCAGCCCCATGGTCCCTTAGGTCTGGCTCTCAGGTGGGGGAGGCACAAGCCTTGTGGTACAGGAGGCTGGGAGATGGTCTTGGCAGGAGCAGTGGCAGAAGGACAAGGAAATAAGAGCAGCTGGTGATGGGGTGACTTTGGGATCAGACCAGCGCATGGCTTTGTGGTGTCACTCCAGCACTCACCTCCTCAGCTCTGCTGCCCGAGATCTGCGGCTCCTGGGCTGGAACAGTGCTGGGATGGGGCTTTCAGTGCGGGTCAGCAGAAGCGGGACCAGTGTCAGCGGGTTTCCCTCTTGCTGCAGAGGAAGCTGAGGGTTTGGTGGTGCACCATTTATCTGAGCTGAATCCATGCCAGGATGCAGAGCATCAGGGCTGGGCATTCCCTGAAACACTCTCAGCACGGGGATTTGGGGAATCCCAGAGAGCCTCGAGGACCAGGGCAGCATGTGGGAGTTTTGCCTCAGTCAAACCAGGCCTCACTGCAGATCCCTTCTATCTCATGCACAGGAACCTTTCCCCACACTGACCCAAAAAAGTCTCTTCCCAAGTCCCAGCCAGCCCAAGGAGGCTGTCTAACAGCAGAGGTAGAATGACTGAGCTGGACCTGGGGACTGAGCATCTTTCCAGGGCATATTTTGGATCAAACAGCAGATCCACATGCTGTTAAAATCATACTTAATCCCCTTAAGGGGCACCATCTCTCTGGAGAGGTCCCGAGCTGGTTACAGCCAGGGCAGGGTAAATATTTGGATAAGATTAATTCCTGTGGTGAGATCAAAACTCCTGCTTATTTCTCTAGTCTTCTGCTAATAATCCTGCTAATAATTTTGTGTGTTTTGAAAGTGGAGCCCAGTGCTGTGGGCCAGCTGCAGAGCTTTTATTGCTGGTTCTGATGGCCTGGTAAAGCTGAGGTGTTGAACTGAGCTTCGCCACACTGCTGCTGTGGGATGTCACCCTGGGGATGTCACTGGCATGTGGCGGTGCCTGGCAGGGCTGTCCTGCTGCAAAGAGTTTTATGGTGGAGTAGTGCCAGAGGAAGCAGTGGGCAGAGATGGGCTGGGGGGGTGAGGTCTCCTGGCCACCCTGTGTGGGCACAGCTGGGCTCCCAAGTCCTGTTGCTCCCCTTGGCTAGCTGGTGACAACTGTCTCTTTCCTGGTGGGCACTGGGAAAGGATGTAGGGTTAGGAGGATGGTGGGGTGATTCGATGGCTGCTGTCAGGTGTTGGGTGCAGTGCAAGAGAGGGGGCTGAGGGCAGTGTGGATTCCATCCCAGTGCCACAGCCACTGGTGAATATGGGGGACAAGGGAGGACTGTTTCCTGGGGACTGTTTCCTCCAGGCATGTCCCCTGCAGTTAAAGGGCCATGCTTGGGTTTGGTGGATGCTCCCACAGTGGGATGGGACTGTTGTTGGGGTGTGGGAAGAGTCCCCAGCCCTGTCTGAGCTTGGCTGGTTGCCAAGGTGTATATAACTGGGATTTGGCACTGCCTACTGCCCCTGGAATGTCCTTCCAGCACAGCCCAGCGAGGGGAGCCTGAGGACCACAGAAGGCTGGGGACCAGGCTGGTGGCTGCACCAGCCCCTACCTCTGCTCCCCCTTGAAAGAGTATAGAAGGAGGGAAGGGAGAGAGCTGGAAAGAGGGTCCAGTGTGGGGGGCAATGGGGAAGCTTTGGAAGGGCAGGGGAAGGCTGTTTTTGTTCTGCCCTGGTCCGTGCCGGTGCCAGAGTCCTGCTGGAAGGGGTGCTCCCCAAAGGTCCACAGTCCCTCCCGAGGCAGCACTAAGGACCCTGATGGGAAGCAGATCCCAGAGCAGCCAACCCGGGGGGTCCAGACCTGCAGGATGGTCTTGGCCCACAGCTCACTGGGGGTGTTGCTTTGTGTTGTTTCATGTGGCATGATGTGGCTCCTGAATTGCTCTGTCCCAGGGCAGGGCAGGAGCCCAGGTCACTGCTGCCCACCAGGCATGGGGCACACAGAGCACAGGACTGATACTCTGCTCTTCCCCCGGAATTCCTTCATAATCCATTAATTCACCATTGCCCCCACAACTGCTCTCCAAACCAGACGCTGGCCCAGATGAGGAAACTGAGGCCCAGGGCTGTGTGTGAGGGAGGAATGGCTGCAGCAAACACAAGGGCTTGGAGCAGTGAAGCTTCCCTGGGCTGACCTCAGGCCAACCTGTACCGCAGGACCATCCCAGCCTGTCCCACAGGACCATCCCTCTGCCAAGCTGGGCTTTGCTGGCATCCTGCTGAGTTATGCCTGGCAAGATTCCCCTGGGAGAAGCCTAAGCATCCTCCTCTCAGTCAGTGTAGGTGGTTGCTGCGCATACTGAGCACCCCATACAGACCTATTTTGGGTCCCCAGCATCCACAGTGCAGGGTGGATACACTGACTGCATCCCTCAGCCTGGTAATGTGGGGATATCACCAGCCCCCTGCTCGGAGACTGTGAGGGAGCCTGGGTGCCATCCCAAGGTGGTAGTGGGCTCTGTGCTCTAGCCCTGTTCCTGCTGGGGGCTGGAACCCCCACCTTGGAAGGATGAGGTAGGTTTTCCTGCCTTAGTGGTGCTTGCAGTCCACATGGTCCCTTTGCCGTTGCCCATGGTACACATATTGCCCCAGCTGTGTTCCCAAAGGTCTGTCTGTCCCACTGCTGTGTTCCCAAAGGTCTGTCTGTCCCACTGTTGCCTTCCCTGGGCTCTCCCCTTCTCCTGGCATTCATTAACTGTAACAAGAGCACCAGTGCTCAGTGTCCGACAATCCTGGTACTGCTTGGCCTCTCTCCCCTGCCCTGCAGGGGCTCTGTAGCCCCTTGAGGTTAATAGTCCCCTCTCCCCTCTGCTTCAGGGCCCTTCCCATGGGCTCCCCAGGCAGGGTGGGGGGCACCTGGGCAGGGAGAGCAGTGGCAAGTGGCCTTTGACCTGGCAGGAGGTGGGATGGATGGATGGACAGAGGGGGATGGGAAGCAGTGGTATGTGAGGAATGTGCCCATAGCAGATAACCCCTTCCTGCTGGGTGCTGGGTGCTGGGGCTGCTTCTCTGCCACAACATGGAGGATTTGAGGTAAACCCACCAATCCAGGAGCTGGGCTGGGGCTTGGGAGAGCCCTGCCAGGGTGAGGGGAGGCTGGAGGGGCATGGCTATGATCTACCCAAAATGGCCAGACACCCATCCCCATAGCCCCCTGGGACTGGCACCCAGATGAGTGCTGGGCTGAGCATCTCTCCCTGTGCCCATAAGCAAAGGGGACAGGCAGCAAGTGGGCTTGGGGGCTGCCTGCAACCCCTGGGGAACAGCCCTGGGGAAGGAGTGCTAGTGGGCACTGCCTGCGCTGGGACTGCCCAGGGGACTTATCAGAGCCCAAGTCTTGCCTGTCCCCATGTCCAAGCATGTGACCTCCTTATCTCCCTGTTGCCAAACTGTGTGACAGCCAGGGAAACTGAGGCATGGGATTGGGGCTGCCAGAAGTTTTATGTTCCTACCCCTGCTCCAGTGCTCCAGCCTCCTGATGCTCCTGTCTCCAGGTACCCCCCCAGCTGCCAAGATGTCTAGCAAACGTGCCAAAGCCAAGACCACCAAGAAGCGCCCCCAGCGCGCCACCTCCAATGTCTTCGCTATGTTCGACCAGTCGCAGATCCAGGAGTTCAAGGAAGCCTTCAACATGATTGACCAGAACCGTGATGGCTTCATCGACAAGGAGGATCTGCACGACATGCTGGCGTCCCTCGGTGAGGAGGCCCTGCCCTCGCAGCCCCTCTGCTCCCAGCATCTCCTCAGGAGTAGGGAAAGCTGCTGGGTGACCTAATACCCACACCCAGTGCTGGAGACCAGCTGTGGTGGGATGCTCCAAAACCCGCAGGGGAATTCTCTGCTGGCACCAGCTGACCACAGAAAGTGCATTTGTGAGACACCCAAGGGCAGCAGCTCGGTGTGCTGCTTTTACAGACGTGCTCACCAGAAGTTAAGAGACCCTTGGGGCTGGAGAAGCTCTGCCCTGGGAGCGAGCACGAGCTGCAGGCATAGGGTATTGGAGTAGTCTCATCCTAGAATGTCACCTGAGGTTGTCCCCTCCTGTTGCTCTCATCTGGGGTAACAAAGGCTAGTTCCCATGCTGGTGTGATACCTAGACTGGTTGAGACATGCAGGTCTGCCCCCACACCCCACCTGGAGCTTGTTTTCCTTTGCTGCAGACTGTGGCTCCCTCCTCTTGCTCCCAGCCGTACCTTCACTGCACTTTGGGAGGTCTGTCAATGATTGACCTGGCAGCCAAACCTGTTCTGGAGGTCCTGGCTGGCCCTGGGAGGAATCTCCCTCCTCCCATTGAGCTGGAGCTCTGGGAGCAGAGAGGGGCCAGTGCTGGGGGCACAGACCTCAGCAGAGGAGGTTAAACCACGATAGGACAGGGGCTGGGGACATCAGCAGCATGAGGCTCGTGTGGAGACATTGCTGCCTCTCTCCGTGGGGGGGCTGGGTGTCAGCTGCCAGGGGAGTGGGAAAAACCATGGGTTTCGTTCCCAGTAACCCCTAAATTAATTACTGCATCTCCCCCAAGGCAGAGCTTGGTTACAGACATGGATTATAGCATGGAGAGAGATGCTGAGGGGGGAGCACTGGGCACTGCAGAACCCCCCTCCCCATGTTTATGGGGTGGTGAACAAGAGCCAGCAAATTAATTTGCAATGAAAAAAAGCCCCGTCCAGCTGACTGCATGGGCTGGCCGTTGCAATGGGAGCTGGGGGAACAGGGGCCTGCACCCACACCCCTGCCTGTGTCCCACAGGGAAGAACCCCACCGACGAGTACCTGGAGGGGATGATGAGCGAGGCGCCGGGGCCCATCAATTTCACCATGTTCCTCACCATGTTTGGGGAGAAGCTGAACGGCACTGACCCGGAGGATGTGATCCGCAACGCCTTCGCCTGCTTCGATGAGGAGGCGTCAGGTACAGCAGGGCCCTGCACGCAGCCCCTCGGGCACGCAGCCCCTCGGGGACGCAACCCCTCAGGCACGCAGCCCCTCGATCACGCAGCTAGGGTGAGGACTGGGGCCAAACCCTTGGGGACAGACCCCAAGCAGCTCCAGAGTGGGAGAGCTGGACAGGGGTGTCTTCGGGAGAGGGGGGGAAGGTGCTGCTGCTCAGCTCTCATGGTGTCCCCTGCTAACGCTGTCCCCTACCCTCCCTGCAGGCTTCATCCATGAGGACCACCTGCGTGAACTGCTGACCACCATGGGGGACCGGTTCACCGACGAGGAGGTGGATGAGATGTACCGGGAAGCGCCCATCGACAAGAAGGGCAACTTCAACTACGTGGAATTCACCCGCATCCTGAAGCACGGGGCCAAGGACAAGGACGATTAGAGCCCTGGGCCACTCACCCCTTCTGCCTCCTCCTGTGCACTTCCCCCACCCCTCGGCCACCCTTGTTGTCCCACAGCAGATTCTCCCCACGGGAAAATCACACCTTCCAGGACCAGCCCACATCAGGACAAGCTTAGAGGGAACATACTCCTGTCACTGTGCCACTGTGCCCATCCATCAGCCTCAGCCCTCCCCTCCCATCGCCTCTGCCACCCACAGGCTCACCCAACTGAACCCCCCAGCCTGGCTGTGATGCCCCCCCCCCAGCAGCCATTGACCCCCTCAAAGCCGCCACGCCATTGGTCCCTGGAGCCGGGGTGAGCATCCCCCACTGGCCTGCAGGGATTTGGGCTGGCTTGAACCTGAGCGATCCCCATCTCAGGGCCATAACACAGAGGGAAAGCATCTCTCCCCTCTCCTCTCACATTCTCCTCCTTCAGGAAAGAAATTCTGCTTTGTTCCTCCTCCCTGGTTGTTTTATTGCTTTAGAGCCTGATATCTGAGGGATTCAGGAAGCTGAAGTGGTGTATAAAGCCTGATGGGTGTGATAGAGATGTGCTGTGTGTGGCTCCCTCATGACCAGTGCCATGCTGTGCTGCTGCCTGTCAGGTTTCGGAGGTTGGTTTGGGCACTACATGTCCCCACCTTGCTACCATTGTCAGCCAGGGCCCCTTCCAGTGGGACAGACAGTTTTCAGAGACAAATGGCTCCCAATCTGTGTAAAATCAGCTTGAGCATTATTTTCTGCCTTTGCTGGTGGGATGAGAGTCACTCTGCTCAGCCCCAGCATCGGGGTGGGCTGAAAGACACTTGAGAAAGTGCTGGCCATGCTTCCCCATCAGCTTATCCAGGGTCCTGGGGGCTTAGTCACCTTTCTGTGTCACCCTGAGAAGATGGGGGGGGGGGCAGGAGACAGAGAGGGTAAGAAATGAGGATGGGATTTGTCCCCTTGATTTGGTTATTTATCACCATCCTGACAAGGGTCCTTCTGCCTTCCAAAGTTTTTGTCTTAAAGTGCATCTTTAAGTCCACCCATCTCCCTGGCCTGGAGGGAGGGATGAGTTTCCTGCAATTCTTTATTTAAAATGGGGGGAAATGTGATGAGAAACCCACAAAACTGGTGAGGGCACAATGTATGGCAGAGAGGCTCCCAGTGCTGAGAAAGCTTGGATGAGGTCTGTGCAAGCTCTGTGGGCACATGCTGCTGGGATCAGAGGTGTCAGAAACCTGCCAGGCCCCAGGTAATGCTCTCACCTGAGAGATAACCCATGACTGAAAAGCTTCTCCTTGGTCTCAGTTCTTCTATTTTGAAGGCACTGCCAACACCAGGAAAAAGGAACTAAATTGTCAGGGACACAGAGATGTGAAGGGCTGAACGTGCACTCTCCCAGGGAGCTCCCCAGGGACAGGGCTCGTGCTCTGCAGCAGCAGTGCCAAACCAGCCCAAGGATGCCAAGCTCCTTGCCTAACTTCATGCTGTACCAGGGAAAAAACACTTCCAGAGCAAATTCCCATGCTGCTGGGAGGAAGGATGCTTTATAAAATCCTCCTTCCCTGAAATGCAGATGTCACTTTGGGGCAGGCAGGCTGATGCTAGAGCTGTGGGCAGATGTCTTCTGGGGGTAGCTGCATACAGGAGGGATGTTCAGCCCCACTGATCCCAGGAGATCACCTTGTGTGACCAGCCCAGGTTCTCGCAGTGCCGCGAGTGGGATGGACGCGGTGGCTGATCCCAGCTGTGGGCACTGCCGACCCCAGCTGGGGGCTGCCACAGGCTCTAGTGTGGGGCTCTCAGAAGTGCTGCCTTGAGCAGCTGCCAAAACTGTTGGGTCTGAGCTGCCCTGTTGCTGGAAAGGCCATGGTGACATCACAGGACTCTCAGGACAGGGCGTCCTTCAACCCTGAGGCAGCAAAGCAGAGGAAATTTTTTAGTGGACACTGGGGTACGTATGGGAAGAGTAAATAAACCTGTTCCACTGGCACAGAAGTTGTGGCTGCCCCATCCCTGGAAGTGTCCAAGGCCAGGTTGGATTGGGCTTGGAGCAACCCTGTTTAGTGGAAGGTGTCCCTGCCCATGGCAGGGATGTGGAATGAGATGACCTTTAAGGTCCCTTCCAGCCCAAACCATTCTGGGACTTGATGATTCTGTGAAACTCCAAAACTACTTGGGCTCATGTGAACCTCATGCAGTTCAACCAGGCCAAGTGCAAGATTCTGTATCTTGGTCACGGCAACCCCCAGCATCAGCACAGGCTGGGGGCTGGGTGGGTTGAGAGCAGCCCTGGGGAGAGGGACTTGGGGGGCCTGGTGGGTGACAAATTGGATGCGACTCGGCCAACTGCCCTGGCAGCCCAGAAAGTCAGCTGTACCCTGGGCTGAATGAGAAGTAGCATGGGCAGCAGGTCAACCTGACCTGACTAATTTCAAAGGTATTAAATAGCATCGAAATAAAACAACATTTATTTTCAGAAGTGGTTGTTTGGGGCAGGGGAACATCAACTTAAGCAAATAACCCTGCTTTTGGGTCAATCTAGAAGAGCTGTCCACAGTGGAAAAGTGTGTCCTGATGCTCAGAGGGCCCCTCCTGTGTTTCAGTTTGTGCCCATGGCCCCTGGGTCTGTTCCTGGGCACTGCTGAGCAAAGCCTGGCCCTGTTCTTTCTGCACCCTCCCTCCAGGTATTTATCCACACAGATGAGATCCCCTGAGCCTGCTCTGCTCCGGGCTGGGCAGTCCCAGCTCTCTCAGCCTCTCCTCATGGCAGAGATACTCCAGTCCCTCCATCACCTTCATTGGCCTGTGCTGGACTCTCTCCAGTCTGTCCCAGTCTCTTGTACTGGGCAGCCCAGCTCTGGGTCCAGCACTCCAGGGGTGGCCTCAGCAGTGCAGAGCAGAGGGGAAGGGTCCCCAGCCTCCAGCAGCTGTGACACTGCTCCCAGTACACCCTGACTCAGGAGTGTTTTTTTCTCCAGTGCTGTAAACTCCATCCTAGTGTCCCCAGAGCACCACGGCTCCTCTTTCCCTGTCCAGTGATGCAGGTTAGAGAAATATTAGAGAGGCAAAGGGTATGGCAGTACCTGCTGAGAGAGGGTCTGTCCTTGCCTGTGCTCTCTGGGAAGGACAAGAGGAACAGCAGAGCTTCCCCATGGGAAGGGATAGGAGGAGATGGAGGGGCTGCAGTGCCCAAATGTAGGGCTCCAGTGTTGGAGCCCAGCTCCCAGGGGAATCCCACTTCTACTGGGGAAATTCCAGCCTGCAGGGGTCCACTGGCCCTGCCAGAGAGCAGGGAGCAGGACCCACTGCTGGATGCAGTGGCCCCAAGGGCAGGGCGGCAGCAAACAGCCAGCACAGCCCACCACAAATCCACCACAATCCATTTTTTTCCTTGCTAAAAATGAAGATTTACATATCATAGGATGGGCAAAGGGTGGAGAGAATCCTGACTGAGATGGGTCAGTACCCTGGGAGGCTGCCTAGGGACTCCAGCATCCCCCTGGGATTCCCAGCATCTCTCTGGGAGTTCCAGCTTCCCCTGTATTTCCAGCATCCCCCCTCAGGCTCTTGCTCACTGATTGTTGTTCAAATTGCTGAAGTTTAATAGTATTATCATGTCAGTGTGCCTGGGCAGGGCTCAGCCTGGACAAGCTTACAGTGGGAATGGGCAGAAAGATGCCCCACAGCCCCTGCCCTGGCCCCTCATCCCAGGGGCTCTTCATTCCCCATCAGTTGGGAGCTCCCTGGCTCCTGTGCCAGGCTGGGCTTGCCCAGGGATTTAGGTTGCCCTCATGCTGCACTCAGACACCCAGTGGGATTTTTCCAAAGCTCCTTCCACACTACCAGTCCAGGGAGCACAGGGGGGTGGGAGGGCCTGAGGGGGCTCATGGCTGTTTCCTGGTTGTCTTAATTTGGCAGCTTTTTCCAGAAGGTGGGAGCAAAAGTAGACTGCTTGGAAGGATAATCCTGTTGGGGCACAGTGGATGACACAGACCATTGGGGGTGTCCAAGGGGGGTCTGCAGTGTCACCCACCAGGAAATGGCTGCACAGGGAGGAGGGCAGGCAGGATGAACCCTGCCTGGTGATGGCCCTGGTTTGGAGTGGGCAGAAGTCAGCCTGGTGTGAGAGGACTGGAGGGGCCAGGGGATGCTCCCTGCCCGGTGTGACCCTGTAGTGTGTGGCATGTGCATCCAAGGCTCCCACCCCTCACTTGTGCTTCACCAGCCCTAGCTCTGTTGGCATTAATGGAGCAAAAGCAGGTTGAGGCGCAGTTTCACTCAGGACGTGGTAGATTCAGCAGCAACTAAACAAATGCTTTAAGGAATTCTCCTTTTTCTTTTTTTTTTCCAATTTAATCCTTTATTGCACCACGCAAACTGGCCATAAAAGAATGTTTTTTGCATCTTTTCTCAAAAGGAAAGGATCCTCATCTTTTACCCTGTGAACATCAAAGAGGGGAGGGAGGGGAGCCACAGCACAGCCTGCAGAGGTGGTGGAGCCTAGCAGGGGGGAGCTGCCCCAAGGCCAACTCCTGCACCAGGGTGATATGGAGCGGGATCTGGTGACCTCAGGGTGTTGTGCCCACCAGCACACAGGTCCCTGGGGAATGCACACATGTGTGTGAGGCTTGGCTTGGCAAGGATGAGCAATGGAGGGGCAATGGACATTCCAAAAAGCACATCTCCAAGAGGACATTCCCAAGACAGGGATCTCTGCTGGCAGGCCTCTGGGCTGGCTGCTGGACAGGGTCATCTTGGCTTCCCGTAGTGGAACTTCTCCATTGCAGGAGCTGGGATGTGCCACCGGTGCTCAGAGCAGCTCTTCTCTCTGTCGTTCCCACTGATGAAGATACCATTCCAGGGTGTCCATGACAGACACGTCCTCTCTGGGCTCAGCTGAGCACCCTCTGGGCAGAGGGTGATGGTGTGACCTAGCCCTGCATCTCAGGAGGGCACAGAGCTATGGTGGGGAAATCCCATGGGAGCCACATTCCAGACCAGCAGCAGGCTTGCATGCAAACAGAGAGATTTGGTCCCCAAAATTCAAAAGGTGACCTTGGGCTCTGCTGTGGTGGTGGTGAGCCACAGGGAGAGCAGGGGCAGCCCAGAAGGGCTTCCAGAGACCTTGCCAAGCCTGATGGCCATGGCATGGTGAGAGTTCCACCTGGTGCCTCCTTGGTCATCACCTTTGCTTGGACACACCTTCCATTGTCATGGGAACAGTGATGTGCTGAGCTTCTGCTCAGATTTCCTATCTAGTTAGACACCAAAGAAACCACTGGTGGTGCCTCATGGTGGTCTAAGGTCCCCAGGGCTGTCACCCACACCTGCCCCCACAGCTGCTGTCCCAAGGCCTGGCCCTGTACCCTGCTCACAGACACCAGTAACCCGCCGGGGCTCAGCAATAGGATTCAGCCAGGGGGAAAGAGCCTGTGCAGTGCCTTGTGGAGTGTCCCTGGGTGGGTGTCCCTGAATGGGAGTCCCTAGGTTGGAGTCCCGAGGTGGGTATCCCGAGGTGAGGGTGTTCCCAGGTGGGTGTCCCTGTGTTAGGTGTCCCTAGGTGGGTATCCCTGCATGGATGTCCCTGGGTGGATGTCCCAGGTGGCTCCAGGTGGATGCCCGTGTGCAGGTGTCCCCAGGTGGGTGTCCCCGGGTGGGTGTCCCCGGGGGGTGCCCCTGTGCGGGTGCAGCTCCGTGTGGGGGTTCCGCAGGGCCGGGCGGGTGTGGGGTCTCCGAGACTCCCTCTCTCCCTCCCCGCTCCCGCCGGGGGCTGTGTCCGAGAGCGGGGGCCGAGCCCCATCCTCGCCGCGGGGCCGTGCGGGCAGGGGTCTGCCGGCGCCAGGTACCGGCTGGGGCTCGGAGGGGCGGGAGGACCCCGGTGCCCGGTGACAGCCGGGGGCGGGCGGGCCGGGGCCGGGGGCGGGGGGCCCGGCGAGTTCCTGCCTCCTCGGGAACAAAGGGAACTCTGTCTCGGCATCTGTCACCGCCGCCCACCCAAAACTTTCCGCCGCGCCCGGCCGCCCGGCCGCCGCCGCGGGACGGCCCCGCACCGGCCCCGGCACCGAGAGCCCGGCGCGGCCCATGCGAGCGCCCAGGCGGCGGCGCGGGGGTGAGGCAAAGATGGATCCCGGGGGGCGCGGGGGGAGCGGGGCGGCCCCGCGCCTTTGTGCGGGACGGAACGGGACGGGCCGCGCCGCCGCCTCGCAAAGTTTGCGGGAGCCGCGGGCGGGGCGTCCCGCCCGCCCCGCGCCCGCTGTAACTTGGCCGGCGGAGTTTGCCCGGCCGGGGGTGCCCGGGGCCGGCGGTGGAGTGCGGGGTGTGAGGCCGCGGCCACTTTGCAGCTCCTCTGTCCCCCCGCGCCCGGGGGGGGCCGCGGCTGCCGCTCCCCCGCTTTGTGTCGGCGCCGCGGTACCTGTTGCGGCCGGAGGGGCTGCGGGGCCCGGCCCGACCCGCCGAGCCCCCGCACCGCAGCCCGAGCCGAGCCGAGCCCCCGGCCCGTGACAGCCGCCCCCGCCTCCATCCCCGCCACACAATGACCCCGCGTGGTTCCTCTCCCACTCTCCAGCTTCGGCCTCTTTCTCCTGCTGAGATTGTTTTTATTTTTAACTTCCCCTCTTCACCACTCCCCCTCCCCCACTTTATTTGTTTTTTTGCCCCCTGCGGTGCCCCCCGAATCCCGAGTGCCCCCCGAACCCTGAGCGCCCCGGAGCCCCACGCTGAGCTCCCCCGCATCCCGGGGCTCTGGTCGGTGCCGCTGTTGTCCCCCGGAGCCTGTCGCTTGCCCCCCCCGGGGGTCTCTGCCTCTGGTTTCCCCCCCCCCCGGCGGGGCACAGAGGGGGTGAGACCCCTCCGTTGGAGGGGGTGGGGGATCGGTTGGAACTCTCTCCTCCCTCCCCTGGCCGGACACTGCCTGATGCTCCCTTTGGCTCCCTCTTGCCAGGCTTTAGCCAGGAGGGACCCGCGGGCAGCTCCACCATGTCGGACAGTGACCCGGGGGAGGAAGACGGCGCCACGTCCCCTGACCCCCTGCAGTCCAAGAGGAAGAGAAGGGGCAACCTGCCCAAGGAGTCTGTGAAGATCCTGCGGGACTGGCTGTACGAGCACCGTTTCAACGCCTACCCCTCGGAGCAGGAGAAGCTCAGCCTCTCAGGGCAGACCAGCCTCTCTGTGCTGCAGGTAGGAGCCAGCCCCCACCTGCTGGGGACACTGCTGGGAACAGTGCTGGGGCCACTGTCATGCTGCATGGTACAGGAGAACACCACCAAGGCTCCCAAAGGACTTGGCACGCCGGGACCACTTGCCTCTGAAGGGCAGCGAGGAGGCAAGGGAGGGGATGTTGGGGAAGCAAAACCAACCTGTATGACAGGTGTCTCTTTTGGGGAGACGTCTGAACCCCGGGGGACCAGCTTTATGGCAGTGCTGCAACACAGAATTTTGGCTGACCGGAAGATGGAGTGAGAACTGGAGTGGGGACAGGCTGAACAATACCTTATTGTTAGTAAAAGCTGCACAGGTAGGAGGGTTTTGGGGGGTGCTATTTTATGCTGTTCCCCTGGACACACCCAGCAGAGGCCAGGGTGACCACCCCCTGCGAACAGAGCTGGGCAGGGGACAGTCCTGAGGCTGGGCATGGCCAGGAGTTGGACTTGATGAGCCTCATGGGTTCCTTCCAACTCAGCATGTTCTATGATTTTAACCATCCCAGGAGGGAGAGGCTGGGCTGGGCTTTGAGCTCAGGTGCACTGTTAAGTACTGGCTGGCTCACCTGGCCCCAGTTAGAGTGGGAGCATGTGCATCCCCAGTTGTATTAAGGGGAGCCCAGGTGGGGACTCCTCCCCAGGAGTTCCTTTGTCCTGCTCCTGGCTGATATTCTCCTTGTGGCACCATGATGGATGCCCAGGCAGGAGCCCTGGCCAGCCCTGGGGGTGAGTAGTGCTTGTCCTTCCTGCTCTGGTGTGCTCCCTGCTTGTGGTTAGAGTGTCTGGGAGAGTTGCCTGCAGCTGCCTGTCCCTGTGCTCCATGCACAGCCCTGTGTGCCCCGAGCCCTGTTCTCCCTCTCCCAGCCTGGCAGGGGGGAAATGAACGGGGGCTTTGCTCAGTTCTGTGGTTCTAGGGATACAATGGGGTGCAGGGGAGCAGGCAAGGGCCAGTGGGTTTGTAGCTGGACTCCTCTCCTGGAGCTTCCTCTGCACCTCTGGCTCCTGTCCCTGTGGCTCAGCACGGTCCTAGTCAGCCAGCCCGGACATGGGAGTGCAGGCAGGGCTGTCTGCTTTCCCTTTTCCTGGCCAGCAAGGCAAACTTGCTTATTAATTTTAATGTATTTCTGTAAGTGCTGGCTGTGCCACAGGTGTGTATCAGGCAGCTGCTCCCAGGAGAGGCTGGAGCTCCTGGGAGGGCTCGAGGCAGAGTGATGGCGGAGCAGCAGTGGGTTTGCAGCTGTAAGAATCTGGGCTTGTCCTATCCCAGGCAGGTATGGCGGT
Source organism: Corapipo altera (assembly GCF_003945725.1). Lineage (NCBI taxonomy): Eukaryota > Metazoa > Chordata > Aves > Passeriformes > Pipridae > Corapipo > Corapipo altera. The sequence goes on from NW_020884960.1 coordinate 1,799,817, forward strand.
GCCTGGCACACGGTGTTACCCCAGGGCTTGTGGCAGTGGGATTGGCACTGTCTGTGCCCTGAGCCCCGTGGGACCCAAGAGGGGGTTGGCACATGTGTGGGCTTATGCTGAAGTGTGGCCTTGCCATGTGCTGGCTACTGTTTGCCCCCGTGGACCACCACAGCCAGCATGTGCCCCTGAGGGGGCTGTCCTGTACCCCTGGGCAAAGGGTCCCAGCCTGGTGACATTCCTAGGGCCAGCTGAGGACTGACACTGGGATTTCTGTCCATTTGAGGGGATGCAGTGGGATGCCGTGGGGAAGCTCCATCTGCTGTTGGGCTGAAGGAGTGGGACACCCCATGGTGTGGCTGTGGGGTTCAATCTGTTGGTGCTGATCTGACCTCTCCAAGAGCCCCTGGAGCACAGGGCTCTGCTGCAGCCGCTGGCCAATCCCCCCGGGTCTTTCTTTGTGCATCCCCCTGCCTGCTCCATTGGCCTGGGGAGCTGGAGCCAGGCACTGGCAGACAGGGAGCAGGGAGACTGGGAAGCCATGTGCCTCCTTTGAAGAAAATTGGGAGGTAAGAAAGTGGCACCTGCTCCCAATGAGGCTTCCCAGATAGCAGCTTTCCAAGCCTGTGCCCTGCTGTGGGGATGGATGGGCTTTTCCTCCATGTGGAGGGAGGGGATGCTGCTCTTGCAGTGGTAGGAGAACAGACACTGCTTAAAGGGACGGGGTGGTGTGGGCTGGTGGGATGGCTGTGGTTAAAAAGGGATGGCTGTGGTTAAAAAAACAATAAGCTGCTTCAAAGCGGGAGCATAAGCCAGCTCCTGGGTGGGTGACACCATGTGATGACACCAGTGGTTGTGTGTGCCCATCTCTGTGCTGTGTTACCCAATGAGAATTGAATGCTGGAAGGAGCATGGTGGGGGAGACAGGCAGGGTTTTAGAGAGTTCTCAGCACTGTGGAGTTGGTCAGGTTTTTTGTTGGCAGTGCAGCCCTCTGGTTGGGGATCACAGTGGTGGATGTTCATGGGATCATAGGATCATGTCACGGGAACTCAGCTAAGGCTTGCAAGGGAGGAAGTTTGGAAGGAGAAAGGAAGTGAGACTGGTGCATTTGAGAGTTTTAATGCCAAATATTGTCTTAAGGACAGAAAAAGGACAACTGAAATCTTGCTGTGATTGAAGCTGTGGCAAGTTCTCTCTCCTTGAGGGAAATATTTCCCATAGCTGTTGAGTTAGGAAAGATCAAACATTTTTCCCCCTGATTTATTCTATTCTAACTGTTTTCTAGGAAGAAGGCAGTTATTTTAATGTAGTGTTTTATATAAAGATATTGAAACAATCCATGACTGAGGCTGAATTCATGGCAGCTAGGTTCTGAAGAGCTACCAGAGGTGCAGTCTCTGCGGTGTGCAAATGTTTGGAAGAACCTTTGCCGTGAGCTGTGCCCCTGCTTGTGGGCAGGAGGCACGGGAAGGTATCTGTGCAGCCACTGTCCCGGCCCCGTTAGAGGGTGGGGGGCTGCAGCTCCATCAGCTGATGGTTTCTGGGGTTTCCATCCATGCAGCCTCAGTGTTCCTGTCCAGGTCGGCAGCATGTTGACACTGGCATCAGCATGGAAACAGTTGGGCGTGCCAAGCTCCTGGATGGGTCACCTGGAGAAGGTAGAACTGTACCCAGCCTGGGACTGCTCTGTGCAGTACCAAGTCCTCTGGCTGGGGCGATGGCAGGAGCTGTGCCCGCTTCACCTGTCTGAACCTGGGCACAGGCAGGGGCCAGGACTCTGGGGCTGTGCAGTGGGGTCAGCACTGAGCCCATCCTTCCCTGGGGGGCAGCTCTGCTCAGGAACCACTGCAGCTCCTGTGGCTCCCTGCAGTCGTGCTGTGGCTTGTGGGGTAGCTGGGCCCCAAGGCTACTCAGTCTGTGCTCACTCTGTGTGCTGCAATGGAGAGAAGGTGCCAGCAGTGCCGTGGGGGCACAGTCCCTGCAGGGTGGGCTGGCAGGGCTTGAGGGGAGCGTTGCACCACGGGCAGCCGGTACAGGGGTGCAGGGAGGAAGGGGCTGCCTAGGCTGGCGGTGCCAGGCAGGAAGCAGCTGGTGTTCGGGTTTCCGTGGGTGCCAGCAGTAGTTCTGCCTCTTTGGAGCCCCACGGGAAGGAGGTGCCGAGCTGGGGGGGGACCTGTGGTAGGTGGAGTGTGTGGGTGCTGTTTGCTGGATCTGGGGGAGCTGCTTCTGGCTTGACTTGGGGCTGCAACCCTCCAGCCAGCGCTGTGTCCGTGTGGCAGCCCCAGGCTGACCCCACTGTGTTCCTCTCTCCTCCCAGATCTGCAACTGGTTCATCAATGCCCGGAGGCGGCTGCTCCCGGACATGCTGCGCAAGGATGGGAAGGACCCCAACCAGTTCACCATCTCCCGCCGGGGGGGCAAAGCTGGTGACGTGGCCCTGCCGCGGGGGGCTGGCTCCGGGGTGCTGGTGGTTCCTCCCGTGGGGGCCTCCAAGGTGCTGTCGATGTCGGTGTGCCCACAGGTACTGTGCCACCCGGCCCAGGCGCTGGCGGTGGTGAACACCCACAGCCCCGAGTGGGAGAAGCCTCCTGGGCCACGAGCAGAGCTGGACCCTGTCCCCAAAGCACCAGTGGGTGCCACCAGCAGCACCCTGACCCTGCTAGCGCGGGCTGAGGCTGCCAGCCCCACCCCCGGACTCTTCAACACGCCACCGCCCACACCCCCTGAGCTCTTCGGTGACGACTTCAGCAGCTTCCAGCTGCTGGTGGAGGTTGCTCTGCAGAAGGCGGCTGAGCTGGAGCGGCAGCGGCAGAGTGGGCAGCTGGCCCTGTCTCCCCACACTGAGCCCCCAGGAGCCTCCAAATAACCCCCAGGCCGGGTTCCACAGGGCGCCCTTCCCTGGGGGTGCCTGACTCTCCCAGCCTCGTGCACCTCTGACCAGCCCATCCCAGAAGTGGACTCTGGCCTCCTGGGGGGCTCTGATCTCTCTTGTCAGCCAAGGGGGGGAGAAGAAGGACTGTCCCATCACACCATCCTCCTGCTGGGAGATGTGCTGACTGCTGAGGGTGGTGCCCCGGGTGACAGTTGTGACCAGACCTTTGCAGCAGTGCTGACCTGTCCCTGCCACACTGCTGGAGCCGTCACTATGGAGCTCCCCTGGAAAACCTGCTGAGTTCTTCCTCTCTCCTGCAAACAAGGGTCCAACCAGCACCATTTTTTCAGGAAGAGAAAGAGAGAACCTATTTTTTTAAGTGTTGGTATCTATTTTAAGGACTATGGATGAAAAGCTTTTTTGTCTATCAAATCTCTGATCCCTTCCCTCCTTTTTTTTTTTCCTTTTGTTTTGGGGGGCTCTTTCTGGTTCCTGGTCCTGACCAGGAGCCCTGCCTTGCCCAGGGAAGGGCAAAGTACAGATGAACTGGAAACCTGGAGTCTCTGGTATTTTATCACATGGGAAAAATGGGACCCTCTTCTTCCATTTTAGGGTGTTCTGGATGCTGTCAGTAGAAGTCTCTGTGGTGCTGTTTAGCAAGTTTTGTTGAAACATTTTCCCTTTAATTGTGATTTATTATGTGATTATTATTTTTTTTTCATCTGTAAGCATTTCCACAACTTCCCCCATGTTTCCCTTGAGTTCCTGCTGAATGTGTGCACGTTGTGTCCAGAGCAGCAAGTGCATTGCCGAGCCTGCAAGGTGCTGACAGCAGGCTGAGGAAAGCTGAGACTGGGAATTTTATACCAACTTCTTTTTCTTTTCTTTTTTTTTTTTTTTTTTTTTTAGCCTTTGGAAAGGGGCATTTTGTGGGCATGGCCAGTGCATTTGGTGAGTGCAGCCCAGGGCTCCTGCGAGACCTCATAGCCAAGTGCTGATGAGCTGCACTGGGAAGGCTGAGGATGGATTTGCTGCTCCCTGTCCCCTCCCTCCTGTTCTCGCTCTCTGAGTGTGGCTGTGCCGTGCTGGGGACCTCTAGTGACAAATTGGTGTCTGTTGGGAGCTGCTGGGCCCCCCCACCCTGGCCTGGGGTGGTTTTTCGGGCTCTGGGGCAGCTCTTGGCTGGGCATCTCTTGTTGTCCCTGGGTGCTGTGCTGGTCCCAGGGCCCAGGCATTGCTGGTTCCCTTAAGATGTAAGTTAATAGTGCTGTGTATGCACTGTGCTACCTGTCCCGAGAAGCACTAATCACAGGTAATTAGCCTGATGAGTTGCATGACTGGAGCTGAAAAGGGCTGCAGGACCTGGTGCTATGCAGTGTCTGGAGCCAGCAGTGTTGGGGGAGCAGCACTGGGGGTGATGGAGCTGAAAGGGAAAAGCACTGATTTCAGGGACTGGTGTTCCCACCCCCCCTTTCTTCAGAAAGAAGGTGCCAGGGAGAGGGGATCCCCAGTGCTGGTGGGGGCTGTTGAAAGGCTTCCCAAGGTGTGTCACCTTGGCAGCAGCTGGGATGGCTCTGGCTCCAGCACTGGGCAGAGGGCTCATGTCAGGTGAGTGGTGCCCATTGTGTGCCTGTGGCCATCCCTTTCCTCACCACCAGCCTTTGCCCTCTCTCTCTTTTCTGGGGAAAGCCCTGAATTTTGACTCCCTCCCTTGTTTCACCCCCCTGCAGCCCTGTCCCTCCACCCAAGGAGGGAGAGGCTTTTCGGCCTCTTCCCCCTGATCTTGCCCCAGTCAAACCAAAATGGTTTCCTTCCCCCAGGGCTGTGCCTGTGCCAGGGGCTAGTGCTGCTGCTGTGGGATGGACCAGGAAGAGCAGTGAGGGCAGGGATTATTGGAATGAAATTATGGAGGAAAAAAAACCCTACTGTAAATATCTTTTTCTTTGTTTTTCTGTTGTCAAATAAAAGGTTTTTAGTTTTGGTTGTTTTTTTTTAAAATACGAGTTGTGCGTCAGACTGGACTGTGCCATTTGTGAGTGCCTCACTTGATCCTCCCCCACCACCAGCTCTGCCCACACATGCTGACACTCAGCCAAAGGAGCTTTGGAGCCAGAACACTGATGGGGTGGGAATATGGGGCCAGTGCCTGGCACAGCTCTGTGCCCATCCCACTGTCGTTTGGACTCATGTATATGCTCACTTCCCATAGGGTCTGATCCCAGTGTTGGGAGCCAGGAAGCATTTGGCAGCAGCAGAAGTTGGTGTGTTTGTGTCTTCCCTCCTCCTGGTTGGCAGGGACAGGGAAGCCAGCACAGCTCTGGGGGCAGGAGCCTTGGGAGGGGTGTGGGGGTCTCGCAGAGCAGCAGCTCCCACCAGCTTTGCCACAGCAGGCAGGGAACGGACCAAAGGTTTACACTGCTGCCACAAGTCAGAGATCCTGAGCTGGAAGGGCTCCTTGAGTCCAACTCCTGGCCCTGCACAGACACCCCAACAATCCCACCCTGTCCCTCAGAGTGTTATCCAAACCCTCCTGGAGCTCTGGCAGCCTTGGGGCTGTGCCCACTGCCCTGGGGAGCCTGTTCAGTGACCAACCACCCTCTGGGGGAAGAACCTTGTACTGAGAGCCAACCTCACCCTGCCCTGACACAGCTCCAGCTGTTGCCTTGGGTCCTGTTCTCTATGTCAGGGCTGTGACATGCTGGCAGCACAGGCACTGCTGCAAGGGGGGCTCAGGGTGCCCCAGGGGTCACTAGCCCTGCACACACAGGGCTGCAGTCCATGCCAGCTCCCTGCCATGGTGGGGGTGCCAGCCCCAGCCCCTTGCAGCCCCCTCACCCCTTCCTGGGCTGTATGGCGACCCCCAGAGCTCTGGGTGGGGGTTGGGCAGGGATGGAGGCACCAGGCCTCCAGCCAGGCCTCACTCCTGCAGCTCCAGGGAAACCCCTGGGCCACCACGGTGTCAGGAATAGCACCAGGATGTCCCCCACCTTCCATGGGCCACTGGTGCTTTGTGCTTGTGGTGAGGGTTGTGGAATGGGGCATGTTCCCATGGGGAATGGGGGGTTGGAGCCGGGACTCAGCCAGGGCAGGGTCTGCAGCCCACCTCAGAGGTCTGCAAAGTGACAGATGGTCATAGCTGGGGGAACCACAGCTGGTGGCCCCCAGCTCTGCTGCCCCTCCTGTGGCCTCAAGCAGCACCTCAAGGCTCCTGAGCTGCACAGAGGTGCCTTTGCCACCCATCAGGCCCTGGGGACCTGCAGACAGGACAGGCAGAGCCTCGGGGAGCTGCACCCACCACCATGGGGAAGGGACCACTGGCCCCAACAGGGGTCAGGACACAGTGCTGTGGGCGATGGGGCCCGGCTGGCACTGAGTGGCGTTCCAGGGGAGAAGGGCACTGGTCTGACCTATCCCACCCTCAATACCTTCCAGGGCAGCAGCTGGGACCGGTGATGGCAGGAGGGGCGCTGCTCTGTCCCAGCCCTGGGCACACTCAACAGCCTTGTTAATGCCACACTTTTCTACTTAAAAGAATGATCAAACGGTTTGCAGTGGGAGGGACTTTAAAGACGATTCAGTCCCACCCCCTGCCATGGGCAGAGACACCTTCCACTAGACCGGGTTGCTCCAAGCCCCATCCAACCTGGCCTTGGACACTTCCAGGGATCCAGGGGCAGCCACAGCTTCTCTGGGCAACCTGTGCCAGGGCCTCCCCACCCTCATATTGTGACATTTCTTCCCAATATCCCACCTCACCCTGCCCTCTGGCGCTGGGAAGCCATTCTCCCTTGTCCTGTCCCTCCAGGCCCTTGTCCCAAGTTCCTCTCCAGCCACCTTGGAGCCCTTTAGGCACTGGAAGGAGCTGTAAGGTTTCCTGGAACCTGCTCTCCTCCAGGCTCGACACCCCCAGCTCTCCCAGCCTTTCACAGCTCTTACATCACTGCCAACACTGCCCCAAAAATACCCACGGGTGGGTCAGGCCCCGGGCCCCCCTCCCTGGCAGCTGCACTCCCATTGCTGAGGCTGTGCCTCGAAGCAGCAGGGACCCCCCCTAAGGTCCCCGAGCCCCGCACGTGTGGCCGGGGCAGCACAAACCCACCCGGCTCCTCTTGCGGGGATCACCCGGGAGCGTGTCCCGGAATGGCCTCCCGGGGAGGCGCCAGCCCGGCTCCCGAGCCCCGGTTTGACGGGGGGGACCGGGGACACCCGAGCAGAATGTGCGGGGCCGGTGCCGCGGGGCCCACGTGCATTCACAGCAAAAGAGGCGCTACGGGAGAGCCCCGGGGAACAGCCGCTGTGTCAGCGGCTCCTGGGCCGGGAAAGCCCGGGGTTGCAGCGCCGGCCGGGGCACGGACCGGGATAGGGACCGGGGACGGGGCGGGCACCCCCGGGGACAAGGACCGAGCAGGGAGAGGGCAGACCCCGGAACACAGACTGAGTCTCCCCCCACTCCCCCCGGACCCTCCCCCGCCCGGGGCCCTCGGGGGCGGGGCTGGCTTTTTCCTGCAACTACGTATGTGTTGTGATTGGTTGGCAGGACCAGTCGCCCCGCCCACGGGTTATTCCCGGAAGTATGTTTGACACAAGGCCACACCCCCGTGTCCGCTGAAGGCGGCCATTTTGTTTCGCCCGCCATCTTATGATAGGGCGCAGCCATTTTGTGAAACGTCATGCCGCTCTGTGATTGGCTGGCAGCCATCTCGTGACACTAGGGTGCCCACGTGATCTCAGGCAGCCCTGTGATCGGCTGCGTACTCCCTCTGGCCTCAGATAAGGATTATATACGTGATAGTGGAATTGTCATTTAAGGGCGTGTTTAAATACATGTAAGACTTTTTTTGTTTATGTGTTATGCACCTATTTATATATGTAACACTTTATCCCTGTATTTGTATGTGTATATGTACGTACTGCATATATATGTAATTTAATATAGTTATGTAATTAACATATGTAAGTGCATTTATGAAGTTGTAGGGATTAGGTAATTTTAATATCTTTAATATATTTTAATATAAATTACATCATACTGTATAATAATATAGGGGTTCCCTGGTGGTCTAGTGGTTGGGATGTGGTGCTCTCACCGCTGCAGCACGGGTTCGATTCCCGGTCAGGGAACTTCTCTGGGCAGATGGAGCTTGTCAGCCCTGTAAGGCCATCCATCTAAGAGAAGGTCACTCTAAACAAACCTATGTCCTGAGGACCTTGCTGCCACCGTCCAAGCTCCCCAGGACCTCGCTGCCACCATCCAAGCTCCCTTGTCCCCGTCAGATGAACCTTGGGATTAAAGGGTGGGCTCAGTTCAGTGCACACCGTGTCTCACCTAAAAAATCCACTGCACAGGCTCAAAGGGTAAAGACCTTTTCCAAATCTTTGTTCGCGAAGACTGGCCATGATGATGATGGTATAATAATATATAAACACATAAATATTATTTATATTTATTATTATGCAACTAATATAAGTCATATCTATAACACACAGGTACCACACAGGTGAGCAGGTAAAGCCCGGCGGGGGGCACTCTGCCAGCCCATCACACCCAGCGTGACCACAGAGGGCACGAACACGTGGGCCCTGTGAGGCTGCGCAGGGGGCAGGACCCCACCCCGCCCCACCCACCCCACCCCAAGGAACAGCCTCTTGCCCCCCTGCCCTGGGATGTGGCCCTTCCACAGATCAGACCAGGGGCAGTTCTGGTTGTTTTAGGGTAAATAACCCACTCTCTGCACTCCTGGGAGCTCTTCTCTCTGAGGGGCAGCAAACAAACAAGTCAGGTGGGCACAGCTCCCCCGAGCTCCCAACCCACTGCCCACCTAGCGACCCAGCCCGGGGCTGTGACTGTCAATGAACAATCTGGGGGCTGGGCTGGTGCTCACTGACCCTGGAAAGGGGCAGCTCTCAAGGACAGCTCCCAGCAGCAGCCTCAGCCACTTTGGGAAGAGTAAATAAAACAAAAATTTAAAAAGTTAAAAAAAAAAAAAAATCATATTTCCCTGGTATTCCCTAAAAGAGCATCTTTGCAACCCTCCCAAAAACCTGACAGCACAAGACAACAGTGTTTCTACCCACACAGAATCATTAAGGTTATAAAAGGCCTGCAAGATAAGAGTCTAGCCTTTAACCAAATCCCCCTGTGCTCACTAACCCCTCTCCCCAGGTGCCACCTGGGAACACCTTGGGGACACATCCAGGGATGGTGACTCCAGCATTGCCCTGGGCAGCCCATGCCCGGGCCTGACCACCCTTTCCATGAAGAAGTTTTCCCCGCTATCCAACCTCCTCTGGCACAACTTGAAGCTGTTTCCTCTTGTCCTATCCTTTGTTCTGTGAGAAGAGCCTGACCCCCACCTCAACTCGATGTTGAATTTGAATCACATCACGGCCAACCTCTGATGGGAATCCAGCCCCATGTTTCAGAGTTTAGGGTTGTGGGTAAAAACATCTCATGGACAACCAGGACAGCACACAACGCTCAGACAGCATTCAGGATTTCACTTTTATTTAATTTTTGCCTTCTGGATCACCAACACTCTCACTGAAACCTCTGGGATTCCACCTCCACCCCCATGACAGTAGCATACAATCTCCCAACTTGTTCAAACATGTGAAGAAAAAAAAAATCCCCAGCAAGATCCCTCAGGATGGGACAAAAACCTTTAGTGGGAGGGGGTGGCAAAGAATCACATAGTGGCAGCTCTGGCTCCGAGAAGCCAGAAAAGGAGACTTACAAAGGGAAAAACGGGCTAAAAAATATTTAGCAATCCTTCCTCTACCCAGAGAGCAGGGAGATAAGGAAAAAATAGTCATCTGCTTACACACAGGGTATATATTTTTACACACACTTTTACACACATCTAGATATAGTACATGTAAAAATATATGCTATACATCAGCCCACCCTCACCCAGGTGTGTCCCACCTGCATGGTGTGCATGGGCAGGTATACGTGTGTAGGAATTACTATACAGGTACTACTAAGTGTATATGTGCATATGTACACATCGTACAGGCCGGTGGCCGCCCCTGCCCCCCTCTCTGTACACACAGATCACCCACCCCAGCACCAGGATGCTCCCCTGCCCTTCCCCGGCCCCACCCACTCAAACAGGTCCCTCAGTGCAGCAGCTTCTTTCTCAACAAGCAATTCAAGGGAGGTAACTTGGGAAAGGGATGAGAAGAAAAATCGAAGTGATGTGGTTCGTGCTCTGTGGTCCTTCAGCTCTGCTCCTATGCCTGGAGGAAGGTCCAGCTCTCAGGATCAGTTGCTCACTGTCCCTTCCCCCTTTGCCAGGTTATTGCACGTTTGCTTCTGGGCTGCATTTCAACCCCTCTGTACATTCTACAGGCCCCAGCATCTTCTCCCTCCCATAAACAGAGGATACAACCCCCTGCCCCCAGTCCTTGCCCACCCCAATATCCCATCCCAAGGAAAACAAACCCCGAGGAAGGCTGCTGGCTGGCAGAGTGCAGCAGGAGTACACACTAATGGGTGTTCTCTGCAGGAAGGGGGGTTTGGAACACGGGAACTGAAACCATGCAAAGGGTGGGAAAAAGGGAGCAGGGGGAAGGAAAAATAAAGGATGAGAAGGGCAAAACAGATCTAAGGAGGAGAAAGAATACAGCATGGCAAGTGCTCAAGGCTTCATGTTTTCTTGTCCTCTTCTTGTAAACAAGCTAATAATTTTCATGAGATAGAACAAGTAAAAAGACTGAAGTTCCAGGTCGAGGGGCTGGAGTTCCCAGGAGTCTGTCCAGTCCACTCAGCGACATCACAGCCAGGGAGAAAACGAGGGGCATTTTTTTTTTTTTTTTTTTTTTTTTGTTAAAATCTTCATTACTTAAAGCTGAGAGAAAAAAGCCAACTCAGGAGCCCTTTTCAAGGATGGCTCATTGTCTCTAGACTGAATAAATCACACTAGTTTCAAGAGAACCTTTTTTTTCCTTTTTAATGACTTATAAAACCCACCCGGTGCCGTGCTCCGCCCGTAGCTCAGAGGCGGGTCTGTGCCTCAGGGACGTAGATCTCGATGCTGTCGGCGCTCTCCGTGGCCGAGTTCTGCCGCACCGACGCCGCGCGCTTGGCTGCCATCAGCCGTTTCCGCGCCTCCTGCCGCTGCTTGTCCGAGTCGGAGCCTTTGTCACGGTTCAGCTGCGATTTGGACTTGGCCGGCTTCTTTGGCACTGGAGGGGGTGGTTTCTTCTCTTCCTTTAGGGAGACAGTAAGGAAACCCCCAAATCTAAAATAAACATGCACAGACGCCTGCTCTAACCTGGTGGGGACTTAAGGTGTGAGGAACTGAGCAGTGAGATCCAGTGTCAGGGGAGAGAAGCAGGAGCAGCTCTTGAGCAAAACACACCTCAAAACCAGCTGCTCCAGTTCCTAGAGATGTGCCATTTTGCATTTCACAGACTCGTAAAATGTCTTTGAGTTAGAAAGGACCTACGAGACTCATGGAATCACAGAATGGTTTGGGCTGGAACATCATCCAGTTTCAACTCCCTGCCATGGGCAGGGATACCTTCCACTAGACCATGTTCCTCCAAGCCCCGTCCAACCTGGCCTTGAACACTTCCATGGACGAGGAGTCCACAACCCAGAGGTTGATGATCCACAGACAGGATCATCGAGTCCGACTCCTGGCCCTGCACAGACACCTCAACAATCCCACCATGTCCCTGAGAGTGCTGTCCAGACGCTCCTGGAGCTCTGGCAGCCTTGGGGCTGTGCCCACTGCCCTGGGGAGCCTGTTCAGTGCCCGACCACCTTCTGGGGGAAGAACCTTTTCCTGATATCCAACCTAAACCTCCCTCGACACAGCTCCATGCAGCTTCCATGGTACAGGGGCCTTCTGAGGTGGCCTGGAGTTCAGAGGTTGTGTCTGGCCGAGCTGGAGGTCAGAGCACAGCACAGGCGGCATGAAAACATGACTTGATCTGGAACTGCAAAATTTTAATATGCTGCCCTGCCCTGAGCCACAGTCCTTCTACCCTTACCTGCAGAGCCAGGGACACCACCTCTTCTGCATTTTAAAAAGGTTCCAGTTGTTTTCTACACTACTCAGGTACTAGGAATAGTTAAACCCATTCACCCACTGCTGGGAACACTGGAGGCCCCTGCAGCACTGCTCACCACTCTGGGCTCTCTCCATCCCAACAGCTTTTCCCCTTGTACAAAACTGTTCCCAATATTACTCAAGAAGAATGGCTTCAGTACCTTGCAAGGCTGTGAGACTATACAAGTGCCAGATGACAGAAGCCCTTGAGAGCATCTGTCTGCAGACAGAAAGAGATACCCAAAATTGTCTGCAAGGTGCTCTGGCCACTCTCCAGTGCCCCACACTCACCTTTCTCTCTGGCGTCTCTGCCAATTGCCAGCTATTTGCTTTCAGGTGGTACAGCTCATCAAACTTCATGCTGATGTCTTCAATGGACAACTGAAGGAGATCCCAAAATCCAGCCAAATCCTGGGCTGTGGGTCTGGGATTGGCATTAGGGTTCTAGAAGGGAAAGCATTAAAAAAACCCCTTTGAGAACGAACGTACCTTCCTACAAGCAGAGCAGCCTGCAACCATATTTTACCTTTTACCCTTTCACGCCTGCCTGCAACCAAAACCATCAAGAACTCACAGGAGACACCAGCCCTGAGCATGCAGACACCCAAAGTCATCATTTACAGCCCAAACCATTTCTGCCAAGCTCAGGAAGCAGAGGTACTGACTGCACTTCTACAGCAGCCTGAAGAATAGCCCTGAGATAGACACTCTCTGCTGGCACTAATCCCACAGCAGGAACTCCCACCTGAAGGTCCCCAGCATGGGAATCAAAGCCAGAACACAGAGATCCTGATTTCAGGGTGGGAAATAATGGAAGTGGACACACCACAACACAAACACAGCTCTGATGCCTAAAGAATTGACATGCAGATGTACAGCACTCCAAGGAGCCAAACAGAGCTTTCATGAGCAAAATTACTTTGCTCCATTCCCCCCCAAAACAATGTGAAAGCACCAGTACTTCTCAGGCTAGGGTAAAAAAATTTTAAGTAGCTTAAATTTCTTCCAGGAACAGGATTTTCCCAGTTCCCAGACAGCTGAACTGCCATCGTCAGCCCTGGAAAGCCTGGGATCACACTGGAGCAACTCAGCACAAAGCTCTGCTGACAGCCTGGCAGCCTGTGGTGCTGCTGCTCAGCTGTGATCAGCCAGAGATCAGCAGGCAAATGCTCAGCACTTTACCCTCTCCTTCTCACATTTCTCTGGGATTATTTTACATGTAAAGGGGAATTCACCTCTGAGAAAGTTGGCAAAATCCATAAAGCTCGAGGGGAAAACAAAACCACAGATTCCATCAATCCACATTAGCCCTGTTCAGCTCTGAACAAGGGTAAACCCCTACACTCCCTTTGCAGAAATCGATTCCTAGTGCCGTGTGACCAGTGTGACAGTCCTGTCGGGACAGTTTTACCAACCACATCATCTACACACAAAGGAAGCATGTCTGGTCAAGAGTAGGCTTTCCAAACAGTCCCTCCTCTTCAGCCAAACCTCAGCAGTTCACCCCAAAACGCCCTTGAGAAGCAGCAGGTTAAGCCAGCCCTCACCCACCGTGGCATTGACCTGAGGCTACAGCTGCACTGGCCTTGTTTTCAGTGACAGCAGCCTGTTAATATCTCACCATGTTCCTGTAGTGCTGCTGAAGCAGATATATTCCCTCTCAGAAACCAGAAGAGACAAATCCAGACTCACCAAGTTTTGTTCACAGAGGCCATGGAATTGCTGGAACTTCTGTGACATTAGTAATTGTGCACTGCCCACTGCACTCAGGACTTTTCCTAAGACTGCGGGTGAGGAAAAAAGAAAAAGACTTCAGTTGAACGGAGTATTAATTGCAGCAATAAACTCCAGTGTTTCTGAAGCAAAGAAACACTCAAGTTATTAGAAAAACAGTTTCAGAGATCTTCAGGCACTAACTGCTCTCAGGGAGAGGTGATGTTTTGAAACTACATTTGTCTTTACCATCTGTTAGTGCTCCTTCTGGTAGGCCAAAAGTAGACCAGGCTGAGGACATTACAACACCCAAGATGGCAGAAAGTTCTTTAAACTGCCCTCAGCCCCTCAGGAGCCACCAGCACCACCTGTGAGTAGGTCTGCTGGCACCTCCTCACAGATCACATCCTGCTCTTCCACCCCTGCATGAGGTGAACGTGGCAAAGGGCAGGAGACCTGTCTGCAACCTCCGTGTACCAGCAGGGATTAACACACTGAGGACAGGACTTCTGACACCCAGGACTTCATGCTCCTCTTAACAGGTTTTCCAAGCAGCCTTTGGGCATGGCAACATTCCTCTGCTCATACAGAGCAAATACACTGTTTGGGTTCTTCCCTTCCAAAGGCAGGTTCAGAGCCTCCCCCACTCCCAGGCCTGCAGCTCCATCACTAGCTGGGACCACCTGAGCCCCACTCTCCCCCTGCTCTGCTGCTGCACCTGAGCTAGCTCAGAGTGTTTGGAAATCTTAGTGGGACAAGCGTGTGCTAGGCTCACTCACACCCACTAAGGGTTTGGTTACAGGATCTACCAGCAGATTGTTCTTAGAGGTCACAGCTCACACGAGTCTTGGTGTGTTTCCTTGTCAGAGCACTCCTGCCACAGGTCAAACCAGGTCACCCCGAGGCAGGGAGATCCCTGGCAAGGCCCGTACCCTTGGCAGCCAGGGCAGCACTACAGGGCAATCGGATTAGGCATTAGCTCCCCGGGCCCCAGCAGCGACAGTGAGCTAAAACTGAGCCTCACCTTTGTTTCACCTTTCTCAGGTATTAAAAACATAAAAACCGGACTCCATACAAAGATCCTGCCCTCTGCAACCCTGTCACCCACTCCTGTCACTCTACATGCACCATAGGCATGATTTCCACTGCAAAAAGCCCACAGTTTGTCAACTCATTTGAAAATAATGAAACAAGCCCAACTGGGACTGAACCCAATAATATCAAGTGGCCTTGTGTTCCCTGTGCATATGCTTTTGGTGTATTCAGCACAAATTCAGCAAGGCTTTCCCATATGAAGAAACCTCCACTTTCCTATAAAGACAAGTTCATCAACTGAACATATCAAACAAGCTCAAAAGTTGTGTTCATTTTGTCCCACTGCCAGCTAAGCTTTTCCCTGTTTGAATGTAATGCGTGAGGCTTGGAGAGATCCCACAGCCCCCCTGAAAGCTTTTTCCATTTAACTTCTTTTAAGATTAAATCCATTTAAGCTTTTAGCAGTTTCGAGTAGTCAGAAGCCACATCAGCCCGTGCATGTCTTATATGCTGCATCACAGCCTTATTTCTTATTCCATTTGCTAGAGGAAGTTACCTTATCCTTTCCAAGGAAAAAGTGTTCCTTATCCCATCCTCACCTCCATGCTCTGCCTCTGTGGGATTCAAGTAATTTCACAGAATCAAGGGATGGTTTGGGTTGGAAGGCCATCTCATTCCTACTCCCTGCCATGGTCAAGGACACCTTCTACCAGGCCAGGTTGCTCCAACAACACCCATCCAACCTGGCCTTGCTCACTTCCAGGGATGTGGCAGCCACAGGTGCTGCCAGGCTGCTCCAGTTCAGAGGCTGCCAACACCCACCTTCCTCAGAGAGATTGTTCTCTTTGGTCTCCTGGTCCATCTGACGGCACCAGCCTTCCAAGCGCTCTGTCTCTGCCTGCAGCAGCTTCAGGAACCAGAACCCATCCCGCCGGCAGGCCCCAGGCTGCGCAGGCTCCGATGGCGACATGGAGGTCTCGAGCCAGGGGTCAGGAGGAGGAAGGGAAGAAGGCTCCAGGGCCGGGTCATTGTTTTCTCCATAGGAGAGGTTTCTCTTAATCTGTGAGGGCTTGGCTGGTTGCCTGGTGGTGGCATCAACACCAATGGAGTTGTGCTGGGGGCACTCAGCGAGGCTTCTCTCAGATGATTTACAGTTGGAGTTATTGGACTCCTGTGTATCAGAGTCTGTGTCCTGTTTGGAGGACATGCTGCGAGAGTGGCTGTTTCTAGAGAGATCAAAAGCAAACATTCAATAGCAGGACTCGACCTGGCCAGCCTCCCGCACTGACAGTGAAATCCATTTGGTTTATGCCTACAGTGGAGCCTCACCCTGCCCCTCCTCACACACAGACACACCACACACTCAGACAGACAGAATTATAAGGTTGCCTGCTTACTGCAATCGGCCGTTCAGACGAGAGGGCTGACGCACATCTATAATTACAGCTTGTAGTTTTTTATTTTTTGATTTAATGTCAAGCTCCTATTGATTTGGCTGTTACAAAACAAGTGGTTTTTGCAGTGGGTACGTGCTGTGGAGGAAGAGCTCTCCACGGGCCCCATTCAACACCACTCACTGGCACAAAGCAGGGAAGAAGGTCTAAGCAGAAGTGGGGGAAGCACAATTTAAAAGAAAGAAAACTACACAAGGTTGCGTCTCACTTACCGCCACTCGTCCTCTACCTGTACCCCGATGGACTGGAATTTGGTGGCTGGTGGAGGAGGCTCCTCTTTTGCCACTGGCTGAAGGCAGTCAACCTTATTAAACAAAAAAAATACAGACAAAAACAGACACAAGAACTTGCTGCTGGAATTCACATTAGTAGACCGGGGTGCTGCACACACACAGAGCAATGCTGACACCACACGCCAACGGGAGGGCTGTCTAAGGAGAGGCATGAGGCTACTGCTCAGCTCTGCTCCCACCTGAGGATCAGGGCTGTGTCCTCCGGGCTGCTGCCAGGTACCTGCTCTAAGAGCCCACCCACCTGTGTCTGCATGGCAGGGCAGGGCCGTGTGTCCCTGTGTGTGTGCCATCCCACATGGGCAAGGGCCAAGGGATTCAACTGGGGACAGAGAGCTGATTGAGACTGACAGCAAAGCCCTGCTTCCTCTCTTCAGGGATTGACACCCTCCACAGCTCCAGATAAGAGGGTTAGAAGGTTTTAGGAAAGAAATCTAGGTGGCTTGGGAACTAGCTCAGAGAAGAGGAGAAGATGGCACTCAGCCTCTCAATGCATGTTCTCTCACCTTGCTGCCCTTCCAGCAGGTGTTCTGCCCCACTAACCCTGCAGAGAAGCTTCACTGTCACCTGTACCTCACTGGCCGGGTAGCCTTGCTGTAAAGCTGATGGAGAACTTGTTCAGCACACACACGGTGGCTCAAAGCTCAGATCCTATATTTAAAGCTGCTCAAGTTCCCATCTACAGGAAACAGCCCTGAACCAGCACCTGGGACAGAACAAGAGCTGATAGCCACCTGTAACTAAGAAACCTGTCCCCAGACGAGGGTGCAGCTCCAGAGGATGCAGTTTTGCTGACTACAGCATGGATTTACATGGGTTCTCATTTGACCACAAAATCAACAGTTCATTTCCACTGATTTCCACAGACTTAAATGCTTCCAGGAAGGGAAGCAGCAACCTGCTGGGAATGATGGACAGCAAGGAATTGATCCCTCCTGCCTACAGCTCTGGGACCACGTGGCACTGCAGCAGCCCATCCCACGTGGATGTTAAGCAGAAGGTCCCTAGAACCATGGCAGACAAGGAGCAGGCTGATGGGAAGGAGTACAAAGTACAGGTAGACCAGTAGCAAAAGGCCTTTTCAGAGGTACTCACTCAGTTAACATGATCCCACTGCTCTCGGAAACACTAAATTTGTACTAAAAGAACTTTGTCCTTTCTGGGCTGTTATGGGAAGGTGCTACTGTCCCTCACCCTGGGAACACAGGCAGTTAGTCTGACAAGGCAGTGAGTGTCTCTTGCTATTCTAAGTGAGCTCAGATGCACACTTGGTCACAAAGATTGCATGGATGCTAAATGGATGGGGTAAGGACATTCCTTGGGACAAAGGAGAACAAACTACTCCATACTTGTATGCCTATAGACGACAGCTTTCTTTTGGGGATATTCTCCGCTTTAGGCTCTTCGCTAGTCAGAGTCCCTTTGTCACTTTTCAAAGTTGCATTTTTCTGAGGTAACTCTGGAGTGTCTCTGGCTGGAGTCACGACGCTCCCCCTCGTCACACTGGGTGTCCTGGTGCTGTCCAAGCTGTCCGAGGAATTGCTGAGCCCTGACTGGCTGGTCACCTCACTCTTGTGGTCCTGGCTGTCCAGGTAGGTGTCCTGGGCCGATTCAGTGCTGCTCTGCACAGTGACAGAGATGAACGGCTTTGATGTGGTCCGTGGTGGGACAGGAGGTGGAGTCTTTTTATATGCCACTAGGCATGATGAACCTGCAGTGACGGAGGTGGGAAGAATGGAGAATGCAAAAGACAGATTGGAGAGAGAGAAAGAGATACAGTGAAAGAGAAAGAAAAAGCAAGTCAGTCACAACATTCAAGAGGCACCTCCAAGCAGCAGCTGGAGGCAGAGAAGCAGAACCAGCCCACAGCCAGCAGCTCACACTGGGGACCCAAACCAAAGCATAAGGGAAGCGGAAGGCAGAGCCAGAGCTAGCTTGCAAAAGAAGTCAAAAGGAATACCATGATGTGTGAAAATCTGGAAATAGAGAAGAAGGATAGAAAAGCCTCCCAAGACTGCTACAGGGTTTGGCAGGTATAAGCCTCCACAGGGGGAAAATATTCTTTGTCTAAACCCTATGTTTTAGTGTCCTAGAACAGCCAAGTGTCTCAGTTCTTTGTCCCATCAGTTGACAAGTTTCAGTGTCTGGATCAGGGTGATAGTTTTTCCTATAAAAATGGAAAAAAGCCATAAGTACATTAGATGCTGATGGTAGGAATATATCTGAAGTACCTGACAAACCTGTCTGCTATGCGCTAAAGGAGAAGACACCACCTGGACACAACAGTCCAAGGGTGGCTACTCCATGACTCCAGTTCCAAGCGGCTGCGAGGCTGGAGATACGTGCCCAGCAGGCACAGAGCACGTGTATCCACCACAGGTATGGATACACACATGCCTGGCCACACAGATCAGAGGAGCACTCACATGAACCTGGCCACAACCACAGCCTCATCTTCCTCCTGTCACTGGCTTGACAGGATGGAAGTCCACTGATGAAAATACATGTAAAAGGTGGATCTTGGAGGCATGTTTAGGCCCTCAGTCTGCCAGGGATATACAAGCCCCTGAGGCCACAGTCCCACTCCAGCTGCTGTCCACCCAGGACAGGCTGCAGTGGGCAGGGCATGGCCAAACACACTGACCAGCCACCTAACCACACACAACCGACCCCTTTTATCCCCTTAACCCTGTACTTCCCACTCTTGGTCTTCCCCAAATGACCGAATGCTCTCTTATCCTACCTTTGGTGTCTCCCATGAAGTCCTGTACAATCCCAAACTGCTTTTCCTCTACACCCCAAAACACATCCCAGCCCCTGCCAGCAGCCTCCTCAGTCTGAAGATCTACAGTTTCTCCCCATGGCTTACAGTGACACATGTCAGACCTGGGCACCGAGGCTGAGGCTCTGCTGGGACAACCCCCAGAGGGGCCTGGGCAGTGCTCAGGGGTTCTTGCCTTGGTGACCCACCTGCCATCATCTGTCCCTACTCTAAGGTTGTGCAGATGGGCCTGTGATGGCCTCTGGAATCAACCTGGGAGAAGCCCAGCAGGGTGTGATCTGAGCTTCTGCTGTTGTCTGAGCCTTCATGGATGTGTGGAGGAGCTCTGTCACATCTAACATTGCCCTGCTTCTGGGCATCACCAGAGAGGCTCCATCATCCTCCTTGCACAGCACTGCCCCACCACTGCTTCACCTTCTGTGAGGGGCACATTCCCAGAGTGGGAAAAGGTGCTGCTGCCAGGTTTCTCGCAAGGGGTCTTTAGGTCTGTGTGGCTCTGGCATGCCAAGCCCTCTGGTCCCACTCTCCCCGCAGGGAGCTGAAAGATTGCATGGATGCAGGTTTTGGGGGAATCCCTGACCAGTCAGCCCAGGGTTACCCTTCTCTTGCCTCAGTGTCTTGGTGGTGGGGCACAGCCAGGCTTTGTCCTGCAGGTTGGGTCACAGAGAGCCAGGCTGGCCTGAGCTGTACCTTACACGAAAAAAGGAAATGTGTCCCTGCCCTGGACGTGGTGAGGCAGCACATCACTGAGGCACAGCTACAGGGCAGCCCCTTTCCCACATCAGTGACAAACCAAGTGTCCCTAAGTCACTGCAGTACAATGATGTGGGAAGCTCCAATAGTGGCAGGGCTGCCACTCTCCTTGGTTCCTTGTCCCAATTCATAGTCCTTGGTCTCCAGCAAAGGGATTCTGTCCCTCAAATTGAACCCCACGCATTATCTTGGTCCATGCACACCTTTTCCCAGGCCCTTCACACGCAGATGTTGTCAGGTACCAGCTCAAACTCTGCCACGTCACCCAGCACCATAGAAGGGCTGTACAAACTTAAAACCAGTTCTTAAGTGTTTTCCTAGTACAGCTCTGATGGCTGCAGGGGCTAGGATTCCCTTAGGTTCTTTTCATGCTTCAATTCACATTCCCTGATCTCAGTAAAGTTTTGCACCTCAAATTGCAAGCTCCTACATCCCGGTCCCATATACAACCTCGCCAAAACCTGTGGACAGTGACTGATATATGCAAATACAGATAATTTTCATTAAACGATACTCTTAATTTTACCATTTCCACCCCTTAAATAACTACTAGCATATTAACAAATTTAGTACCAGATTAGACCAGTCCCCTGTTAGGAATCCTTTGACTATTTAGAAGTGCAAGGGCAGGCAGAGGTACCTGCTGCTCCCCAACATTACCCTCCACCCCCAAACCTCTTGCATGCCCTGGGCAGCTCCCAGGAGGGCACCTGACAGGTGTTTTGATGTTTCAGGACAATTAGACAATCTGTTCCATGGATAGTTTTAGCACAGTTAACTGAGAAGTATCAAATGAACCTGATCCAAATGGATTACAGGTATGGAAAGGGATGTTTCAGGTGACAGGAGCCTCCCGGCAGCTCCTGTTTCTGTCCAGACAGCTGCCTGTCTGTGGAGCCTGAGCACACTTGAGGGGCATCCAAGAGGGGGATTTCAGCTGCCTCAACTGTTTCCAATGGGACCAGAGCCAATCTCAAGCAACCCTGGGAGCCGTATTCCCTGTGGAGCAACCGCATGGCTCCACCCCAGGCCTTATTGACAGTATTTGGATGTGCCCATATTTACATATCCCAACATTTAGTGTATTAACAGCTAAAGTTACACTTCAAAGGAGGAACCTAAATGGGATGGATTATGGCAGGAGGAGATCTGTGTTTCCAAAAGCATTTCTGTACCCCAAGATGCTGAGCAGCCCTGACAGCTGACACAGTGCTGCCTTGTGTTACTGTACCAGGGCTACAGCAGCTACAGGCCAGGGCAAGCCACAGCCACTCAAAGTGGTGAAAACATGCCCATGTGCCCCTTCAGTTAAGTACCTCCCTACTCCATATGGCTTCTGTCCTTCGCTGGGGACAGGGCCCAGCCCACAAACTGCAGGATCTCCTGCCACCCACAGGTTCTGTGACACCGCCGTGCTCAGGACCAGACTGCTGGCAGCAAGCACTGTGGTGGCTTGGCTGGCACCTTCATGAGGAGCTCATCTCAGGTTTCCCCGCTGCTGACACCAACAGGGTTGTAACTGGGGAAAGGAAATCGATGGCTATCTGACATTCAACAGTGCAGTGAGGTAAAACAAGGGGAGGGCACGGCCGCACAGAAAGGCAGCAGATCCTGGGGGAGATCAGGAGTGTTCAGGGTCAGTAACTAGACCCAAATTCCTTCTCCCACCTACCAACAGACAGCACAAACTGTTTGTACTGCTCTGTTTACAGAGGCAAACTGCAGCATCCCCCTTGGCTTGTTCCTGGGGATCCCTTTGTGCCATCCTACTTGACTGAAGGGCAGCACAGGCTCTGCTAGAAGGGAAACACCCAGGACCAACAAAACACACCCCTGCTCATGTACATGTGGTCAAAGGGTTGACTATGAGAGCTGTGAGTTTAAGGCTCTAAGAAACATTGCAAATGAAAAATGCAAAAAGATCAGGAGCTTTGAAGAGCTAGGGATGCATTTATTAGTGCAATTGCAAATTAACCCCACTGAAGCCCTCCACAACCATAAAACAGGACTTCTGAATGGCCAGCAAACCCAGAAAACACCCCTTCCCTAAATGCGTTTCAAAAGCACAAGTCAGAGCAAGCCCACCTAGAACGGTCTGCCCTTGGCCCTCAACACAACTCTTAACTAAGGTTCAGTGTTTCTTGCATCTGTGGGAAGAGACAAACATATTGAGGAAGCCAACAGCATCCCAGTGTTTCCACAGGAAATGCAGGTAGCATGCCCTCCTTGCTCAGAGGCCATTTGCACCAGTCAGGAGCATTCCAGTTGCTGACTTACTCTTCCAAAGGGCTACAGCGCATCAGGGCATAGATCTGCTATGGAATTGCTGCGGGTCACAGTCTGTTATATTTCAAAATCAGCTTGTGCTGTAATGTGGAACTACAATCCCCATGGGTACTGGAACAGGCACACACTTCTGCAGAACCATCAGCTCAGTCTGCTTGGCAACATCAGCAAACACCCCAAAAAGGTGCAGAACAAGAAAGTGTGGAAGTTGTGCTTAAGCTTCCAGCTTTGCAGCACTAGGCTATTCCTGCTCACAGGATCTTCTAAGGTTTATTTCAGCAAGTTGTTGGAATTGAAAACATGCTGTGGATGACCGATTTTGGGGGGGGAAGGATGTTCGTTTATAGCCTTCCTTCTGTCATTATTTTTAGAAAGCAGCGAGTTTCCAAATTTGCACCTTCCACCTGCCCTGGAGGCTTGGGCAATCCCCACTGATGCAGCCCCAGGCAGAGGAGCTGTGTCTGCAGAGCCTTACACTGGACAGTCCTTCAGACCCTCAAAAAACAGTTGGGCATGCTGGGATCTTCTCTCTATCCTTCCAAAGAGCCAGGCATTTGCTTCTTGGAAGACTATACATAGAGTAATAAGAGAATACTAAATCCAGCCCTGACTTAAGAGGCCCCTGTTCACACCCCACCAGGCTGTTACCTGCTCAGTACCTAGAAGCACCAGGATCACAGCCAAGTTATTTGGGTTCAGATTTAAATATCATAATTGCCCTCAAGTGTGTCTGCATGAAGTGCCCAGTTGTTCCACTGCTCTTGCTGATTCAATACAGCCTGGTGACACTTCTAATCATTGCAGGAACTTCAAGGACCTATTCAAACCATTCTCATTTTTGTTAAATCACCTCAAAGGCGCCCAGCCAGAGTCAGCTGTGCAGTGAGTTTCACTGCCCTCAAACATCAGCAGGGCTGATTGTTACTGTCCTGCTCTGTGCATCCCCCCTTCTCCTTGGGAAGAGCTGAAGGAATGACCTCTGTTCCTCGCAAAGCAGAATGCCCCAAAATAATACCTCCTACAAGACAAGCTCATTTGCCTTTTAAATAAAACAACCCTCGGGAGATTGCAGTCGCATGGCTTTGGGCTGGCCTTTGCCACAGGATCTCCCTGCTGGAAGGAGCTGTGTTTGGAGGCAGTTTTCAATAGCAAAGGGAACTGCAACAGCTGCATTCCAAGAAGCCTGACCTCTTGATTTTCATCAGCTCAAGGAACACTTCAAGGTTGGAGTTTAAATGATCTGCAGAATGCTTTACTTGTAGAGAGCTGAAGTGAAAATGATCCCCAGTTACAATTACTACTGAAGACAATACAGACATTGATTGATTTTATGGTTCACAACAATCCCTTCAGACCTGATTTTTCTCATAAAAGAACATATTTCTAGCCATTACAGCCATGGCCAAAGAATACAGGTCTCCTCAAACCTGTAGAGAAGTTATTTTGAATATTCTGCAGATTGAATGTCAAGATACCGCAAGATACCTTTAAGATACCAGGTGGAGGCACAGATGAGAAACCTAGCCAAATTTTGTTAGTGAACAGGAAAATCATAGAAGTCAGAAATCATAAAGGCTTAGGTTGGAAGAACCCTAAAGCTCATCCCATTCCACTGTCTGCCATGGGCAGGGACACCTTCCATTAGACCAGGTTCCTCCAAGCCTCATCCAACCTGGCCTTGGACACTTCCAGGGATGGGGCCGCCACAGCTTCTCTGGGCAACCTGTGCCAGGGCCACGCCACCCTGACAAGGAAGAATTTCTTCCCTAATATTTAATTTAAATCTCTCCTCTTTTAGTTTAAAACCATTCCTCTTTGTCTGTCCACGTAAAAAGTCAGTCTCCCATATAACTCCATCTGAACACAATGGGAAATCCCCATGAAGATGTCATCTCTTGCTCTGACAGAATGACTGTCTTTAGAGTGCCAGAGTAATTTTAAAAGAAGTCTTACGGTGGTTAAACAAAACTACTCCTGGAAAGCAAAGACAGGCGGCTGCATTTGTTCAGAAAGGCAGTTTTTAGAAATGCTATAAATACCTTCTGCCTCAGTGTTTCCCTTCATGAATCTTAGTAGCACTGATCTTTGAAAAAAGAAAAATCTCACCTTGATACTACACAGGTAACAGGCACCTGATGGGGTAATGCTGCTGACTGACCAGGCTGGGGGAGCCAGGGAAGGGTTGTGGCCTCTCCTGCCAGCCCTCTATCCACACTGCAGTCTGACTCTCAGCAGCAGCAGCATCCTGGAGAGAGCAGCTCCCCCACATCACCATCCAAATCACATTCTGCCTCCACGGGGGCTGATGGTGCCCACAGAGCCCTGCAGAGTGACCAGCCAGGCAGAGCCCTTGAACTCTCAGATAACCCAAAGGAACACTAACACTTCACCAGCTCCCACAGCCTTTGGCTTTGCTTACTGTACCTGCTGTTTATTTATCATGAAGCTGATTCACAAGCCAGGCTCTGCTTTAAGTCAGGGGACAGAGCATTCTCCAGGAGCTCCTCCCAGCAGCAGCACCAGGGAATAGCCCTCATCCATGTGCACTACAGCCCTGTGCATCCAAATCACCTTGAGTAGTTTGAAGGGGGTCAATGGAGATATTCAACATTCCCCTTGTTATTGCCCTACCCATCCTCAGCTTTCAGTCCTGGCACAGCTCAGCAGGCAGAGCAGCAGTGTTTGGGCATGGTTGGAGTGACAGCTGGGACAAGGGGACCACTGTGGGCTTGTCGCTTCTCCCATCTTACAATTATCTTTTTCCCAGGACAGATAACCAGGCCTTGGGCTCTCTGCCCCCATCCCTCCCCACAAGCAATGGGACCTGTCACATCAGCCCCTGGATTCCAGGCAGAAGCAAGAGCATCACAGTGGCATCAGTGGGCACAGCGAAGAGGCCACACCGAGAGCAGGCACGTCTGCAGTAGGGACCAAGGAGAGCTGAGGGGCAGCAGGCTGGTGTCACATCCTGGCACCTCAAGGCAGGAATGTCACTCCTACTACTGCAGCTGTTCCTACCACCAGCTATGGAAGATGAGCAGCATCACTCAGGGTTGTACCTCTGTCCCTTTTCCTGACCCAACCAGCTCTGGAATGGCTGTTGCTATTTCCCCTTGAACAGCCTCAACTCACTTGTGAGACAAGTACAGAGGGGAGATGCCCTAAGGAGAACCATTCCTCCCACTCAAGCTCTTCTGGGAGCAGCCACAATCCAACCCCCACACATACCTGACCCACACTCAGCTCCCCACTGGCACAGCCTGTACCAGGATTGCAGGCTGCATTTCAGCAATCTGGCATTTTGTTGCAGAAAGAAATAATTTTTTAGCTTTAAGCAAACACCTTAAAGCTCCCCAGTGCAGCAAGAGAAGCTGTCACAGGAAGCCCTTCCATGTTTGCAGGAACACAGGATTAAACAGACCTGTGCAAATAGGTCTTTGCTTTCCAGCTGGGAAACCGCTTGCAAGTGCTGCTCCAGCAAGCACAGAGCTGGTAGATCCGTCACCTCGTGCTCCTGTTCAGGTCCAGCACCCACCCTGGTCACAGCACTCCTGCACATCCTGTAGGCCCTGCTAGCAGGACCCATGTATCCATCTGCTATTAGGAAACGAGGGCCGGTCCTGCACTTGCCCAACCACTGCCAAGTAAGCAAGCTCCTGCATATCCCTGAAATGAAAGAACAGGACAAATCTGCAGGAAAAGGACCTCAGACTCAAGGGAGCATCTCTCAGATGTTGCAGTCAAATGCAAATAAAGAAGCTAAAGGCTCTCTCTGAACATCAGCCATGCATTTGTAGACTAACAGTAGAGCTCTCATCCAGAAATCCATCACAACATACTTTGTACAACCACTTGTGTTCTATGGTCACCCATGACAGAGATGCCCTCAGGGAGAGCTGCAGTGTCCCTATGCAGTGTGACACCCGGGGAGTGCCCAGGGCAGGTAGGGGGCTTAGGTGGCAGTATCCTGTCACTTAGGACTGCACAAGCCTCAGCAGTCAGTTCTGATTAGAGACCCAGTCCCTGTACTTTGGAGGGGGGAGCAGGAACACTACCCAGGGAAGGAAAAGCTGAAAACTGTGATATCCTTACATGAGAGACCTAGGATTTTTCCATGTACCAGAAATTTGAGCATCACTGAGATGCTCCAGTTTGGAATTCCTGCACAGGGAAATGGTAATAAGCACTGATACACTGAGAACTGTTACACAGGGAAGACAAGGTAGCTCGTTTTTTTAAAAAGAGCCTCTTGTAGAAGGTCATAAATTTAAAAGAGGCATGAAGCAGCAGACAACATCCCCCAAGAATCTGATAGATCTGGTCATTCCCCCCTTTCAGCACAGCTTGCTGCAGAGTCAGTCTGACAGTGGGGACACAGCAGATGCTACAGGGAACGCCCACCACAGACACTCCCGAAACCCATCTGCAGCAACTGTTACTGGAGCTGCTGTGTTTTAGAAGAGACACTACTGATTTCTCCCCACCCTCCACAAAGTGATTGTCAGCAGGAGTTTTAAAGCAAGTTGCAACAGTGGTAAGAAACTCCAGCCTGCTCCAGCCACGAATCCAGCAAGAGTCCATCTGCCCTGAGGGACTCAGGCAGGTCTCCAAACCAGCTAGCACAGAGCAGTGGCCTAAAGGAGCATTCCCTGCCGCTCCCTGCCCAAGGGCTTAATTCATTAACAAGAACCAAGATTCCCCAAACCAACCATTCTGCCTCAAGAAGTCACTGGGAAGACAAACACCACGGTCCCAAGGGAGCATGGTCCCAAGGGAAGCAGAATTGCATCTCTGATGGGGTGGGGGTGCCTGGACCCCAGGGACAGGGCCCTTTGCCTCTCACCTGCCAGCTCACTGCCCATTTAGTGCTGGCACACACCTTTTTCCAGAGGGGTGAAGAGTTGGTCCACCAGATCAGAGTTCCTTTGCTCTGTGCTGGGACTCAGGCTGTGCTTAACTCCCACCCAGCACCCTCCCTAACAAGGGTTGATGCTTTAGGAGCTTAACACACCAAGAGAGGTGAAGCAGCACAGCTAAAGGGAGCCCAAGCCCACAGAGCCGTGGGACCTCTGACTATCAGCCATGCTCCTGTAGTCTCCACCAAGCCCAGGGCCCTGCTCCAGGAATTCAGCCATGACCGCAGAAGAGTCCCCAGCAGCATACAGACTGTCCTGCCAGCTTGGGCATGATGGAGTCACCACGGAGTCCTCCTGCTGCCAGATCTTGCCTGGCCCCACCAGCAAAGCCAGGCCTGCAGAGCTGCCAAACCAGCCAAGAGCTCACCCAGGCAGGCCAGGAGCTGGAGCTGCTCCATGACCACACCCGGCCCTTCCCCAGGCAGATCCCTGGGCACGCAGACCCTACGGTACAGAATAGTAAGCAGAGGCTATCGGAGAAATGCCAGTGGAATTCAAACCCATGGCAGGTTTCACAAGTGTAGAAAGCTCTTGGCAACAGCAGCCCAGCTGGACTTTAAAGCTGCTCTCAGACACATCATTTCTGCCCACTGGCCTTTGTGCAGGGGGTGCAAAACTGGGGGTAGCACAGTGCCAAGGGGCCCTCAAACTATGAGACCCAGCAAGACTCACTGCATCACCCGGCAGCCTCTTTGCTACACAGACACCCCACTGAGCCCTCTCCTCACCTCAGGACCCACTCACAGCTCCACGCTGGCTCTGCCCCTGGCCTGAGGCACAGTTGGGTGGAAACAGCCACAGGCGGAGGAAACAGGTCCCTTGCTGCAGCAGAGTGGGGGTGCCGGGGGGCTGAAGCCTTTCTGTGCACACAGCAACAGTCACTGGGAACTTATGCTGCTGCTTTTCCTGACCCTGGAGAAGGCAGGGAAGCTCTGCAGATACCCTGCCTACACATCTGGGCCACACAGCAGCTAGCCCTCTCCAGAGGGTCATCAATAAGGGGCTGAGTTGTGAACCATCCATGCCACAGAGGATTTCTAGAGACAGCAGACACTTCCATCAGACCCTGCCACTGGAACAGGTCACTGCAGCCAGTGCCAGATAAGAGAAAGTGAGACTCGACAGACAGGAGCACACACCACCTCACAGAGCCCACCTAGGGTCAGCAGCTCAGCATCCCACCACTCGCAGGGCTCCAGGAGACACGAGGACCCTTTCAAGCTCTATAAGGGCCACAGCTTAGTCACCATGTATCAGCCTGCACTGAAAGGTGCTGCCACAACAAGAGCAACAACTCTTTCTGCTAATGCATCAAAGCATCCTCCTATTCCAGAGAACCGTGCCTGCAGCGTCTCACCCAGGTGCGGCAAATAAAGCTTAGGACTAGCACAGGGAACTGTCCGCTGGACTCAACCATGAACAGGTTGTCACTGCAGCAGCATGACCACACAGTGCTCAGGGCAGCTCCAACACCATCAGCCAGGAGACTGGAAATGAGTGACCCAGTTAAGAGAACAGGAGAGAGAAAAGGCAACTGAAGTTATCTAGAGACTGGCATTCCAGAGAGTATTTTTCAGGAATAGCACTTATTGCAGGCCCTATTCCTCCTTGCTTTTAAACACATACTGTGGCAGTCCTGAAACACCGATTCACTTGCTATAGGACTGCAGACTCTGTGGCTGCCAGCTGCACACTGAAGCTTTTTGTCTGGGCTAGTTTGGGCTCTCTCTGTATGAGAGAGGCCTTGTGTAGAGCAAGAACCACACAGGATATCCCAGACCATGGATAACAGGGGAAGTGAGCACTGGGCTGAACTGAGTGCCACAGAATTCCTGTCACACAGCAGTGTGCTCCTCTCCCTGTTAATGTCGCCCTTTCTGCAAGGTTTGCTCAGGGTTATGGCAGCACAGACATGAAATTAGGGCGTAAATGTGAACCAGATGTGAATTAATCAGTGCCCCAAGATTGCAGGCTTCTCCCCCTCTCCTTTCCCCACCAAAGGATGTTATCCTGCTGCTCTGCAAAGCAGCAAACTGCACAGAGCAGGGGAGGCCTTTGGAGGAGACACCAACCTACAGAATGACTGCGAATCCTCCGTGTACCCACTACTACAGCCACTTCTAAGTGCACTGAGGGTATTAGCATTAATTAAAGTGTTTAAGAAAGCTAGTGTAATTAGGCAGGTCGTACTAGTTTTCCTTCAAGCTAGCAGTTTCCAGAATATCCTGCAGAAGTAAGTCTCACCAGCTAATTATGCACTTCATAACATATCCTCTTCACCATCACTTCACTTCATGCACTGCCACATCACTCAGAGGATGGCATATGTGGATGCTTTTAACTTGCTTCCCTGCCAATGCAGAAGTCCAGGGAATCTCAACACACCTCCTCAAAGTCACAGCCAGTCAAAATCCATATGGCTAGAAATGGCTTAGAAACCATGGTAAACTAAGCCTGTTCTTGTCTATGTCAAAGCTCAGCAGCTCAAATGCGCTATTTCAGGATATGCTGATTGCTAACCCCCAAATCAAGTCATTCCCAAGCACCTGCTCACGTGTCAAAGGAGACACATCACAAGTTCTCAATGTACAGGCAGTGGTTGAATCTTGAGCAATAACCCAAGTCCTGCCTTCTCAGAAAGGTGCATGTGTCAGGCCAGCATAGTACAGATGGCACAGTTACTCTGTGGGAGTTCCCACACACCTCTTTCAGCCCAGTGACCATCCTTGCAGCCCATCAGGAACCACTTTGTCCAGGATCTTTTAATAGATGCAGGAACACGAATTTCTCCTGTACAACAGAATCACACCTAAAGGTTTTGGGCAACCAAGCCCACAGACACTACTATGGTCCATGGAAGCTTTTACAAAAACTGTCCAGTTGCTGAGGCAATATTGGCACATTCCCACCGACGGACAGTCCTGGAAGCAGGGTGGATGAGTTACTATCATTTTAAGTGTGCCATTAAACACTGTTCACAGAAGAGCTGGCCAAGAGGGTGCTGAAAACACTGATGGCAGCCAGCAGCTTGTCAACACAGAGTTGTGATAACAGGAGCAGGCCTGCGCTGATGTTAGCCATAGCCGAGCTCCCCCTAGAATGAACAGGGCTTCCAGGGGATTGCTCCATCCCCAAGAACAGCAAGCAACTCTCTAGCCTACCTAAAAGATCCAGAGGTTGCCGTCATTGTTGCCAAAAAACCCTCAAGGCAAGAAGAATTAAATTTTTCCATCACTTTGATCAGCATCAGGATTTGCATCACAGTTTTCAGTTACTGTATCCCAAATTTTATCTGATGCAGGTAATCTGCTCACAGGAAGATATTTCAGCTATTTAAGGCAAGGGAAGCATTCAGTGATGCCACCAGGAGCAGCACAGGCGGTTTTCCCAGACCATTATGAAAAACCCTCCCCACACCCAGATGACTAGAAATTCTTTGTAAGCTGAAAACAAACCCCACCCTGTACCCACAGGGCCAGGGAAAGCACATGTGTCAGCAGCTGAGAAGACAGTAATGAACACAGCCTCTTCACCAGGGAGATGGGAAGGCATCAGGCTGGACTCATCTCCCTACCAAAAATTCCAGCCCTTAGTCAACACTCTTTCCACTCGGACATTGGCTGTCAGGCAGTCAGCAGAGATTTACATCTTCAAAGCTACAATCATCAAGAGGTTTTAATAGATTCAATTGAAGCTATTTCCTCCTTTAAGTATGTACAAACTGAGATGTGGCAACATTACGTTAATATTGAAGAATCAAAGTTAAAACTGCTGGGAAACTTCTGTTGGCTGAGGCATAGGACAAGTTTTGCACATTAGAGAAAGCTATTCCATATTCTAATTAACTGTTTAACATGACATTAGTTATGAGATTAAAAAATATCACATGAACAAATATAGGAAAGGCTGTAGCAGGCGGCTCCCTCTTCATTAGCATTAAATTTGACAGTGGTTCAGCTGCTGCACCACATTCTGGTCTGATCTGGCGAGGAAGGGAAGTGCTCAGAGTCAGAGCAGGCAATTAAGCAAATATTCCAACCTTCTAATCCTTTTGGGTAGGGTGCTAGGGAGCTTTGGAAAGCACAGCTGTGATCATTGATTGGATTTCTGAATGCTCTCACACGAACTAAGCCCCAGATACCACAGAACCCAGCTGACTTTGCTCCCCAGCCAAGCAGAGGTACAGAAGAACAATGCCATGTGTCCCCAGTGTCACTGCTCACACTATTCTCCCAGAGGCCAAGAGTCCCCAGCTTTGACTCCTTAAGAATTTCAAATATCACAAGTACTCCCAGAACAATGGATACCCCAAGGGAGGGGGGATCCGGACTAAACCCAGCACTTTCTGGAACACTTCATTTCGGGAACTGAGCAGGCCATTTGACAAAGGAGCCACTGTGCAGGCTCCAGCTCTGAAGTGAAAGAGCTCAACAAATCCCAGGTGTGGACCCAGAGCCTTCTCTAAGTACATCTGAGGCTCCAATATCTGTGACCTACATAGATTTCAGCCACCACCAAGTCTTCATCTTCACAGCTTGGTTTGCTTTTCCTGGAAGCTCCAAACCACCATGTTACTAGTTCACAGGCCTGAAGAGTCCCCATAAGCTCTCATGTTCAGATCCCAGACCACTACTTTGCAGCCACAAATATGGGTAGCAAGGTCTGCATTCATGGGTGCAGAATCTGTTCGCCCACGCTCACCTGGTCCCTCCAGCCTGCAGAACCTGCCATGAAGATATTCTGAGGATCTGAGACTATAACCTGAAAAGGGACACAAGGGAGGGGTGAGTGCAGAGCCACATCCATTGAACAGATTTAGTTTTAGGCAACAAAACTAAAGCACTGGCTTAGTCATGCTGTTCATACGCCATTGTGTGCCATGGCACTCAGGCCCTACTCCGTTCTGTCCTGGAATTCAGTATGTGACAATGACTCCCTGGTCTTCCAAGGAGGGTTAACAGTAAACCCCAACCTCCAGCAAAAGCATTAAATGTCACTGGAGCATCCCCTGCTGCTTTCAGGAACCTGCTCACCATAGAACAGACCACTTTCCTGCCTTGGAAGCTACATGCCAAAAGAATTCTTGGCTTAATTTCCCATCTTGCTTATATTTATTCCTGTTTCCAAATGAGTGATCTTCTCTCCCTCCACTCCTTTCAAGTTACCCATTGTACAGCTCCAACTACAAAGTAAACAACATCCACACCAAACTGAGAAGTCTCAAGGTGTTCTGCAGGATATTCCAAAAATCATCTTCCCAAGGCTTCACCTGTAAACACTAAGTACCAACCAGATGAAGCGGAGCTTTCAGCACTTGTATTTTTGCTTTTCCTCATTTGCCTCATGACACTAAATGGCAGGGTGTCAATGGCAGAGTAGGAAGCAGGTAATGAGTGATTTAGAGTGGCTTGAAGAAGGCGATGAGAATGATCCAGTCAGACTGTTCTGAAGGTATTCCTGCAAGAGACAGTTTACCAAAGGTGTTTTTGGAAGAAGCCACTCCTTGCTCATGCACAGCTTTTTGAACTTCCTGAAAAACAGTGTTTACTTGGTCTCCCAGAGCCAGAAGGGCCTCCAGATCTGCTGGAAGACACACCACAGCAGCCTTGAAAGAAGCCTATCCACAATGCTCCCTTTTCCTGCTCATCTTCTCCTAGCACATACAACAATTCCACAGGGCTCTCAGGCACCTGCTCTCATGGCAGGCACCACAAAGAGCAGTAGGGTTTTTGGGAATGCAAAGTCCCTGCTCCAAACAGGCACAGAAGCCTTTGGTCAGTTCCAAAGTAGCCTAACCAGGAACTACAATGGGGCCACGGCAAAAACACAGGATCTGCTGGACTCTTAATCTGAAGTTCCAGATAGGTATTCATGGAGCTTTTGCTATAGGTCTTCAGAGTCACAACCCTGCCCCAGAGCTGTGCTACCAGCCTGTGGAGAACACACTCAAGAGGCTCAGCAAGCTGGTGCTTGGGCCGTTGCTAACCATGTCCATACCCATCTCTTTCCCCTTTCCCCCAGCCCTGTTACAGCCCAGAGGTAAGGACAGCTCTAAAGCAAACAGGCCACATTCTTCCTGCAAGGGCAAGATGGAGTGAGCAAACCAAACTGCTCCTTGCAGAGACCTCCTTACCCAACCAAGGACAAAATGGTTTTGGAGAAAACCAGCTTGGAGTTTTTAAACAACTCCTGGCAGTCAGAACGTGACCTCGCCCCCACGATACACCAAGGTGAGCACACTGCCATCAGCTCTCTGTGAAAAATCTCACCTTTACATTTCTCCAAAAATCCCAGCCAAACTAGACACTCCAAAGATTGCCCAAGGCTGGAGTTATTCCTCAACTTGGCCATCTCCCCACACTTGGTCTGGGAACAATTTTAGGCTTGGAACGCATTACTGCATTCAAGCAGCCACTCCCTGTCATGCCAGTTGTCCAACCCTCAGACCAGCTGTAGGATGAAATTCCTAGGAACAGCAAAATGCCAATCTTTGGATGCAGTGCTTTGCAGGGCAGTCACCAGCTCGGCCTCTGCCACATTCAGCTCAAAGAGATTGCTGAGAACAGCTACACCACCCTACTGACCGTGTCAGCTACTCAGGGTTAGTCCAGCAAGGGCTTTCACCTGAAGTGGCCTTGTGAAACGCAAACCACCAGCCAAAAATAACCCAACTGTGATCACAGACCCAGAGCAGCACTGGACTTGTGGGGCATGGCAAGGGGTCAGTCAAGGAGCAGGTCTCCAACTATCTGCTCAACAGATTTGATTGCCAGGAAGACCCTCCACCAGTCAGAGTATGGCAAGGTACACCAAGACATGGTGCCTCTGAGAAGGACATGGTAGGAGGGACACTGCTCTGCCCTTTTCACTCTAGCGTGAAGCACAGAACACACCCAAGCACAGACTCTCAGAACATACAGTGGTCCCAGTATCACCTGTAAGGGGATCATGCACTTTTGTGCTCAGGGTCACTCCTGATGTCTGTGATACTGCATTGGGAAACAAACCTGCTCAATTCCTGCTTCTACATTTTCCTGGAAAGCACTTTCAAGAAAACATTCAAGTTGTTTATGCACCAGAGGCGCAGTTTCAGAGGAAGCTCTGCCCAGTCAAGTTTCTTGGATTTGGGACACATCAGAAGACTTAAGACAGACACACTGGATGCTGATTGAAGATGAAGGTCAGTGGAACAGGATGTCTCTACCAGGTCTCCTCTGTACAGCTCTGGCAGCCAGGCAGGAGGAACACTGTGAATGTGCTGTCAGGAAGACACTGACACAGCAGGGAGAAGGGTTGTCATGGTGATGTAAACAGGGAGTGCTGAAACTCCCAGGGCAGTCCAGCTTAATGGAGACCTAGAGCACATGCTGCAGAGATAATTTCCCTCCTCAATATACCTAAAGACTGTTCTCAGCTCTGTCCCTGTATGACAGCAAGAGAAAAATCTCCTTTATCCCCCAACAGCCTTTCCAAAGCCCAAACCAACCACGAATGCTTTTGAAGATAAATTAACAGTCCTGTGGCAAGCGAAGGGGTGGGACAATACCAAGTAAGTGCCTTTAATTTTCATGTCTGATTTCTATTGTCTTCCAATGGCACAAAGCTAGTGAAGAGCTGGCAGCTCTTCTGTGCCTGAACTCCAGTTCAAGGGGTTGGTTCACCCCCAGAAACACTAAGGCCCAAAGGTCTCCCTGCCCCGCACCCACACCCCCAGAGCCCTCACGCTGCCTGCAGGGATGGGGCTCCACCTGCTCCAGCAGCATCACAGCATGTGCTGGAGGTGCCAGCTGCACCAGGATTAGCTTCTTGTGGCCTTCCAGGGAGGCTAGGACAGCCCTTCTCACAGAGTGCCCATGCTCCACATACAGGGACTGGTATGTCCAGCGCTATCGTCACACCAAGAACAAATCCAGTCCTCAGGGATGTTTCTATTCCTGTCCCAGACATCTAGCAGACACAGGATGCCTAGGAGATGACAGCACACAAGCTTCATACCTACAAGCCAAAGGCTTGAGATGGTGAAGACAACTTTGTATTAGAGCAGCCACAGGAAAAAACATTGAACCCCCTTTCAGCAACGGATTCAGTTCTATTTCTTTAGCTGTAACCATGACGCACAGCAGAAGAAACAAAACAGTAATGTTATTTTGGATATTGCTTTGTAAACAGATGAGTGGCCAGTTATCTAATTGTGGGAATACCAATATGAGTAGGCTTGGAGCAGCAGAGCATTTGCAGGGTTACTTCACTCAGAGCATCTTGCATCATCTCCATCAGGAAATTTCCACGGAGTGCAATGTCAGCAGCTTGTGCTGCAATACACCTGGGAGAATCTGTGAGGTGCCATCTCCCTTGGGTACCACAGGACTGCCCCCTTCCACTCCAGCCACCAACAGACACATCCACGAAGACATTTACAGGAGGTACTTCCTCAGCTAATTGTTAATTACATGAATTGACAAGAGATCTGACTCAGCTGCTATAGAGCCTCATGAAAGCTGGGCCTCCTACTCCCTGCAGCAGGAATGCCTTCTCCATGGGGAAAGGGTGTAGCAACAGCAGTGAGTCACCGTCCAGACACAGCAGGCCACTACTTGGACAGGATTTATGTTAGGACAGCCTACTGATTGCAGTATGATCTGTCTGCCCTGGTAGCTTCATACCAGGCAGTCATTACTGGGAACACTTTGAAAAAGCTGCATACGGCTCACTCGGGCACCACGGGGCACAATACGAAAACAAGCAGCAACACTAAAGGTAGGTCTTCCACACAAGTTAACCCTGTGTGATGAGATCCAGGGACAGAGGACCACAATCAATACCAGTGAGATCAAAGGGAAGGCTGAAAGAGAAGCCCACAATTGGATGGGTGGCCCAATACAGAATATCCCATGAGTCACACAGTCACTTGCTCCACTACCACCAGTGTCACAGCCACAGATCTGAAACACAGATCACCCCCCAAAGCTGCTGTCTGGCAGGACACATGCCTGGCACAGTAGTGTCTCCCCTCGGGATTTTTCAGTTTGAGGGAGTTTCAGAAGTGCTCCCTGTTCAGAATTCAGGGACAGAGTTCAATGCTATGGCAGTGCAGAAGCAAATGCCTTGATACAACTCTTTTGGGAGTTTTGGACAAGTAGTGAGCTCTGCACAGATCCACCACTGAAGCCCAGTTCTGCAGGCACAGATGTGCACACACATATTATTTCAGTGAGAAGTCAAGAATGCATTGGGCAGCTGAGGACTCACATCCAAACTAAAACCACCCTGCGATTTATTGTCCAAAGGACTCCAGTCAGAACTTTCTTTTTGCTCACTTCTTCAGTGATCTTAAAGTATGAACATGATTTAAAGGAAGTTTTAACAGAGTATGAATTCACATGATCAGTCGAAGCTTTGCCTTACCAGACTACCTTTTCTTCCATCCATTACATTCCAAGATCCCTGTCCTTTGCCTATCCAGGTAGAATGCAGCAGTAGCCCTCCTCATTACCACACTCAGCAGAGAAAAGCACTTCTTAAAGCAAGAGATGGTCTCCCCCAAGCAAATGATCCTGCACTTCCTTATCCTGGATATTATCAGAGAATGCTCTCAAGAATCTGACTAAGGAGAGAACTGCTTTATGGTTTAATTCAGCAGCCCCTGCCAGAACAAATGAATGCACCTTAGGCTTTGTTTCCTGCACATCAGATGTCAGGAGTTTCAAAACACTGGAACTATTTGACACTTTAGATTTTCCATATATAATATAAATCCTCTGTGCATTAGGATCAGAACAGTCCATAGTTCAGGTGTCTGTGTGAGAGCAGTAAAGTGCAAAGAGCACTGCAATGGATTAATAATCGCTTCTAAAGTTGGAAAGCTCTCAGTCTGACTGTGGTAGGTGTAAGTCAGACTCCATCCTGCCGTGCCCCTCTGGCATTGCGTTTGTGCAGCCCTTGGACAGAGAGGGCTGTTGACCTGTTGGTTCCCTGAAGGTGCCAGGGAACAAGGTGGCAAACTGAGCAAACCAGAAGGCACAACCAGAAACTGTGGAGGCAGCCCACACTTCGAAAATCCCCCAAAAGCCATTAAGTGTAAGTTTCCCCACATTAAGATGACCCAGCTGTCCCCCCTCCTGCCAATAAGCACTGCAGGGGACTCTGTGCAGTCCCCCGAGGTGAATGACCAGCACCGCTGCCTCTCAAGGCCAGGCACACAACCACAGCCTCATCACACACAGCAAGGCAACTGCCCTCTGAGGAGCAGGGACAAAGCTGGAATGACACCACTTCAACAGAGCAATTTCCAGTATGTTTGAGAACACTGCATAGATTTTCATGCCCTGGTACCTAGCAGGATACCAGGCAGCAACTCAGATGTGCTTAATAAGCACTCTGCTTAATCAATACTAGAAAAATCAGACCTCCTAATCAGAAACTCCCGATTACAGAAATTTATTTGCATGTTTTATCAATGCAACTTCACCATACAGACAGCTAAGAAATTTGTTCATAAATCTCACCTGTAAGAGGAAAAAGGAACTTTAATTTTTAGATACTGAACATGCAGAAACTGTGCAGAGAGACTAGAGTTCCCATATGCACAAGTTCTACTGCAGAACATGCAGAGTTCCCCCTTCAACAGACACTGCTGGACTACTTCCTTCCCAGACTTTTGACTGTAGCTACATGGAAACCCCAACTCTGATGTTCAGTACATAAGAGATACGGGGAAGCAGCAACCAAAGGATTTGCCCATGGAGTTCAGAGCTGCAGTCAGTGCTTCCGAGCAAGAGAGACTTCCCCGGCAACCTTCCAAGCCTGTTCACTGGACCTCGACGCATTACATAAGGCAAACTCCAAATCAAGGCAGCCATAAGCACCACATTCCAAGGGCAGGGCCAGGTTTGGCAGGAATCAGCTGTGGCACAGATGGACAGGCTTGAAGAACTTCAGTACAAGAAGCCAACTGAAGAGCAGCCACTGACCTTTCAAATAAGAAAGGCAGTTGGTAACCTGAAGCCAACTGCACGGAGAGAACATGCAGAATATATGACCATAGATGCGCCCATGTCACAGCAAAGCACACACAGGGATCTCCTAAACCAGCACAGACCAGCTTCCTCCTGAAAACATTCACTCTCCATGAAAACCTCAAAGGACTTGGAAAATCTGGTCATGGGCTTAAGTTACGGCTTCCAGGGACACAGTGGTGGAAGCTACATACAATCTCATAACGATTTAGTTTGGAAGGGACCTTAAAGACCATCCAGTTCCAACCCCTGCCATGGGCAGGGACACCCCCCACTGCCTCTAGAGCCAGGTGTACAGGCTTTCAAGCTTACCAGCTATTCCTGAGTTTCCTGCAATCCTGCGAACAGGATTAAGCACCAGCCAGCCTTAACACAGTTAAATTGTCAGCTCAGCTTTCAGGAGCACAGACCAAGCGATGCCTGACAGCACTACCAGCTGTGCTTCCTTCCAAGCTTTAAAGTTTCTCACAGTGTTGCACAACCCACTGCACACCAAGTCTGCCTAAAATATGCAAATACTGACACAGAAGTGATTCACAGTCCTGAAGTGTGTCATTGGCTAGACAAGGAGATCTTTAAGACTGAAAGCAGCCAAGTGCCACCCTTGTCCACTCTGCGCTTGCCCCACATGTGGCACCACATCAGCACACAGTGCGTTCAGAGTGAGTGTAAAGAGTGCAGGCAGACCTTGGCTCACTCAGGTATTTTCCTTCTGCTGAGGGGTTAGAAAAGCATGAACAAGACCAAGCAAATGCATTTCTCTTCACAGCAGCAGGAATGACTCTGTTGTCTTTTGTCACTCTCTGACCAGCAGTTACCAAGAGATGAAGAGAGACAGCAACAACAACAAAAACATCCTACTCTGTAATTCTGAAGCATGGCAGCTTAGCCAGGCGAGAACCTAAGGCTTCCAGACATTAAGTAACCTCACCTTTAGTCATCTGCTCAAGAGCACTTGCCAGCTCTGCAGCATCTCTTCTGTGCTTTGAGCACAAATCTGTATTTGTTAACCTCCATCTCCAGGTGAAGCTTGCAGGAGCTGTTACCTGTACACAGGTACAGACAGCCATGGCTGCAACAGGATCCGGCTGCTCTGGTTTCACAGCCTTTATCAGAGATCACACACAACAACAACAACGTGATTTTCTCTCCAGGTCCTGGCTTGTAGCAGGCAATCTGCTGACTTACCATCTGAACAAGCTCTCAGTGTCACAACCCTGAACTAGCTCCTGCTGCAAGAATGCCCAAAACTTCAGTGCTGGAAAAATGTCCAGACAGACTTGTAGCAATTTTCAATTTATCTTTCAGACAGGAATGCCACTTCCCTTTAAATATATTTTGCAGAATTATTCTACAAAAATTGTCAGTGCCCACTCACTCTTCCCTTTAAGTCTGGACACTCCTCAGCACTGTAGGTGGACAGGTGACCACCTTCTACAAAAATGGCTTTTAAAACTTGCTTGAATGACAGGTCTGAATTCCAGAGAACTCAGCAGACCACCACATTAATTTGCATAATATCAGGTTTTATGTTTCTGTTCTGATCCTCAAACACTCACTCTACCTTGGTTAGCACCTCAGCTTTTCCTTCTTTTCCTTTTTCAGAGGCCAGCTGAGCCTACCCGAGGGGTTCAAGAAACCTGCAGATTCTGAGGGAAGGGGTTTGGCAGAGGGGAAAAGAACATCACAAGGTTAAAACACCTGCACTGCAATCTAAGGTGGTCAATGCAAGCAAGTAAGAGGCTGCAGACCAGGAGGTAGGAAAGCTGGTGCACTGGCACTTGCACAGCTGTGGCAGAGGACAGGGTCTCTGCCTCTCCTAATCTCTTGCTCCCCAAAGCAGCACAACACTGACCTCATTTTCCTTTGGCTTTGTAGCAGCGACCATGGAAAAAGCAACACCCAGTGATGTGCCACTCAGAGCCCCTCCCATCCAGCCCATTCCAGAGCTGGATAACCCCGCTTCTCACCTGCACAAGATACCTTCCAGAAGCAACAGGGAAAAGAGAAGAGCTTCCAGGCTCCCTCACACAGGACCATTAATTCAGTTAGGTTCTTCACATTTTTGAAAGAGAGGTGCACAAGCAGTCTACACAGCACCTGCTGACAGACTCACAGGACATCCTGCGTTATTCAGAGTCCAGCAGTGGACATGGTATAGTGGTCAGGTTATCCGATGGCACTGATGGCACTGCCAAAAGTCATCACTGGTCTAAGAACAGAGCAACTGAGGCCATCTGATCACAGACTCATCCACAGAATCCTCCCCAGTTAACTCCCTAGGGCACAAATTTGGGAGATAAGGAACTCCACGAAGTCTTATCCTGAAAGAATAAACCACAGCAACTTGCTCATGTATTAAAGGAATTTAACTGTTTAGACAAGCCCATGACTAAGGACAGAACTAGCTTCCTTCCAGGAAGCAATCTATTCATAGCCTTTAATGGAAATCCAAATACTTGGGAATTAGCTGTTTTGGTGTATTAAGGGAAACTTCATCTTCCCCTTCCCATAGATGAGGTAGTTTTCTACACACACTGAAAATGGAAAACATGCTAAAATACAGCAAAACTTACAAACTATGCACAGTTTGTAGATGAGCTTTTAGCTCCTTTCCTAAACAGCATCTGTCTGCCCACTGCAGTAGTAAATGATGTCAATCTCAGACCTTCATGCATTCATCTTCTCCTCTACAGTAACTAATGCTAAAAGTCAGAGTCAAGTAGCCTTGGAATGGGCTGCTCAACAGACCTCGTGGCCACCAGGACAGATGTGACCAGGGACAAGAGAATGTAAACAATTCCTATCCTCCATGGTTTTAGACTAATATTGGTTAAAAAGCAAGTTTTAGCTGCTGTTGGCTAGAGACACTATTTTAAGAACAGCAGCACTAAAAATTCAAATGATTCAAATGCAATTGGCCTTTCAGTCACATTTTCCCCCTAAACAGAACACATATCAAACATTCCAAAGGAACAGACAAGGTGAAAAAAACTTTGTCTTCATGCTATGAACTGTTCTAGCCTTTCATCTTAAAGACCCTGCAGTTCAGAAGATAAATTCCAAAAAAATTAAAGTCTTGTCAGCAGAACTGCTGGAAAACAGTTTTGATCCTTTCAGGAAAACATCCAAAAATTTTTCTCACACTGAAAAAGTCAACTTGTTTCAGTCCACACATTACATGAAGTTTTGTCCTGAAGTTTTGTCCTTTTTGTCTAAATACAAGGTTGCTTGAAACAGAGACAAGAGAGATGATGTACTGCTGTGCTTGCCAAGCAAATGCCAGCTCTGAGAGATGGTAACTTAGAGCAGTCCAAGCCAAACTGCACAGGTACCCTGCATGGCGTCCCTGCTGAGCAAAGGGGACCAGCACCCAGCACTGTGAGAGTACCCCAGTCACACCCAGAGACACCACACATACTGGGGAAATCTGAATGTCCCTCCCCTAACATCAAATATTACAAATAGAATAGTTACAGATACCATGATTCTGTGACAGGTATGACAAAGCCCCTTACCAAAAAAATGACAAATAACTGGAAAACATCACCTGTTCACTCAGCCAGGCACTGACACCACCCTGCCTCCCATTAATCAGGAGGAGGTTAGTTAATATTTAAGAAGGTTGTTACAGCTCAAGATAGATCACTGTGCCGTGCTCTCAACCAGATCCCTTACAAAAAAACAGATAAAGCTGAAGACAAATGCATGGAAAAGACACAGGGCTGAACACAACATATCCTCATAGTCCTTTGGTGACAAGTCATGGCATTTCAGCAAATAGGAAGTTCCCATCATTTTGGCAAGGAGCAGAGTTAAGCTATGAAATAACCCCAATTCTCTGGTACATCACCATCTCCACTGAGCTCACAGAGTGTTGGCTCTCAGCCGCCAGTTAATCCCACTAGGTGCTAAAGTATTCACACAGTGGAAACAGCTGTCTCAGAAGGGTTGGAAAGGCAAGAGACCCCAAAAAGTTCTTCCAAGTGCCACCCTGGTGATTCATTAGCTTTTCTAACTGATGTCAGAGCTGGCAAATCCACCTCACTGTACCTGTTCCCCAGCCCAGGCAGCACCAAGCCCAGCACTGTGCCCTGGATGTGATCCAGTGGGTACCTGGGTTTTTAGTACAAGTGTTTGCCAACAGGGCTCAAGTGCAGCAGTACAGCAATCACTGGAGATTTGGGGCTTCCTTCCATTTATTTATGTAAGTGAGCTCAACAACACACATGGTGATGAAGACAGTTTTGAGAAGGTGGGTATACTACATCTTTTCTCTCATCAGTAGTGGAGTAAGAGCCTTAAAAATCACAGTTGTAATTCAGGTTCGTTTAAAAGC
The DNA here is from genome assembly GCF_003945725.1 of Corapipo altera. Taxonomy (NCBI): domain Eukaryota; kingdom Metazoa; phylum Chordata; class Aves; order Passeriformes; family Pipridae; genus Corapipo; species Corapipo altera. Next base: position 1,842,320 of record NW_020884960.1, read on the forward strand.
TTTCAATCTTCACTGAAACCTATTGAACTGCTCTGTTTTCTGCTCCCGGGTATTGATTACTGGGGTGGGTCAGGTGAGGGGGAGTATGAACAACTGCTTTCCAGCCACTTTTGAGTGATGCCACAGCTTGTGACATCATGACTGTCTCCATGGCAGCACAGCAACACAACTGAATTGAAACAGGAGGAGGCCAATTAGAACAAGAAAGCTCCTCTGTAGTTGGAACCATACTAATTAACAGAAATAAGAGAAGCTGTTATAGAAAGGACATTGTTCCAACAATAAAAACCTTGCTTTTAACTTGCCAGGTGAACCCAAGACACCCAAACCACGGCTAAGTACAAAAGTCCTTCCAGACTGGAAACCCCATGATATCATTAGCTGTATTTCCAGCTCTACAGAACGCTGAGCACAGCCTGGATCTGTGAGGTCATTTTTCATCTTCCCTCACATCAAGTTCTCCTCTCCACTGGAGCCTGCTTACACTCTTAGGAGGCTGCTCAGCACATCACGCTCAAGGAAAGCCCCCTAGCTGAAGTGCCTTTCAGCCTTCTACAATTAGCAGACACATCTCTGTGGGGGGCACACAAAAGAAACCAACGCCAGGCCAGCAACCCAGAGTGACTCACGCCAGCTAAGTCTCTACCTTCAAGGATGAAGCATACTCAGGGTTTGGAACAGATGATATGAACAAGATCTGGACCCTCTAAGTATGTACACTGTTTTGTTTTCAATCTCCAAATCAAGAGACACAGAGGAGCAATCTCAGCTAGTGTCAGTTAAGTTGTGACAGTGCAGTTGGGGGCACATTAAGCCAAATGTGACTCCGACTGATCTCCATCCTACGGAGCACTTGCTGCGGTCCCAGAGATAAGGCAGCTGCTCTATTGCTCCAGAGCGGCCAGGAACAACACACAGCTCATAAAAATTCCCCAGGGAGAGCCCACACTGTTAGGAGTGTACCACAGTCAGGCTCTTAGCCTTAGGCACCTCCACTAGATTCAGCCCAATAAAGACCAGCTACACTCTGTACATTTACCCCATTTTTCTTTTCCCAGGCAAGCCTAAAAGCTACAGCAGGCCAGGAACAAGCTGAGTGTAAACTTTCCTAGAAAACAAGCTTGAAGGTATAAGGCACAGCACAAAGTCAGTGCACCTGGAGTGAGGAGACCTGCACCAACACAGAAGCTCAAGCACAGTGACACAGCATGTGCTTTGGCTGGAGATGAAACCTTCATGGGTAACGCTGCTTCCCACAGCTCCTGTGAGCACACCTACTGTGCTCTTCTCCTGCAATTCCATGGCAAAGTGAGGCCTTCACTGCTGGCAGGGGAGACAGAGCACATAGGTCCCTAGTACTGGCACACTCATGGCATACGGAGGCTGGGCAGCAATCTGGTTAACAGTTGCTTTGTGATTAGAGGCACAGCTGGCTAAACCTGAGTCACCTTAAAAAAAATGCTCAAATACATCACACCATAAGAATTAGGATAAAAGATTTAACTGGTATCTTCACAACTGCAGCGGAAGCAGTTCTCAGTCATAATTCAGTCAAGTGAGTCTTTATACAGAACACTTCTAGTCCCTATATCTCAGTCAAGTGCAGTTATTTCACACACAGAGGCAGAACTTGAGGTAAGGCATTAACAGTGACTGGGGTTCCTGCTGGGATTCACCCTGCCATTAAAAACAAGGCATCCTCTGGCACACATCTGAGAAATGGGACAATGGGACTTCCTCAAGCCTCTGTCACTAGTGAACGCAGCTGGTTCAAACAGCAGACATACCTTCCCGCACACAGCTTCTGCCAGGCAGCACCTGACTGGTTCCAGCTTTCACAAGCTGGAGCTCAACTGTAGGTCAAAAGGCTGTAGGTCACTTTTTAGTTCATTCTGGCCTCAGTGTTCCTGGTTTACCAGCTCATTCACCCAGAACTGCAGTCACATGCACCTGCTGCCTGAACACACCATCACCCACAACTAGGGGATGTTTGTTAACAGAGCAAGAAACTAGAACAGAGCAGAAAACATGATTTACTGTATGAATCAGGCCTTACTGCAGTAGAAAAAACCGTTAGCCACAGAAAGGAAAGAAACCAGGCAGAGGCAGAAATAACCAGCTTCCTAAAGTTATTTTTAGAGCTGCCTCCACCAACACTAAAGATATTCAGAGCTGTTGAAAAAAAGTAAATCAAAGGTAAGCACACAAATAGTGTCAGAAGAAAGCGGACAGTGCTTCAAAGTTACTGTTGCCACCAGTGCAGCAGCTGCAATTGCTGGCCCAGTTCTGTCCTTTGATTTGGGACAGCATCATTATCCTGGGCTCTGCTTTGCTCTGTCAATGAGCTTAAGGGAGCTGTGCCACATGTGTGCTAGAACACAGCAGGACAGCGTCACCTGGGCAGTCACTGCTGTGGGACAGGCTGAGCATAGCCTGGACAGGGGAAAGGACAGGCAGCGTTTCCATTCCCTTTGTACAAGGGGCTGTTATCACAAAATCAGCTAGGTTGAAAAGGCCTCTGAGATCAAGTCCAACCTATGACCGAATACCACCCTGTCAACCAAATCATGGCAGTCCAGTCTTTCCTTAAACACTTCCAGAGACGGTGACTGCGCCACCTCCCTGGGCAGGCAATCCCAATGTCTAATCACCCTTTCTGTGAAGAAATTCCTCCTGATGTCCTTCCCTGGCACACCTTGAGGCCGTTTCCTCTCATCCTGTCCCTTGTTCCCTGGGAGGAGAGCCCGACCCCCCCCTCGCTCCTGTCAGGGAGTTGTACAGACCGAGAAGGTCCCTCCTTTTTCCAGGCTGAGCCCCCCAGCTCCCTCAGCTGCTCCTCATCAGATCTGAGCTCCAGCCCCTCCCCCAGCTCCGTTCCCTTCCCTGGACGGCCGGGATGACAGGCTGGGCACTGTCCCCGCATACTGACAGAGCACAGGGCGCTCTCTCCGAGCAGGAGCCGGAGCTCTCCCAGCACAGCTCGGCCGGGCACGGGGCCCTGCTCAGGCAGCGCCCCGGGGGCGGCCCGGCCCGCGCTCACCTCGCCCTACGGCCCTGCTGCAAAACGCGGCGGCCGCAAAGCGCGGCCGGGCCGGGGCCGCCGCCCTCGCCCGGGGAGCCCCGAGGGACCCCGGCCGGGACAGCGGCACTGCGAGAGCCCCGAGGGATCCCGCGAGCAGGGCAGTCCCTGTCCTGTTTGTGCCGCTCTGGGAAATCCACTACACACAAGCACTGGGCATCTCCCAGCTCCAGCCCACGGTTTCCGGGGTCCGACAGAATCATTAAAGCTGGAAAAGACCTCCGAGATCATCCAGTTCAACCCGTGACCGAACACCATCTTGTCAACTAAACCAGCACACTGAGTGCAACTTCCAGTCTTTGCTTAAGCACCTCCAGGGGTGGTGACTCCACCACCTCCCTGGACAGCCCGTTCCAATGTCTAGTCCCCCTTCCCGTGAAAAAATTCCTCCTAATGTCCAACCTAAACTGCTGCTGGCAGAGCTTAACTATATCCTTTTGTCCTGTTGCTCGTTTCCTGGGAGAGAAGGCCACTCCTTGGCCCCTGCCCCACTGCCCTGAGGAGGCCACTCGAGATGCTCTGCCTCCCTTTTATCTCCTAACCCTGCAGATTTCTTCAGTCCTGATGTCAGCTTTGTCCCACAGAAGCACTGCAAACAGGAATTGAAGCACCACACAGATGAACAGCCAGAAACCAGGGATCCCTCCTAGCTGGTGCCTGCACAGGGACCCAGTGGGTCAGATGGAACATGGGACTATCAGACCAGAGTGTTCACCGAACCCACACAGCTGTGCACGGCTGACAGGGAACAGCATTCATAGCAGCAGCCACAGGAAAGGTGACTACTGACATCTCCATCCAAGCCTTCTGTTTCCCTTCCCCAAAGCTCCGATTCCCCCCAGTTAGCCTGAGTTAGTGTTTGACTTGAGCAAGAATAAGTCCTGTGAGAGAGCAGGGCTCTAAGGGCTGCTCTGGCAGCCTCCCCTTAGCAACCCAGGGCACTCTGCAGCACTCATCTCCAGCGAGGACCTTAACAGAGCAGCGATAAAAGCTAATGTGTGGGCTAACAGTGCTGTTAGCAACAGTGCCTCTGGAATGGCTGACAAGATTGCAGGGTGACAGTGAGACACAGACATGGAGCCTGGTGCCAAGCACAAAGGCCAACAGCAACAGGCTGCTGGTGAACAGAGCTCTGCTTCCCAGCATCCAGGATTCCCCACTCAAGGCCTGGCTCTTGGCATGCTGCAAACTTGAGGGTCACTGAAACTGAATACTTTGGAAATAAAGTAGCTACTTTGTCCAGGACCAGAGCTAAAGAGGTGCAAGCACTGTCCAACACCCTCTTACTTCCAAGGGAGCAGCTTTTCAGGCACTGGGAAGAGTTCTCCAGCTCTGTTTGACCAGTACTCATCTCCTCAAATCTACCTGGAAAGTTCCAGTCCACACTGTACAAGCTGGGCATTACAGCAGCCCTGCACTGCCAGGGAGCTTGCTTTGCTCAGAGCAGCAGTGCTAAGAGGCCAGAATTCCCAGCCCAGGACCCACTGCTGGAGTGGCAGGTCAAACAAGACAGCACTGGCAGCTGTTCAATAGAGCACACCAAAACCTGGGAGAGTTCCTGGACAGAAATGTTGTGACTTGGGACCCCGCATTTGGGCCAAGCTAAGAAATTGAAAAGCCTCAGGGTTCAAACAAGGAAAAGGAGGCTTCCCAACAAAACAGCTACTCAAGCGACCTCACAGCTCTGCAATAATGTGCTGGCTCCAGAGCTGTCCCCACACACGCTGTTCTCCACAGAAGCAGCACTGACTAGTCTGGCAGCCAAGCAGGCAGGACACAGCAAAACAGAGGCCTTCAGGAGAGGGTCCAGGGACTCCCTTGGGGACAGTTCCACAGCAGCTTTTGGGACACTTTCTCTAGCTTCAGACTCAAATAGTTGTCTTATGTGTAGGGCCTAAGAGGGATGTAACATCCATGCTTTAATGTTCCAATTTTAACGCATTTGTAGATATGCCCACTCTGGGTAAGAAGTTTAGGCTTGGAGTTCCCTCCTGAATACGGCAAACACCTGGCTGGGCTCTGTTCAGTAAGATCTCAACCACTTTCAGAATAGAAAAAACCCAAGGCAAATAATACTTAGAAGTTTGACTCATTTTATGACAACAACTTGCAATAAGAATTCCCTTTTATCAACTCTGAAATACTTTTCAGCTTTCATCAAACATCACTTTCCACTAGGACAGTACATCAGTAAAAAGGCATAAGCAACTTCTGATCTTCACTTTAATTCCAGCTCTGACAGACCTGCACCACAGGTAAGAATTTACCTTTGAAACATTCACCACTCAAGTTTCTCAGTCGACTTCAAACTGGAGAGACAAAACAGTAGCTTAAGCTTTGATCTCTTAGAATGAGGTTCAGAAAAGATCACTGCAGTGAAACCTGGATGACTTAATGAAGAGCACTAAACAGGATACACAAGATTGATTGTCAACACATCCTTGATGTAAATACTAGTGCTAAGGTTTAAAAATTTATGCACTTTCACAGTGTTCCCCTTTTGAGCACTGCTGTCGCAGCAAGCCTAGCTCAGGTGAATCCCTTGAGAGACTGGTTTCAATTTCTTGGTGTTGCCAGAGCCGACAAATTTCACCCTCCTGAGACTCTGCAGAGCAGTGGGGATAACACAGCTCCTGTGTGCACATCTGCTCAGGTGACACTGCAGCACCTGTGAGGGCATCGGGCACCCTGCCTCTATCCCAGCAGGGGCATGTGCCCCTCTGGCACATGCCTTTATTGGCAATTCATGGTGCAAGACTAAGCTCAGCAGCAAGAAGGTAAGTAGGAGAGAATCAAAACTCAGCTGTCTTCCTTCACAGTATTAAAATGTAGAGAAGTTTGGGAAGAGGTCTGGCAGTGCACAGCCCACAGCCCTGTCCCTCTCCAGAAATCCAACAGTTTCCGGGCCTGGGGGACCAATAACTCCCCCAAGACTGTTTGTCACTTGTCCTTGACAGCAGACTAGCACTTACCTAACTGGTTCTAGTGGAAATCACAAATGCTGTTGCAATAGCGCCTTTTGGATTTCTAAACCAGACTCTGGCAGAGCAGAAGTGAAGCACAGGCCTGAGAACCTGGTCAGGACTTCAGCCATGGGGCTGCTGTTCCTCTTGCCCCTGGCTTCTCCAGGGGACAGACTGCACCCATCTGCACTAAACACAATTAATTAATTCTGCAACAAAATGAAGCAGACAGAATTTCCACTTTCCTAAATATTTTCTCCTCTCCTAAACAAGCCCATCTGCAAATCCTCAAAAACCTTCCACTTGTTTAAAGGCAGCTTATGTCAAACCCTGGTATCCACTTCTCCCTCTCCCTGGGTGGCAGGCTGGCATGGAGACTGGGAAAGAAGGGAAGGATAAACTCAATCTTTCATGAACTGTTCTGGAGAGACCCAGATGAGAATTCACCATTCTCATCCCCAAGTGCAACTACAGCCCTCACAGTATCTGACAGCCTGAATTCTAATCGCCCTTCACAGCAAACAGCAATCATACTTAGCATTGCTCCCCTCCCTTTTAAATCTGCTCTGATGGGAAACACACTGACAACTTTTCATTGCAGAAATTAAAGTGGATTTTTCTTGAACAAGGCCACCCGCCTGCACAGCCTTAATCCTTCCAGCTCACATATGTCCCCGTAACTTGCACTGCTCTGAATCCAATTATGCCTCCTCAATCCATTAAAAAATATTTGAGGGTGTTGTGCAGGTTGCACTGAGCAAGAGTATCAGAATCAGCTAAAGAGGCACTAGCAAGCCCTGCTCGATGCCTTCCCTCTGCAGGCGTGCATGGAGTGGGTTATTAGAAAAATTAAATGTCACAGAGTGACTTTCACAGGGCCCAGTGAACTAGTTCCAAACTACAAAAGTCGGGGCTTAGACAACAGGAAAATCCATACAGCAGACAAGACTTGACACACAGTTATTTGTAAGCGCCTGGTAGTTATTAGTTGTCCATTACAAGCTTTTACAGTTCTCTTGCTCTGGCAGCACACACAGCTAGGAACAAGCTCACGGAGCAGCTGGTCTCCCATGCGTTACGCTGGAAGAGCAGGATAACCCTGAGCAAAGTCGTCAGAAGTGTCCACAAATCTAAACTGTACGCACAGATCAGTCACCAGAGTATCCAAGGACTCTCACACAGCTGTGAGTGAAACACAAGCTGACAGTGTGTGCTGGGACACTGACTACAGTTCCACACTGGTACCTGTTGGCCTCCCAGTGCTCCGTACTTTACAAAATTCCATTGTATTCTCCGGACAGACAATCCACATATCACAGAAACCAAGTTCTTCCATTATCATCTTTGCTGATCAGGGTCTGGCAGAGGCTGCACAGGGTCTCCTTGTCCTTTCCAAGCTGGCAGTGCCCAGCAATTACACGCAGCACTTCCACGGCCATGCTACAGATCTCAGCATCCTGAGCTATACCACAAACTTACACTGCCACTACAGAAGTGGGACAGAAGTAGCAAGCTGGATGCAAAAATAGCAGATGGCAGTTTAGCACTTGCACCTTATAGATGAATTTTTAGGTTTTCCATGACTGCAACACATCAAACAAATTCTGCACGTAACCCTCTTCTGAATACTAAGGTACATGTACATCAATACTTTATCTGAAAGCCAAGTAGACTGCATTTGATCACTAGTTAAACTTACTTTTCTCCACGCATTCAAGAACATGTAACTTCATAGCACCAAATTCCTGTTGAAGAGGAATTACCAGCAAAGTAATTTGGACCCTCTGGAGTCAAGTCTGCCAACTTACACGACTTGGCAATCTGGCTTGTTAACATCCCACATGATTGGAATTTATTTTAGGATCCAATGCCACATGCCGTGAGGTTTTTTTTTCCCCTTTTCTTCTTTTCCTTCCCCAAATGACAAGCTAAAGCCCAGGATTCAGAGGTCCTAATTCCATTCCTGTCTCTAAAACACACGCCCTGGGGTCAAGGTCCTTTGCAGAATAAGTAATATTAGTCCTATCAACGGCATCCTGCAAATAATTCTCCTTTTTGAGCCTCTCATTGAAGACTGGAGTAGAAATTAAGAGCCACATTTACTTACTGCTCACAACCAATCCAGCATCCCCACCCTCCTGCATGGCACACCATTGGTGAGCTGCACCTGCAGTTAAATCCGGAGGGATTCAGCCTCAGCTCTCGGACAGGTCGGGCACCTCGACGCAAAGGTGCTACACTAGGTACCTTTAACTAGGACTTGTTCTCCCAGGCTAAAAAAAGAGACTTTCCAGAGCCAGCTTGGTCGGGAGGTGCCAGCTCTCTGCGCTGCGAAATGTCAGCCTTCAGCTTCGTGCCTCGCCCAGGCAATTCCCTTTTCTTTTTCGGAAGAATCTGAACGCCTCCCCAAAGAAGGGGCCCGTGTTCCCTGCTAGGGAACACACTTAGGGAAGCGCCGCTTCCTTCCCTCCAGCACAGGGAGGGATCTCCTTAAGGGCCCGAAGCACCGGGCTAGGCACCCGGCTCGACCCTGCACGGCCCCCGCAGGGTCAGGGACAGCGGGCTCGGCGCTCCGGGGCTGGCAGGAGGGCAGAGCCCGGCCCCCCGCGGCGCAGGCAACATGCGGGGGAGGATGGAGCAGCCCCCCGCACCCCTCCCCACCCCGGAGCCGAGCGGGGCGGCAGCGGGACCCCCCCGCGGCGGCCGAGCAGGTCCCACGGAGGGCTGGGACGCGCGTGGGAAGCGGAAGGGGCGGCGGGCCCGGCAAGCGGTGGAGCAGCAGCAGGAGCGAGGAGGGAGAGGGCGGCACCCCCGCCCGCAGCCATGCAGGGCCCGGCCCGGCCCCCCGCCCGCGCGGTCACTCACATTGCCTGAGGAGCTCCAGACACAAAGCCATGGGAGACACAAAGAGGGGCGGAGGGGACCGGAGAGACGCGGGGGGCGCGGGGCGGGGGCGCTCGGCCCGGCCTGGGTCCCGCGGAGGGGAGGAAGAGGAGGACGAGCCGCGGGCCGGGGCCGCTCCGGCTGCTCGTGCGGCCGCCGCTGGAGGAGGGAGGAGACGCGCGGAGTCGCCGCCGCACTCACCGCGCCCGCCGCTCCGGCCGCGCGCCCGGGCGGGGCCGCGCATTAAACCCCCGCCCCGCCCCCGCCGCGCGGCCCCGCCCCGCGCGGATCCCCCCG
>NW_020884960.1:1851941-1942822 GCF_003945725.1 Corapipo altera
TCCCGCTCGCTGACGACGGGGCGGGGGTGCCGCTGGCCGCCCCCACACCGGCGCTGCGGGGGGGGAGCCGGGCGTTGCTGAACAAAGCGGGCGCCGCTCCCACCCCACGAGGAAGCTTTGTCTCCTTGTCGCGTTGACATCTTCCCCGGCGCGGCCCCGGCTCCACCCACGCGCGAACGTGGGTTTGGATGAAAGAGCCCCCGTGTCACCCCCGCTCCAGCCGCTCCTGCCCCCGGCGCCGGGCGCGGGTGGGACCCGCGTGGCCGGTGGGCGTCTACCCACCCGCCACGCACCTGCTGCAGGATCGCCAGGAGGAGTCCTCCGGGGCAAGGGGGCATACATGGAAAGGAAACAGCGGGACGGGGAGGTTTTCCTTGAGGGTGTTTTCCCCTGGTAAGAGAGATTTGCTGGTGGAGTTCTGCCCCGATGGGCACGGGGAGGGGGAGTGAAGCCTCACTGGGTGCGGATGCTGTGCTTGGGGCTGTGCCTTATGCCTCCCCTTGGGCTGCCTGAGCAGGGCTGATGGGGGATGAGGGTGCAGAGGGGAGCAGGGCTGGCACAGCGTGCAGGCTGCGGGAAGAACCTGCCTGGGCACAGCCACCCCGAGTTGGCACCCTGGGCACAGACGTGCTGGGTGGTGGAGCAGTGTCCAGCTCCATCCGTCCCATCCTGTTCTGAGACACATGGAACTGAGCACCCAGTTCGCCTGGACATGGGGCTGGGGATATCTCTGCAAGACCAGAGCCACACCGTGTAGTGTCTGACTCAGATGGGCAGCTGGTGCCCGCCAGCCCACCATGGTGTGGGCACTGCCCAGCGGCGCTGCCCGCGGGTGCCTGGCCCTGGGCAGGGCTCCTGGCTGTGCGGGGAGCGGTGCTGCCACGTGGCTCCCGCCAGCAGCACGTGTGCCGCCCCGGCTCCTCGCTGCTACCATCACTTCTTGAGTGCTGTGATTTATTGATGACTCGCTGGGTTCCCAGCCCTAGGAGAAGGGCTAGTCTGCAGCAAGGAGCAATCAAAGCGCCGTGGGAAACACTACACTGAGCTCACGCGCTGAGCCGTCGCCCCCCTCGGTGTTCAGAGACCGAACTGCTGCAGCTTTGCTGCTTCTGCTTTAGGAAGCAGCAGCACAATGGGGCTGAAGGAGGATCTGGTCGGGTCAGCCCTGAGCCTGAGGACCAACAGCCCATGGCCTCCCCCGTCCGCTGCCTACAGAAGAACACAAGGAAACTTGTTTTCAATTTGGGGGCTCCCAGGCAACGAGTGGGGAGCAGCTCAGGATTGAGAGCCCCTCATCCACATGGACTGCAAAGCCCTGAGCCAAACTCTTCCTGAATCCTCAGGAATACCCATGTCATGGCTCAGTAGATGGAAAAGGTAATGGAAGAGCATGAAGGAGAGGAAAAGCAATGCCAAACAAGAGAACTACATACAAAGAAACCCTCATTTGCCTGTTATGTCTGACATCCTGCAAATGCTCCAGGCTGTTTGCATGGCCTCACTCAACCCCATCCAGTCCAATTCTCCTGGTACAGGTGTGTGTGCCTCAGCTAAGGCCATTGGTCGCTGCTGCCCCAGTGATGGCACAAGCCCTGTGGCCACAGGGAGCCGCAGAGAGGGGCTGAGCAATGCCAACAGCAGGGACACAAAGCAGCACCTGAGGGCAGCTCTGTGCTCACTTGGCTTACATGGATGGCCAGTGTGTGGGGGTGGCACCAGGCCCCTTGGCCTGAGGAGAGACCTCAGGTGTCTGCGTACATGGAAAATTGCCCCCCACCCAGAGCACTGCACCATGCATGAATTCCTGTTGCTGCCCTTCCAGAGGCCCCAAACGAGCCAAGGCACCCCTTGGTGCTTTGATTTCTTCTCTCCCATGAGGTCAGCACTACTGACTCCCTTTCCTGCTATCAAGGCTGATAAAAGCAAGCAACAAGAAGGACTTGGCTTTCTGACCATATAAGCAAAGGGAAATGCTGGCAGCTGCGTTTGTTTCTACTCCTCTGTAGATGGTCCCTGCTGGGAGAAGGCAGGCTTGGCCAGGACCTTGGAGCTATGGTCACCTCCCCTGCATCTGTTTGTGCCAGCACAGCATCATGTATGGCTGCAGCTCCCCCCTTCCTGGGGATCTGGGTGAGTGATATTTCTGTGGACTCAAACCCATTGCAACTATTTTGGGGGTGCCAGATATGTGCCTGCAGCAGGCAGTGAGCTTGCTGCCTGTGGAAAAGCTGAAATCTGGCAGCAAAGAGCACCAAGCACAGAAAGACAGGGACGATTTGGGTTTGGGGGTGGAGCTGAGAGCGAGGTTGTGGCCATGGTACAGCTTCCTGGGGAAAAGGGAAAAGGGAGTGCTGGCTGGGCACAGGGCAGTGGTGGAGTTTCCATAATAACAAGGAAAAGATCAGAGGTGAAAAATGAACTGGCAAATGTGGAGAGAAACAGCTGTCATAAATTTCTTTGTGTCCCACACACACATGAATACACTACAGAACATGTGTACGTGCCCTTTTTTCCTTTGCACTGACAGAGCGTGCAACAGAAATCTCTCCCTGGTGTGTGTGCGTGCGCACATAGAAACACACACACACACACAGACACATACTCTCTCCCTCTAATCCCTTTCCTGCTTGTATGTCAGAGAAAGCTATTTCTGGAACGTGAAATCTAGGTCAAAAAGGAGAAAATCTGAAGGGAATGATAAAAGTCCCTCCCAAAGACCATGTGGGGTCAGCATGGGCCAATGTGATTAGTGAAGGGGCTGCAGTGGTGCTTCATCCCTCAGCCCTGGACACTCATGTGCAGGTGGAGCGATTGCTCCTGGCCTGGTGTGAGTTCCCTTTGCCTTCACGCCACTGCTTCTTTCCCACACAGAAGAGAAGGCCATGACAGCTGAGAGGAACAAAAATCACCTTCCTACACAGAAACCAAGTTCACTGCGCACAGAGAAGGAGGAAGAGCTACACGACTTTCCCAGAAGCCACATGGCTTTCCTAGAAGCTGTGGAAACTCATTCCACAGTGAGGCAACCCTTGGGGATTGGGCCAGCACAATGCCGTGACACCGCACAGGTGTGTGCAGGCACTTTGTCCTTCCTCCACTAAGCATGGCCCTGCTGCCCCTGCAAAAGAGCATCAGTGCCAGGGGACCAGGCTGGCACCTGCCTTCTCCTGGGGCAGGGCAGGGTTCCCAGAACAGCCATGGGCCTACGAGCCAGCTCTCCAATTTAGTGATAAGAAGGGAAACAAAAGCAACACGAAGACAGGAAGTAGGTGGGAGGCAGAAGGCAGCTATTCTCTCCCAACCTTAGGAGTATTTCTCCTGGTTAGTGCTCTCATGCCCAGCCTGGGCTTGGCAAAGTTCTGGCATATGGATGGGCCAGAAGATGCATGCAGCCTTGCCCTCCCTGGAAGAGATCTGGACACAGGATAAGGAGCTGGGAACGTGAGCTTTCTGGGATCAGGCTGCTGAATCCCAGGGCAGAATGCTCTGAGCAAGTGTGCAGTTACCAGATGGCACACGGGGGACTGGGGAGAGCTCAAGCAGGAACTGGCTTGGTGTTAGCTTTCCCTGCTGTCTTTGCTTTGCTCACCTCTGCTTTCCTGTTTTCCCTGGATATCAAATATTCCACTCTGCATTGCAAGTAGTCTATTAAACAACCAATTCGCACAGTTGCCTCTACTAAGCAGGAGCCGGGGCTGGGGATCCCTTTGTGATGCTCCTGAGCCGGTGTGGCTGTCACCACACGCCTGGCAATTAGAGGAATAGGTTCCATTGGGGCTTTTGAATCTCCGGCTGAGCAAGGCACAAAGCTATGTTTAAGGCTGATGAAGGGCAGCTCATCATCTGTCTCGCTGGCTGAGCTAATGGGAGCTAATTGCTTTGTAATGTGCCAGTGACACAGGCATTAATGGGAGGAGCTGTGGCAGAGGTTTGACAGCTGTCAGGGCTCTTCCCTGGCCGTGTTCCCCACATAGACCTCGGGACTGGCACTCTTCTGAAATGGAGCTTGTTGCCCCTCCTGTACCATCCTGCCCTCGGATGGTGCCTGAATCCTTTTGCTTTAAGATCCAACCCCCACCTACCCTCAAGGAACAAGAAGCCTGTGTCAGCCCCAGCACTGCTGTTGCTGGTGCCTCTTAAGGATGTGTCCCAACAGAGACAAAAGCCAAAACCCCTGTCTGGGAACTGGGCCCATGGTGGTTCCTGTTCCTCTGGGCTGGTGCACAGATTCTGGGCACAGGAGGATGGGATGTAAGCAGGTGAGGGCTCTCAGTTGTTTCACCCCAGAGTCTTGCGTGGAGCCTTGCCATGAGCACCTGCAGGTGATGGTGCATCCACTTCTCTCTGTTGGTCCAGATTGATGCTGCCAAGCTGAGGTACCAACCTGCTGCTTGGGAGGCCCCTCTCCTACACCACTAACCACTTAGATGCACAGATGCAAGGAAAGGGACCTGGGGATGCTGGTCGACAGCAGCTGAGCACGAGCCAGCATGTGTCCAGGTGAGCGAGAAGGCCAATGACATCCTGGCTTGTACCAGTCCTAGTGTGGCCAGCAGGAGCAGGGCAGTGACCATCCCCCTGCACTGTGGTCATGCCTCCAATCCTGGGGTCACTTTTTCAGGCCCTTCACGGCAAGAAAGACATTGAGGTGCTGGAGCGTGTCCAGGGAATGGAACGGAGCTGGGGAAGGGTCTGGAGCACAAGTTGCAGCTAAGGGAGCTGTGAGGGCTCATCCAGGAGAAAAGGAGGCTCAGGGGGAACCTTCTCACTCTCTACAACTCTTTGACAGGAGGGGGGAGCCAGGTGGGGTTCAGTCTCTGCTCCCACGGAGGAAGTGACAGGATGACAGGAAATAGCCTCAAGTTGCACCAGGGGAGGTTTAGATTGAATAATAGGGAAAGTTACTTCATGGAAATGGTGGTCAGGCATTGGAACAGGCTGCCCAAGGCAGAGGTGGAGGCACTACCCCCAGAAATGTGGGTCCCTTCCAATTTAGAATATCCTGTGAACTTCCTATGAATTCTGTGAGCGAGTGTTCAAAAAACGTGTGGATGAGGCACTCAGGGATATGGTTTAGTGATGGGCTTGGCAGTGCTGGATTAACATCCTGGGGCAAAGTACTTGCCTTCCTTGCTTCCCACCTGGGTGCTGAGTGCCTGGGGCAGCACTGGGGAGGGCAGAGTGGTCCTGACAGGGAGTGCAGGCAGCCCCCCCAGTCATCCCAGAGGTGCTGGGTGCTCTGGCCATGTGGGAAGGAGAGGGCTCAGCCCGAGGCACAGCCAGCTCTGGCCAGGCATCTGGGAAAGAGCCCCATGCTGGCGTGGAACTGGGAGCAGCCTACTGGGAGAGATGGCCGGGCTGGAGAGAAACCAGCAGAACACGGTTGCCCACAGCCTCACCCTGACCCTGGGGCATGGAGTCAGTCCTGACTAACACTGCAGGGAGAGGCCAGGCTCTTGTCCAGTATAGTAATTCCTAATCAAGAGATGAGATGAATAATCCCGGCCTCCAGTGCCTGGCGGGTGTCTGCAGCCAGGGACAACTGCAATGGCTCAGCACAGGGATGCTGGGCTCTGGGGCTCAGGAAGGCTCGTTAGTGCCTTGAAACTCAGCAGAAGACCTGTTCTTACCCCACAGCCAGGATGTTAGGATCTCACTATCTGTCATCATAGAGTCACAGAATGGTTTGGGTTGAAAGGGACCTTAAAGCTCTCCCAATTCTAAACCTCTGTCATGGGCAGGGACACTTTCCACTAGACCAAGCCCTGTCCAACCTGGCCTTGAACACTTCCAGGGATGGGGCAGCCACAGCTTCTCTAGGCAACCTGTTCCAGTGCCCCACTAACCTTTGAGTAAAGAACTTTTTCCTAACATTCAATCTAAATCTCTCCTCTTTTAGTTTAAAACCATTTCCCCTTGTCCTATCACTATCTGCCTGTGTAAAAAGTCCCTCTACCTCTTTTTTAATAAGCCCCTTTGGATACTGGAAGGCTGCAATGGAGTCTCCATTGATGGTGAGGGGAAAATAGGAGTTGATTTGTCAGACACCTACATGGCTCCTCTGATTCTGTCATGGGAAAGAAAGCAGTTGGAGTCAGTTCAGACAAGGGATGAACTCCCAGGATCTCACTGTAGACATTTTGAGACTAGTCTCTACGTAGCAGCCCCAGGGCTGGATGCACTAGGGTGATACTGTCTGCCTGTCACCTCTGTCACCCTGCCTGCAGGGGGACTAGACTGCAAACCCAGCCCAACACTGCTCCTCCTCCTTGGTGTGGAGCTGGACTGTCACCTGGATGGCACAGGAGCCCCATGATCGGCTCAGATCCAGGCTGCCCGGGCTTCTGGGCAGGGTCAGACCTGCCTGTGGCTCTGCTGGGCAAAATCACAAATCCTGTGGATATGGAGGGGGCAAATTCTCACCATTTATCTTTTTTCCCAAACTCTGATTAGAAAGACTTGTTTCCAGGAGTCCTGCCTGTGCAAGAACCTACAAAGAAGTTAATGGTGAGCCCCAAAGCCTTGTCACACCTCCATCACTGAGGGATGAAGGCAAACACCTCCTGCTCTCCCTCTTCCCATCAACCCCAATTCCTGCCTCTGGCTGATGGGGCTGCAGAGACTGGATACATGCAGACCTTGGGGAAGCCAGTGCAATCTCTGATGGAGTTTTGTTCCCAAGAGTTTCAGAGAGAGGTTAAACCTGCCAACAGCAGCCTGAATTGGAGCAACGAGAGATGCATTGTGGTAAGGAGAAGGAGGAGGATGGAAGCTATTCCTAGTGTAGGGCAGCAGGGCTGCTGCCTGTGCTGCAGGTTCCCTTGCCCCCACAACCCTGGAGGGGTTAGGGCACAGAGGGAGGCCAGTGCTTCTGGGCAAGGTGGGGGTCCCAGAAGGGGGTCCAGCTGCAGCACTCAGGCTCAGGTTTGGCTTGACTGAACAAAGGTATGGAGCTCTCGTGGACCTCTACAGGCTGTGCCAGCCATGCCAGACAGATCCCAGCATGGAGTCATTGAATGGTTTGGGTTGGAAGGGACCTCAAAGATCATTCAGTCCCATCCCCCTGCCGTGGGCGGGGACACCTTCCACCAGACCAGGTTGCTCCAAGCCCTGTCCAACCTGGCCTTGAACACTTCCCAGCATAGGGCAGCTACAGCTTCCCTGGGCAACCTGTGCCAGGGCCTCCCCACCCTCACATTGTGATATTTCTTTCCAGTATCCCATCTAACCCTGCCCTCTGGCAGTGGGAAGCCATTGCCCCTTGCCCGATCCCTCCAGGCCCTTGTCCCAAGTCCCTCTCCAGCTCCCTTGCAGCCCCCTTAGGCACTGGAAGGTGCTCTAAGGTCTCCCTGAAGCCTTCTTTTTTCTGGGCAGAGCACCCCCAGCTCTCCCAGCCTGGCTCCAGAACAGAGGTGCTCCAGCCCTTGGAGCATCTCCGTGGCCTTCTCTGGACTTGCTCCAACAGTTCCATGTCCTTCTGATGTTGGGGACCCCAGAGCTGGAGGCAGCCCTGCTCCTGGCATCTCATGAGAGCAGAGTAGAGGGGGGGAAGAAGTCCCTCCCTTGACCTGCTGCCGACACTTCTTTTGATGCAGAACCCGGAACCTGTGTGTCATTCCAGGACCTGCATCCAGCTGTTGGCCACCTTCTCCAGCACAGAGCAAACCCCCATAAGCCCATAGAAGTCACAGACAGCCATGGCTGGGGATGCAGGAACCTGAGCTCAGTGCCTCGCATGCTCGACAGCTCCCAGGCGGCCAACAGCAGCGTCCTCTGTCCCCCCTCCCCCCCGGCCTCCGCCCCGTCCCCTGGTCCCTCATTGCGACCGGCACTCACTGCTGTTGGTGGGCAGGGTCCTGCTGCCGCTGAGGCTGCCCGTCTGGGGCGGGGAGATGGAGCGGACGGAGCCCGTGTCCTCCTCCTGGGAGCAGCCCGCCTGGATGGCGCGGAGGTAGCTGTGGCTCCGGGATCGGAAGTAGCTCGGCAGAGGCAGGTCCAGCACCTCTGCAGCCGCCGACTCGGCTTCGCTGTAGGTCGAGTCGCAGACAGCCTCGTACTGCTCTCCCAGCTCCGGCTCGGGTGCCTGCACGGGAAGAGGGGCAGCCCCAGTCAGCCCCTGCCTGCGGGCCGCCCTTCTCTTCCCTCCTGCTCCTCACCCTGCTGCCACTCCGGCGTGGTCCTGCTCGTGGCAGGTGCCGCGGGAGGTGCAGTGGTTGGTGCTGCTGGGGTGCAAGGTGCCCGGGCTCTCTGCTGCAAGAGGGAAGAGGAGGCCCTCCTTGGAGGCGAGAGCGTCCCTGCTTGTGGAGTAGGAGAGACTTACCGCAGCAGTGCCTGTGAAACATCCCCCAGCCCCTGATGGTGAGCCTGAGAGCACGTGAGGCTAAAATCCTAGTCCAGCATCTGCCAGGTCCCCCTGTCCCAGCACAGGTGGGAGACCCCACCAGGGCAGGCGAGCTCCTGATGGGGGGAGATGGGGAGAGAGAAAGGGGGAGGTGTGGGCTGGGGGACAGCCCCCACCCTTGCCCAGGGACAGGCTGCCTGGGCTGGGTCTGGGTGGCACCTCAGAACCCATCCCAGCCTCATCTGCAGTGAGGGCCAGGAGAGGGCTCAGCAGCCAACTGCTGCTGCCCCCACCTCCCTCCCTAGTGCCCCAGCCCTGCCCATGGCAGTAGCTGGGCAAACTTGGACTTGCAAGAAGCTCAGCCAGATCAAAACAGAGCCAGGCCAGAGCAGACTATTCTGAAATACAGGTGAGAGATGCTAAGACTGGCCCTGTTGCCCACTTCTATCTCTCCTGGCCCTTTCTTTCTCCTGACACTCAAGGACATTGATCCTGCCCAGCTTTGGCATCTGAGCTCCATAGCTCAAGACGTGCATCTGCTTCCCCTCTAAAACTGACAGTCCCTAAGCCCCTGCTGGGTCCAGGACCAAGCTCTCCATCTGCCCTGCAGTGCCTGCTGCCTCCTTCTCCTCCTCTTTTCCTCTTCCTCCTGCTGCTGGCCTGGGCATGGGCTGACTCCAGAAGCTGCCTCACACCCCACCGTGGGTGTCCCCACTGACCCGAGAAAGCTCCGTGAGGAAGGATGCGGGAAACGCCAGCGGGACAATACCTGCTCTCCATGGGTAAATATCTGAGGGATAAGTGAGGGGGGTCCAAATATCTGGAAGAAAGAGTTGGAGAAGGTTAAAGGCCAAGAACAAGGGAGGCCCTCACACAGACAGTCACTGCACAGGGACTGAGGACAAGGGGAGCAAGTGGCCCGTCCCCTGGGGCCACCAATGCTGACACTTCAGTACAAACTTCAGAGCTCATAAGCTGCCACGTGAGGTGTCACACAGGCCCCTCAAACAGTGGCATGGACACAGCACAGCAAAGCTCCACAGGACATCTCAACCATAGGAGAAGCTGCTGACACCTTCAGCCTGCTGTATGCACCATATATCCATGTATATACACAGGGGACACTGCAGACACACAGTGCTGGGGCACCTCTGGGAAGCCCCCAGCATGGCCAGGAGCAGCAATGGGCCTCTGCAGCCCACAGAGCCAGTGTGCTCCATGCGTGCTCCACATCAGGGAAACTGTCCTTCACCCTCATGGGGCTGGACTGGCCACCTCGCTGCTGTCTCTGCTGACCCTGAGCCAGAAGAAGCCACACAGAAGCTGCACTGCCTTCCCACCACAGCAAAGCTACGGCACACATTTGGCATGTGGACAGACCCCTGAGAGACAATGCACTGCCCGTGGGGAGGAATGCCACTTCCTCCTCCTCTGCTTCTCTAGTCTGCAGAGCACATCCACTTCTGGGCTCTGCCCTGCGTGACCTACCCTGCTCATGCCCAAGATGACCCATCTTGGGAAGAATCCAGGTTCAAAGTGTACCTGAGGGAAGAGGCTTGGCTCTGGAGGATAGTCTGGCCTGTCTGCGCAGTGGGGCTTGGCAGTTTTGGGGTCACCAGCTGGCTCTCTTTGGCCACCTTGGTGTGATGGGGGATGCTGACATGCACACCTGGTGAATCCCTGACTTCCAGAGGTCTGCAAGGTGGAGCCGAGTGGGGACAAAACCAAGCAGAGGGGACTTGTCTGTCATAGCAGGGGATACTTCTGTGTGAGAGGACACTTGGGTCTGGCTGGACACACAAGAAAGGTGTTGGAGGTCACACAAAGGTGAGGGCAGGGGTGGAACTGCCTCTGGCACTGACACTAGTGGCTGAACCAGCTCCATCCTGGATCAACAGACATGCAGTTCATAGGAGGTCTCTCAATCCCAACCAACTGGAGCTGAACTCTAGGATTTGGAGGACAGTGGCAGAGTGCATGTGATGGCAGCAGCACCACATCTGAGCAGTTGCTGTGGCAGTTGGTGTGCCCCCAGCGTCCCAGTGCCACCAGTCTGTCTCAGAGGTGGCTGCCTGGGCAGCTCCTGCCATGTCATGGGCTTCTCAGACCATTCAGCTCCAAGACCCTTCTGATGACTCCATGGGGTGCAGCACTCAACTGACTCGACTGCAGAAGAGAAGCTCTAGACATGGATAGAGCATAGATCCGTTGTCTTCTGCAGAGACTTGGCTTCAGGCATGGACCGACATGCAAAGGACAAGGACATGATGGTCCTGATGCCCTCTGTGCACTGAGACACCCAGCAATTGCTGCTGCTGCACAAGGGATGAGACTGACCACAGGGAACAGGTTTGCCCAGCAATGCCCTGTGCTCCTCCCAAGCTCTCCTCCAAGGGCTCCAACTGCTCTGGGACAGCAGGAGGTACCAGCCATGAGGCCAGAGGGGCTGGGCTGGGGCAGAGGAGGCCTCAGAGCCCCACACAGCTGGAGGGGAACACTGGCAGGACATACACTGCTCAGCCCCCCTCATCCCTGGGTCCCTGGTGCCCACCCCACTGCTGCAACCCCTCCTTGTGCTGCCGCCTGTGGTCACTGCACACAGGCAGAGCAGGCCCGTGTGGGCATATGCTCCCAGCAGACAAGCGTGAACAGAGATGGGGCATGACAGAGGCCCAGGGTGATAGTCGACCCGCTGGGTGAAGCCTGTGGAGCCATTCCTGCCCTGGCACCTTCACCTGCACACTCAAAGGGCTGAGATAAGCACATGGGACCTCTGCAAAGGCTTCTCCTGGCATGAGTTATCTCCTGGCCTGTGAGGCAGCTGTCTTAGAGCCACCTGAGCCAGGAAGAGCTCCAGACTAATCCCAAGACCATTGTGTAGGGAGTCAAACCCAGTTTGCACCAACTGCATTCCAGACACTGGGATCAGGGCATGAGTCCACCCTGTGACAAGGGGTTTGCCACCTACTACCGGCACCTCACAGGCATCCTCGGCTTTGCCAATCCCATGGGGTCCAGGAATATCCAAGAGAGACATCCCCAGCTAGCTGGGAGTTCAGCCTCATGAATTAAAAGCACCTTGTTCCCGAGTCCAGTCTGAGCAGGGTCACTGTCCCTGGTGACCCAGTGCTGCAGTGTCCCAGGCTGGACAGTAGCAGGTGAGGTTGGCCCAGGCTCTGTACCCACCCACTGGGCATGAGGGGTTTGCAGCAGGGTTGGACAGACTTGCAGGTGGCTTCTAGGGGGTGACACGGTGGAACCCTGCACCTGGAGCAGCCCTGAGCTTGATCCAGTGCTGTGGAGCACTGCGCTGGGCTACCATACCTGTGGCAGAACAACTTTGGCTGCACCAGCAGTGTGAGAGGAGGCAAAGCTGGAGGGATGGGGTCTAATATGAATCATGATTAAGTAGGTGGCCTTGACACTTTGGTAAAGCTGCCAGGGAACAGCCTGTGCAGTTCCTGGAGTGCAGCCAGTGCCTTGTTTTGAAGGGGGAAGAAGATGATGTTCCCTCTGCCCTGAGCTGGCCTCTCTTGCCGGGCTGTGCTGGCAGAGCCGGTCAGCACTTCAGCACCTCACCTGGTTGATGCAGCTGGACTCATTGACGCTGTCAGAGATCTGGTTGTATTCTTCCTCCCAGGTTGGGAACTTCGGAGGTAGGAGGATCTCGACAGAGTCCAGGCGGTCCAGGCTCCTGCCAGCAGAGAGGGAGGATGTGAGGGGTGACCCCACAGTGGGGGCAGTGCTGGGGCTCTGCTGGAGCAGAGCCAGACCACCCCTGCCCATGGCCAGATCACCCCTGCCCACGGCCCCTCTGCCAGGCACAGGCACTGTGCAGCACGGAGACAACGCCGGGTACCATGTCCACTGCTTGGTCCGTGGAGTAGAAGGAAACGCTTCCTCACCTTGCCAGCCCCTGGAATAGCCTGGCACACAGGTGAAGGGTTGTTGGATGCAGCAGAAGGAGAGGGGACAAGATTTTGGGTCCCACTGACCCCAGGAATGCACTGCAGATGCCAGGTTAGTCCAGCTGAACTCCAAGGAGCACATGGGATATGTGCCAGCCTCCAGAGTCACAGCACTACCTGGACTGGTGGGAAGGGAGTGAGAGGTGGGGTGAGAAATGACTTTTAAATGATGTTTTGTGGATTTTGCAACTGGAAACTTCTGCAAGATATATACATACATATATATATATATATACACACACATATATCTATATAGATACATAGATATATAGATGTATAAAAATTCGTGTAGAGGAACCCAAAAAATTATCTGGAAGAAGTCCAAGGGCAGCCAGCCTGGAATGACAGTGATGCAGTAGCAGGGGGGCAGTATTTCCAGAGCACCTTTGCTGCAGACTCTGGGAGAAAGTCTGTCCCCATGTCCTGGGGCTTGTCAGCAGCCTCTGTGCAGGAGAACAGGGATGTCACTGAGCACGACCCAACGCAGACCTCGGCTATGGTCTCAGCTCAGATCCAGGCACACAGGGGCTGGAGGGATATGGAGGGATGCAGGAGGAAGAGGAGGGATGTGGGAAGGATGGACTCGCCTGTTCGTCTCTTCCACCACGAGAATGGTCCTTGTGACTGACTGGGTGGACACGGTGTAGGACATGGTCAGCAATGCTAACCCGGGAGATCTATGGAGATTTTCCTGTTGGAATTTCCTGGAATGGCCTCTGGTCCTGGCAGAGGCCCCCTGTAGTGCTTCTTCCCCCCCATCTGTCACAGCTGTGGGTGCAGAGGTCTGTCTGTCACTTGCCTGGGGTACAGCGAAGCTGAGGGCAGGGCAGAGCCCTGTGCAGCATCTAGGCCTCCCACAGCACAGTCTCCATCCTGGGGTGGGATGAGAGCGTGAGCCCTCCCTTCTGCCAGGGAAGATGAAGGAGACACCTAGTCCCTGGGACCCAGTGAGCAGCCCAAAGGCCATGTGAAGCCCCAAGCCTTGTGCTCTCCGCTGTGCTCTCCTCATGCTGACAATCTTTTGTCTGTGAGCTCACACCGTAAGCCAGCGGTGCCCTGGAGCGGGCAGCATCCCCTCCCTGTGCCACTCCACTGCCCTTCACCCTGCCCTGCCCTTGCAGCCTGCCCGCGGGGAAACTGAGTCACAGAGAGCGGCCAACAGACCTTGGAGGGGCAGAGGCCCTCGCAGAGGGACGGATCGTAGCTCCTTGCTCTGCGCCTTGCCCTGGCTCTGGGTGCCTCTGTGGCCCCCCCCGTCCCAGCCACACGCCGGTGTTCCCCGGCTGGTGGAGCCCGGGGCTCCCCGACGGGCGGCGAGGGCCGGTCACCAGGTGGCGGCCGCGCTCCGCTCCAGCCCCGGCTCCAGCCCCGGCCTCATCTCCGTCTCCGGCTCTGGATCCGTCCCGGGCAGGGCCCCGCTGCAGAGCCCCCTTCGCCCCACAGGGTCCTGCCTCCGGCAGAGCTCCAACCGGGACGAACTCTGACCGGAGCCCCCTGGGGCCCCCCGCTTCCCACAGCGGCCCCGACCCCCCGCGCTCCCCAAACCTTTCCCAGCACTGTCCCGTGCTCCGGCTGAGCCCAGCGCTCAAGGCAGCTCAGATCCCGATGGACATGGTCGGGATGGGCAATGAGGAGCCCCAGCCTCTCTACGTAGGTATTTTGCACCAGAGACCCCATGGCCCCTCTCTGCTCCTCTGAGGCTGACGTGAAGGCTGGGAATAGGGATGGATCCACAGCAGGCATTTCTAGGGCTCCCCACAGTTGATTTTGTCACCGTCTCTCAGCAGAAATCAGCATCTGATCTCAATCTGAAGCCTCCATGAGGATTCCCCACACTGCCTGCACCCAGCTTCCCTCTGCCTGCTGAGCCTCAGGAGTTCATCTGTGATGGTTCCTGCTTCCTCCTGCCCCTCCGTACCACTCACACCCTCCAAAGCTGCAGCATCCAAAACACTGACAGTCTCCAGGTGCCTTGTCCTGGGAAGTGGAGCAGCTGGTCATGGGTCACACACCTCCCATCTTGCAGCCCCTTCTGGCCCAGCAAAACTTGTGCCGTGTTCCCCTGGCTCTCCTGTATGGCTGGCTCAAACCACTGTGGGTCTTCCTCCTTCAACACCTGGTGCCTAACCTCTCAGCTCTTCTCTCCTGGCCTCAGGATATCACCCTGCCTAGTGTGCCAACTTTCTGGCTGGTCACAGGGTCCTTGGGACACCTGTGGAGTAAAGCTACTGTCACAGTCCCAGCGGGCCTTGGGCTGTGTGCCAAGTGTCCTGAGCCATGCTGGGTCAGCAGCTTCCATGTCCAAGTGGCATCATGAGGTTGAGATCTCTGTACTCCCCCAGAGGAGAAGATGCTTGGAGAGGAAATCCCCACGGCTCCAATCAGAAGAGTGCTCTCCCCATCACTGAGCAGACAGGGACCTGGAGCAGCTCCTAATGCCAGGGCTATCTGGAGTCACCAGGATGGGGAGCTCTCTCCATTCCTCTGCCACATCTCCTCCTGTCCCACTTTTCTCTTCATGTCTCTGCCCCTGCCTAAGATGGGGTGCAGGAGCCCTGCTGGGCTCTGATCCCCACTTGGAGCCTCTGTGGGGTGCTGCTGCTGGCCAGACCCCGAGGGCTGCTCCAGGGGTGGCCCTGGGAACCCGTGCAGAGCTCCTGGAGGAGCTCCAGCATTACCTTTGCGTGGTGCTCTGCTCACTCAGGGACTGTTGGGTGGCCTTGAGGTAACTCTGCCTCCGAGCTGCAGTTTTTGGGGATGGTTTGGGGCTGTTTTCTGAGTCTTCACTATCATCATCCCCCATGGCTTTGATGTAACTCCCGCTCCGCATGCGCCGGCATGGGATCTCGCTGTCCTTGTCCCTGGACAGCGTGTTGTTCCACTCCCCCTGAGGCACCTACAAGAGGAAGGAGAGCATAAGCAGATGTGAGGGATGGCACCTCTGGGACCAGTGGGATTATGGGGACTTGGGGGGATTGCTGGACTTTCCACTGGAGTGCAGTGGGAATGGGCAACATAACTCCTTTACAATCCTCCCTTACCACTTCATGCCAGGCAGCCCTGGGTTTGGTGGCTTCTGTTTCAGCACATCACAGCCATTCCCCCTGCTGCAGCAGACCACCTCCACCCCAGACATGCTCACACAGCCAATACAAGCTGCACAATGCCAGATGTAAGGAGGAGGGAGGAGGGAGTCTCACCAGGCCTGTGTGGGGCATTGGGACAGGAGCAGACATGGGTGTTCATCACACAGACCATGTCACTGAACCTAAAAGTGCTGTTTTAGAGCAGGGCTTGTGAGTCAGAGCCCAGATGGGTTCTAACACCCTTTTAGATTTCTGAGTTGAATGTGACTCTGAGTGCTGAAATTAATTTCTGAAGCCAAGTCAGGCTCTCACAAGTCCCTCTGGAGCAGCTCAGGCACACAGACCTTGTGCTGGCCTCTCTGCACAAAGATGAGCAGCACCTTCATCAAGAGAATTGCTTCTAACTCTACTAAGATAGCAACTGCACAATTAATTCAAGGCAGACACGGTCGCTTGATCCCTCACTAGAGATGGGTGAGCTGATGGTCCCACTGGAGGCTTGAAGTACTGAACAACCACAGTAGCCAACACCCCACCTGCCCATCCTGCAAAGGATTTGTGTGGGGGACTGGAGGCAGAGCCAAGGTGCCCAGAATGGACCAGGACAAGAGCCACACATGGTGTGGGACAGGTAAGGAGAAAGATGGGGAAGCTCGAGTTGCCAGGAGCAAGCCTTGGCTTTGTGGCTTGCTCAGATTGCAGCTGGCCTTTGTCCTGCCCTTGAGAGATGTGGCCAGGGAGAAGCAAGGACAGATGTGAGGGTGCAGCAATGTCCACGCCATGCTGACCCCAGGGAGTCTGCCCCAGGGAGCAGCAGGTGGGTGGGTGCCATGGGCAGCAGCAATGGGTCTTGTGCTGAGCACAGCTCATGCTGCTGAGGAACATCCACATTGGCTGTGCTGGATGGAGCTGCTGGATCTGCCCAGATCCCCAGGGAGCCATGGGATTAAGCAGTCAGTGTTCATACAGTGCTCTGGGGATGCAGAGTTGTGCTGCAGCTGCAATGAGCCAGAGCTGTTAAATGCTGCATGGTGCCTTTTCCCACCTCTGTTCACAGCAGGTATGTTCTGTGGGAGCCAGGGCCAGTCTGAGGGTCTGTCTGATGCTGTTGGGGTGCAGCATCTTCAGGTGAGGTTTAGATCCTCAGGTAGTGGCTGCTCATGGTCCTGAGAGCACCTGGGCTGTGTCCAGGCTCAATCCACACACAACAGCTCAGCTCACACCAAGGGCTCTCTTGTGCCCGAAGAAGCAGGGGCTCAGCCCATGTCCTGCCATCCTGCTGCCTCCCCTGTGGGTCCAGGAGAAGGCAAGGTGTGGAACAAAGCCCAAACAGCCTGTGGGTGATGGGGCTCCTGTCAGGAGTGTGCCTATGACACAGCACCGGCATTACTGGGGGTTGTGGAACACAGTCAGGGCTGATGCTGCTGTGTGAGATCCAGGTGGGGACTAATGGAGAGTGAGTCTTCCACATGAGACCCACACCCGGCCAGGCCTCCCTGGCCCTGCTTGCTGCTGGTGAGGATTTTCCCATCTCTTTCCACCCTGCCTCCTGCAATCTTTGTGCTTGGCCATAGCTCCCCGGCTGGCTGCTTGCATGAGTGTCCAGCTCAGGGGCTATGGGTGTTTCCATCAGGTTCCTACAAATGTAAGAGCGCAGAGCCCTTTCCCTGCTGGGTGTGAGCCCTGCCTCTGCCCCAGCCTCTGTCCATACTGGTGGCCTTGAGGTTGACCAGGAGGGACTGCACTGGCTCCAGCTAAGTCCTGCCATGAGAGGGATCCCAACAGGTTACTGGGATGTCTGGCTCTGTTCCTAAAGGAGACAAGGGCCTGAGAAAGCACTTTTATACCCATCACCTTGCTGTCAGGTCTGATTGGAGACTGTGTTTTGCTGTTTGCCTTTTCCTCAGGGTGAGCTGCAGCTCCTGCCTGTGGGGGTCTCGGACTAGCACGGGGCTGGGGCGTAGGCAGGTGGGCCTGGGAAGGGGACAGGCCTGGCAGAGGAGGCAGAGTGTGCCAGCAGCTGGGTTGCTCAGCAGAGCAGGGACTGCACGGCCGTGCCCTGCGCAGGGGTAAACGCTGGATGGTGTGAGGCAGTGAGGGGAGCTGGGCTCAGCCCAGGACAGTGGGGATGTTAAGAGCTCAGGCTACTGTGGCTGCTCCAGTGCCGCTGCTCAAGGGCAGGGCCGGGGGCTGCTCAGTTCCACCATGGCTGGTGCATTTGCCTCCTGGCCTCTGGCCTTGTTGGCTCTCTCGGCAAAGCCACACAAAAGAGTTTCAATGTGTCTCTGCTGGTGCAGCCTGTGATCCAGGCAGCCCCCAGCACTGTCTGCCCTGTACAGACCCTGTCCCTGTCCTAGGGACAGCCTCCCCGTGGCATCGTGACAGCCCACTGGTCCTCACCAAGCTGCCTATTTCTCCTTTCCCTGCCTCTCCATTGTTTTTCACTTTGGCAAGACAGCAAGACACAGCTGTCAGGGGGCTCCACATTCCAGTTCAGCAGTCAAAGGGAAGGAAGATGCTTTGCAGGACACCCTCTGAAGCCACTACCCCAGTCTGGATTGTGTCCCACCTCTGCCTGCATACAGAGTCCAGGGGGAGCTCTTGCTCCTGAGGGACAGAGTGCTGGACAAATGTTTCATAAGTGTCACACCTGAAAAGACAAGCAGGTGCCCTTGGGGACCTCCAAAAGCAGTATAGGTACTTGAGGTGCTCTTCAGGGTCTTTTGGGGTGCTTCTCTGCACTGTCAGGCCCCTGAGGATGTGAGGAGCTTGTCCCTGCGATGGGGGTGATGAGCCCAAAGCAGCTCCTGTGGTCAAGGACAGACCTTGACTGTGGTCAGTGAGGCCCCTTGATGGCAGCGGCATTCCTGGCAGGTGAGACTCCAGGCTCTGAGCACAGCTCATGTGTCACAGACAGGACCAAGTGAACCTGAGGGCACCCAGGCCTGGCCCAGAGCAGCTCTGGAGGCTCCTCACTGGCAGTGGGACTCTGCTGCCCTTCTTGCTGCTCTCCCAGGTGTGGGTTTGGTTTTGCCCATGGTGTTCTGGCTGGTGTGGAGGGCGTGGATATAAGAGCACTTGTCAAGAGCACTTGTGGAGGCTTGGGGATACACCTGCCCTGAGGCTGCATGGAGGTAAAGAGCAGGCAGGTAAAGAGCAGGCAGCAGAGGTGGTCTTCCAGGCTGCAGGATGTGGATCCTTCTGCCCAGTCATGGTCTATGTGGTGCCATGTGGTGCATGTGGGATTCAGGCATGTGTCCATCCCTGGAACTGGGGTTCACTGCTGCCACAATGCTGAATGTCACAAACCAGCAGCACTGTCTGGCTCTGCTGCTCTCTTGCCATGAGCAGAGCATGGAGGGAAAAGGGAAGGGGTCACATGGGCATCCCCCAAAAGAGAGGGGAGTGGAGGGAAGGGGAAGGCTCCACTCCTGGGCTCTGGACAGGGGTGCAGAAGCTGCACCGCTCCCACACTTTCGGGGAGGTCTGGAGGAAGAAACTTGCAGAGCAAACAGCGTTTCCATTCACACACGTGCCAGCTCTGACATGCAGCTCAGCCCCGCCACACATGGACATGCACCACCCAGGAGCGCTCTGCCAAGCTTGTGGGCTGGACACAGCGGGCAGGGACACACGGGCCATGCACAGGCTGCACTGAGGTGGGCACACTGCTGCTCCCTCCAGGGCCGCCTCCCTCGGGGTCAGCCGTGGGCTCAGCCACGTCCTTGAGAAAGCAAACCAGAGCCCTTGAGCCCCGGCTGTCCTGGCAGGGCACCCTCTAGGAAGGACCTGGGCTGGATTCCTGCTCCATGGCAGCTAGGTGGGGTTGGCATGAGGCTGCGAGCATCCACTGAGTGGCTGGCACTGAACAGGCCACCCAGTCTGGATTATGAACTATTTTCGGGCGTCCTGGGGGCTAAGGAAGTTCTGGTGTGGTGTGACTGTAAGCTAATCTGGATGATGCATGAGGTTAATGGTGACTGTCCCCTGGGAGCCCTCACACTGCCTGTCCCTTTGGTATGATCCTGAGATCCACAGCTCCTGCTCACCCCTGCCTGGGTCATCTCCCACTCCAAGGAGCTTCCTAGCCATAGGGATCCTGACCCCTCAGCCTCTTTCCTTGTGCTGCCAGCCACATGTGGGGCCCATGGAGATGGGGGAATAGGGTATGGAGAACACAGTCTCCCTCCTTGGGGACTCTGCTCTAAGGATAGAGCTGTGTCACCTGGGGGACTGATCCCAAGAAACCCCTGATGACGATGGGACAGGGCTGGACCTCGAGCTGGATGATTACCATCTCTAATGTCGGGGTATGGGGATGGGCCTGGAAACATCACATGAACCCCCAGTGGTCTCCAGTGAAGCCCAAGACTACCCATAGTCTGGAAATGGGGCAGGAGAGGTGAATAGGCTGAGGGGCTTGCCCAACCTGAAGGCTGGGGTGTCCTGTTTGTCCCCATCCCACTCCTCCTGCCCTCCCTCATGTCCCTTTACCTCTGGGCCCCACCAGGCATTTCTGCCTGGCAGCAGCCCCATCCACAACAGGGCAGGGCCCCTGTGCTCCCCAGGCAGTGGGCAGGCAAATCCCTGTGATTCCTCCCTGTGGCACATGCAGGGAGTAGGCTTGTCCTGTCCCCAGGTGGAGCATGGCCTTGCAAAAGGATGTTTCCCACACACCAGCTGCAGAGATGACTTCTCCATTACCAGTGTAGCCTCTTTCCTGTGCCGAGGAGGGGTCTGGATACAATCACCTACCATGAGGTTCCTGAGCCCTGTGCCCTGATCTCTGTGGCTCACATGGGTACAAGATCAGCCTGAGCACCTGTGACCTGTCAGCTTGCAGGGGCACCGAACATCATGTTTTCTGGGTGCCAGGGGTCTTGGCTTTGCTGGTGAGACACTGTTGGCCGCAGGGGCTGCCCCAGGCACTCGAGATGTTGGTTGCACCCTGGTGTCCCCCAGTGCCCCTCCAGCCATGGCAGCCATGGCTGTTGGCTGCTCCCTACCCACTCCAAGTCCGGTGGCACAGGCTACTGCCCCTGTCTGATGGTCCCAGGAGGGTCAGGGTCAGGGTGGGAGGGAGCTGGGCAAAAGCTTCCCCTCAATACAAGATCCCTACCTGGGTGCTGCCTGCGTCGGTCGGCCCGGGGCTGAGGGGCTGGTCCCACTTCTGTGGGGGCTCGCTCGGCTGCAGCGGGGCACCCGTGTCCTCCCAGCTGAGTGGTGGGGCTGCCCAGCTGCTGGCCGGGCTCGTGCCACCCAGCTGTGCCCACAGCCCTGCGTCAGGCTGTCGAGAAACGGAGGCTCATTATATGGGGGGGAAGGATGGCCAGGGCAGCCTCACATCCCCAGCTGGGGCCAGACTCCGAGAGGCAAGGGGCTGTCGGAGCTGCCTCATGGGCTCTGCGCTGCAGGCCGAGGGGAACAGGGTCCGTAGAGAGTATGGCTGCAGCTCTTTGACCTCAAACACTTAACTGGAAGGAGGGGGACAAAGAAAAAGAAACCAGGCCAAGACCATTTTTTCTGATGATGCTCCTGATAAGTTCAGTCCCTTGGAAGTTTGATTTGCAGCCGTGGCCAGAACAGTATTGGAAACAGAGTGTGCTTCAATAACTCACTGGTCTTTAAAGCTTGTAAGCTTGCTGGGCATAACCAGGGGAGCCCATGGCACCTCTTCATTAAAGGGATGCTGGAGATTTACATACACAGATTGGTCCCCTCCTCCCCCCATCCAGGCCTGGCTTATTTGTCTTCATTCCTCTCTCTAGGGCACAACCAGGTTCATGTCGTTCAAGCACCGCTTTTGGAATCTGCCACAGTGACCTGGAGCTGTTGGTGATGGGGTTTCAAACCAGCATTAGCCATGCAGGCCACGGCCATGCAAGCTGGGGGCTGGCATTGCCCCCCTGCCCCCAGCCCTGTTCCGCGTGGGTGAGTGAGGCAGCAGTCGATCCTACCAGCACTCCGGGGAAGCTGGGCAGAGTGGGGCTTACTGGGCACGCCGGCACGTCCTTGTGATGCGTGGATATAAGGGGTAAGCGTTAGTTATTGCTGGGGATCTTCAGCCCATAGGGTGGTGGAGCGGGGATCTCCACGGGAGCGGGGCTGGAGCTTGGGGAGCTGTGTCCAAGTGAGGTGTGAGACATGGCCGCTCAGCATGTCCAGCTGCACGGGCGCCCACTGGAACAACCACATGTGGGCAGCTACATACCCACCTGCCCAAGAGTGTTCCCCTCAGCATCTTCAGGGTCTGGGCAGGCAGTGGGGGTGTGTGTGGGGCCTGCAGCAAATGGGGATCGCAGCAGAGCGTGTGGCATGGCACATGCCCTCCTCCCCTCGCTGCCATGGGACAGCACAGGGACGAGGGGGTGCTGGGACAATGATGCAGCTGTGGGAGATGGACCCCACGTGCACCAGTGTCCCCGCAGGAGGAGTGGGGCTCTATTCCTGGACCTCTCCTGGCAGTGTGACCTTAGGTGGCAGCTGAACCATCTGAACATGTTTGATAAGGTCACATGGGCAATAGGGTGCTCAGCAAGAGGATGTCCCCCGAACTCCTGTGCTCTCCCTGCATGGAGCATGCCATGCCCTACCCCGGCACCCACCTGCAGGTAGTGGTAGGCCAAGTCCTGGTGGCAGGACTTGGATTTGAGCAAGGCTTTGTCAATGGTGGCGGAGGCCTTCTGGCACACCTCCCGGGCATGGCTGAGCGTCAGCGTGGACCAGGAGCCCCGCTTGATGTAGTTGGAGTCGTTGTTGATGGGGATATTGGTGCAAGGGGTGACTTTGAGGTCGTTATTGCTCTTGGAGGATTTCAGCATGTGCTCGCTGATGGTGTTGTAGGCGTGCATGAAGTACTTTGGCTGGCTGTGGTCGGGCTGCCGGCCCAGCGTCATGAGCCCCATGGGGTTGCGGTAGCTGCAGGTATCGCTGTCCAGGTTGTCATCTGAGCTCCACCAGCCGGAGATGTTGGACCTGGTCCTGCGCTTGGGCTCGGAGGTTTTTGCTCGGTCCTTGCTCTTGCTCCTCCGGTTTTGCTTGGCGTCATCTGCCCCCTTCTTCCCATTCACGTTGCCCTTGGTGGGGCCCTCCAGAGATTGGGACTTGGCGAAGAGCTTCTGCACAGAGTGGACAAGGTGCCGGATGCGCCCAGGGCTCTCGCTCCGGTGCTTCGCGTCACTCCGCTGGAACTGGAGGGTGCTGAAGCCATCCCTGTGGATGGGCAGCTGCTTCTCAAACTGATCAAGGAGGTTTGCAGGCAGGCGGTTGATCTTTGTGGCTTGAGCATGGCTCGGAAAAGGGTTGTCATCTGGGACCTCGAAGTGGGAGTTGTAATGAATGCGGGGGAAAGTGCTGCTGTTGGAGATCTGGTTGTTGAGTGGAAGGAGACAGTCACCATGGAGTGTGTTCTGGGCTGGGAATCGGGGATCCATGGTGAAGGAGTCGGTGGGGCTGAGGAGATAAGGGTTCCTGTCCTGGGGGGCATAAAGAGAGTCTTGAGGGGAGTCCAGGTTATCAGAGAGGTGGCGGCTTCTGTTATCTCCTAAGCCCTTCATGGTCCCAGTGCTTCCCAGACCATCACTCAGGGACGGTGTGGCAGACTCCTCGCAGGAGCACTGGCCCTGCTGCCCCGCAGACTTTCCTGTACCTGGAGGAAGAGGAGAGATGCTGAGAGCCAGATGGGAATCCCTCTGGCAGCCCAGGGGGCATCCCCGTGGGGGCTGTCCCAGCTCTGAAAGAAAATGCCACCAAGGTTATAGAACAAAGGAGAGAAGCAGGATAGGAGAGAGCTGACACGGCAGGAGGGGAGGAGAAGGGGCATGAAACCAGGCACTGTGGAGAACAGGGCACAGCAGAGGAGGAGGGGCAGGATTCACTCTCTTTGTTAAATAACCATGTGCAGCATCAGAACACCAGCAGCGCTGTTAAGCAGCCTGTGATTGAGCACTGAGGCACACAGGCACTGCAACTGCAGAGACAGAGTCCCCTCCCCAGCAGTGTGACAAAAGCTGGCAGGGCACTGCCAGCAGATCCCTGCTCTGTCCGATTTGCTCAAGGGGCTGGGAAAAACCTGCTGTCAGACACTGCACCGGTCCACCCTGAGCCCAGGCAGCCTAGAGCCGAGCACCTCATCCTCTGCCCAGTGTTTCTGTGGTGCCGGGATCTCGAGTCTGGCAGCCTCTGCTCATGCAGCTGTGCTAATATGAGGTGATGGCAAATGCCTCCTCTCAGCCACTGCCAGGCTTGTGGCATGTTTTACCCCGGAGCACAGTGTGTCAGTAGCTCTGCAAGAGCAGAGGTGTTTCTGAGCACTCAGCGCCTGACCTGAGAAGCTGTTTGCTGTTCAGATGATGATTCCTGCCGTGCTGCATGACTCCTGAGGAGCTGTGTCACCCTCCAAGCCTGCCCATCGTCCCTGATACTGTCCCCTCTGCCACAGCAAGGGGCTGGGGTTGGCCACCTTTGGCCCATTTGGCAGGTACAGGATCCCTGCAGGGTGGCAGAGGGGCAGCCGGACAGAGGGAAGGGAGTCAGGAGACATCCTCACTGAAGGTCTCCCCAGCGGTCTTACTCCATCCTGCTTGGCTCAGAGGGATCCTCATCTGCACTGGGTTATACAGGAAAAAATGACAAACCTTTTGGGGCTGCTTAAAAAGAATCAATAAACATTTATGTGAATTGTCAATCAGTGAGTTGATTTTCCGTACTTAAAACCTACTTGAATAGGTGATGAACTCTTATTGGAACTTGAATAAATGAACTCTTATTTCCTTTTAGCTTAGTTTCTTAGTTCCTTTTTGGTTTAGTTTGAGAGGAAGAGTGACTTTTAATACAGCTAGATGGGGGAACAGTTTTAAACTAAAAGAACAGAGCTTTAGATTAGATATTAGGAAGAAATTCTTCCCTGTGAGGGTAGTGAAGCCCTGGCACAGGTTGCCCAGAGAAGCTGTGGTTGCCCCATCCCTGGAAGTGTTCAGGGCCAGGTTGGAGAGGGCTTGGAGCAACCTGGGATAGTGGGAGGAAATAGCAAAATGAAATGAAATTAAATAAATGTAAATCTGTGTCGTGCAATGAAGGTCTGACGTGCAGGGGAGGAGGAGTGGGGCCAGGGGCTGGGCTGCCTTCAGGTCCTCGAGAGGCAGAGGCACAGGGAGGAAAGACTGAGGGGCTGAGGATGAGTGGGAAAGGAGGGAAAGAGAAGCTTCTGGAGGGGCAGGAGCAGAAAGGATGGGAATGTGGGAGCAGGGGAGGGCAGGGAGCTCCCTCTCTCCCAGACTGGTGAGCCCTTGCCAAGGGTGGACACTCGCTTCTATATGGCAGGGAGTTCATTGCTTCTTTCTCCTCCTGTGGACTCCTGCTGGGCTGTCACAGGTCCTGATCCTCCTGCCTGTCCTTCCAGCTCTGGGATCCCTTTCCTTGCTGGCCAGGGATGTGTGTGCTGCTGGGCATGTGTTGGGGACAGGGCTGTGGCCCCCCCTCTCCCCCCCCTTCCTGCTCCTGGTGCCCACCATGCTGTGTTTGCTGCCTCCTCTGTCAGCTGATCTCCCTTTAAGATGGATTAAACTGTTTTCTTACATTTCAGTTACTCTCTGCAATCCATGGCACTTTCTTGAGACATGGGGTCACAGAAGGGAAAAGTCCAATTAGCTTCTTCCCCGCCATCTTTTTAATTTGAACAGATGAAAAAGCTTGAAACTAAATCTCCCAAATCCATGATCCTTCAGCTCACAGACTGGGCAAGGGCTGCCTCCCAGGGCAGCTGCCCAGTGCCCCCAGTGTGTCTCCCTGCCCTGAGCCAGGCACCACAGCAGGGGGGTGGCCTGTCCCCCACCACAGAGGGGACACCCAGGGTCATCAGAAGACAAGACCTGACTAGCAGATGGTTGCAGCAGGAGCTGCCAGGGTTAGGACAGGACCCCTGAGCCCATGGGAAGGGGCTGGTCTTGCCTCATTACTTCCCTTCCCCTCAGCCTATTTTTTCAGGGCTGACCTTCCTCTTCCCAGTGACTTTGCTGATGCTCAGAGGTCTCTGAGGTGAAGCAGGTGAACTGACCTGACCTGATTTATGACACTTTTGTGTGTCCCAAACCTCAGCTGGAGGCAGCCTCCTCTTGGGCATGGTTCACAGCAGCAGCATGGGAGCTGCCTGCAGGCTTGGATGGGCTGCACCCAATTCAGCTCCAGCAGCTCCAGACACTGGGCAGGGGATGGAATTACATCAGAGAATCATGCAATGGTTTGGATTGGAAGGGACCTTATCACTCACCTCCTTCCAAATCCCTGCCATGGGCAGGGACACCTTCCTCTAGACCAGGCTGCTCCAAGCCCTGTCCAACCTGGACTTGAACACTTCCAGGCATGGATCCCCCACCAGCAGCTGTGATCAGCTTCTGTGCTGGGGCTCTGCATGACAAGGGACTTGGGCAAAACAATGTCACTGTCCGTTTTGCCCCCTCCCTTTGAACTTTTGTGGCGGATGTGGGTTTTAGGAGATGCTGCCCTTTTTCTATTGTCTTAAATTCTGCAAACCCACCTTAAATGATCTTATCCTGAGGGCACGGAGAAGACAGCAGAGGACAGACCCTTTCAGCAAGGACATACAGCCCCTCACCTTGCCAGCCTCACCACACCTTGCTGCTCTCTACTTCTATCCGTTTCCAGGTTCTCACTTTGCAGTCGGCTGGTGTTTGCCAGCCTGATGTGTGGCAGAGGGGTCCTGGGGGTGCTGCGGGTCACCAGGCAAGGTGGCTCCCTCTCAGCAAGCCTGGCAGATCCCAGGGAGCTCCAAAAGCACCCCATGTTCTGTATTTCTGCTCCTTGTGTGTAGCGTGTTGGGGGTGCAGGCTGAGTGCGGGGTGCACCCTGAGCTTGGGAGCTTATGCTCCTGTAGAACCAGGGAGCTGCAAGCACTAGGCTGGTGGCTAATCTCACCCTCCACAGGCAGCTGCGGGGGATGGCTCGGTGCTGCTGCCCTCCCTCTATTCTCCCCTGCCTCTGGCACACATCTTCCACACAAGGGCTCCTTGTCCTCTCCCTGGCTGCCCTCCTCTGCTGACACAGCCATCACTGCTTCAGCTGAGCGATGCCTTGACACAGAAATGGGCACTCGAAGAGCTCTTTAAGTGGTGCTGAAGCCCTGGCATAGGTAGCCCAAAGAAGCTGTGGCTGCCCTGTGAACTGGATGAGCTTTAAGGTCTCTTCCAACCCAAACCAGTCTGTGACTCTGATTCTTCCTCCCCAAAACCACAGCAAAAAGCATCATCTCCCCTTCCCTTTCTTTCTTCTTCTCTCTGCCTCCCCCTCACAGCTCTGCCGTAGATCTCCTGCTATTCCCATCAGCAGAGCTTTCCAACAGCTTCTAAGTTTATTCCCCGTGGAAATGCCAAAGCCACTGCCCACATACTGCATCCATGCTAAATGGAAGGAGAGATCTACTACCCCTTGGGAGAGCTGGGCTCTCTCATCCCCAGCTGCCACATCTCATCTAAATGACATAATGCACCACAAAATCACTGCACCTGTACACAACACCTGGCACCAGACACAGCAAGACCTGGGTCCAGATGGTGCCAGCAGAAGCCAGAGACTCTGTCCTTAGGCTCCTTGGCAGGCATTGATATAACCCCTGTGTGGGCTGGGAGCATTTCTTGAGCTCACAGCCAAAGCAGGGTTCAGCTGGACAAGGCTCGTTGGGGATGGACATGTGTGAACAGGGTGTGTGTGACAAGACATGTAAGAACAGGACAGGGGAGAGATTGGTGAAAGTCAGCTGTATCCTGGGCTCATCCCACGGTGTGGGCAGTAGGTGAGGGGGGTTTCTGCCCCTCTGCCCCACTCAGGTGAGACTCCACCTGCAGGGCTGCCTCCAGCCCTGGGGTCCCCAGCATCAGAAGGACATGGAACTGTTGGAGCAAGTCCAGAGGAGGCCACGGAGATGCTCCGAGGGCTGGAGTGCCTCTGCTTTGGAGCCAAGCTGGGAGAGCTGGGGGTGTTCACCTGGGGAAAGGAAGGCTCCCTCCAGGGCCTAAAGGGGCTCCAAGAGAGCTGGAGAGGGACTTTGGACAAGGGCCTGGAGTGACAGGGCAAGGAGGAATGGCTTCCCACTGTCAGAGGGCAGGGTTAGGTGGGATATTGGGTAGAAATATCACAATGTGAGGGTGGTGAGGCCCTGGCACAGAGAAGCTGTGGTTGCCTCATCCCTGGAAGTATCCAAGGCCAGGCTGAATGGGGCTTGGAGCAACCTGAGCTAGTGGAAGGTGTCCCTGCCCATGGTAGGGGGCTGGAATGAGATGGTTTCTAAGGTCCCTTCCAACCCAAACTCTTTGATAATTCTCTGGTTCTCTGATTCTATGTACTCCTGAGGCAGGGCTGGCCACGAAGGAGCAGGAGCCATTTGGGTGCTGCTCAGGAGAAACGGGCAGAAGCATCAGGAGAAGCAGCAACGTGTAAAATGGGACTGCTCAGGGCACACATCCTTCAGAAGACACCCCTGACTGACGGGGCTGCAGGCACCCTTTGGAGTCATCTAGTCCTCCCCTCTGCCAGTCAGATTTTCCAGGGCTCCACATAGTTCGCTCTCCCACGTAAACCCTGGCCCAGCCATCCAAGCTGGCTGCAAACACAGAGGTGGCTTTTATATATAGAAACCAGCAGCATGCTAACAACCGGCTGGAGAAGCAATAGAGGATTCGCAACCCGCAGAAGAAAAATGCCTCCCCTCACCCTGCTGCAAGAAGCTTAAAAGATTGTGTACTGTGGTGTAGGTGACGTGGGTCTGCCCACACGCACGGAGTCAAACGTTCCCTGAATTAGCAGGAACACTTGATGTGGCGTTCGGCGAGGGGGGCCGCCGGCTGCCAGAGCCCTGCATTAATGATGATTCAGAGTTCAGAATCTAATCGCGGGGGATAAAAATAGTCAGCTTCTGCTTAGAACAATTCATTACACAACAGACCTTCCTCCAGCCTCCCCCTGCCGCTTGCTGCTCCCTGGGATGTTTTCCACTGCTGCCTGGGGAGCTCTGTCCTGGGGTAGAGGATGCCAGGGCTGAGCAGCAGCACTGCCCATCCTGGGATGAAGTCAGGGGCTCCTGAGGAGGAGTTAATGTCACATGGATGTTCCCACTGTAACAGTATCACCAGAACCAGGCACTCTCTGCACAGCAATGGAGGGGAGACAGTAGCCACACGTCTCACCTGTGAGGGATCCCTCTTTGGGAGATGGGGAATCACTGTAGAGGACTAGTCTGCCCATTGCCTGCAGGTGTCTCGGGGGCTCACCCAGCCCATCCTCAACCCCTTGCCAGGCAGCTCTCACCAGATGGACCAAACCCCAGCATTGGCTGCGTTGGTGTGTGAGCTCGACGGAGTGTGCGGCACTGATCCCTCAGCACTGCTGTGTCCCAGGGGAAGAATCTCCTCACATTTCATCTCACATCTGAATAAATGGCTTGTGGCTTCAGAATGTGGGATCTGCTCACAGGTCCTGAGGTCTCATGGTTGCTGAATATTGCTCTATTGCCACCCATACCTGTGGTCTCCTGCTTGTTCTTCAGGCCAAGGGCCATCTCTGCTGGGACTGCCTGCTGGTGCACACTGGGGCGATAAGGAGGGATGGGATCTGACTGGTGCCATCCCAAAAGAGATGAGGAATAATTTATCTTCCTCAAATGCTCTAAATGCTTCTTTTTTTTTGGTATCAGCACAGCCCAATGCTGTGAAAGTCAAAGGTTGTAATATGACAGAGATTTTTAACTTCAGGTGTTGGCTAAGCTGGAGGAGCAGATGAACTCCTGAGAGACACAGAGAACTTATTTCCATGCCAACGTCATTGGTAATATAATCAACTCTTAAGGGAGCAAAACCCCAGAAACTTCACAACCTATTTGTCTGTCCCTAAATAGAAGTTTCTCAAAGTTCTCCATGACATGGGATCTGTTCTGAAGCAAGAAATGCAAAGCATTAAGTAGGTCAGATGAGATAAATGAGACAGATAATAAAGGGAGTTTTCCGGAAGAGAGCAGGAGAGCTGATGAGGTGGATGGAATGGAAGGACCAGGGCAGCAAACGTGTCTTTGTCTTTTAAACCCACCTGCAGCCTCTGCTCCCTTATAGGGCACTCGGGGCACATGCTGGAGACCACAAGGGGCACATTTCTGCTCATGTGGAAAAGCAGCTAATGAGAACATTCTGGACCAAACCCGACCTATTCTGGTCAGGGCTGTTCAGGGTGCCTGGAGGGGGTGGGGGAATGTTTGCAAAGACCCCTATGGAGCAAAGCCCTTACCTTGCCTATGCTATGACTCCCAGGGAGTCCACATTTGAACTGAAAACTTGTGACAGAGAGGAAGGCAGAGACTCTGCTTGGCCTCCTGTGCTACCACCCTGCCCAAGCCCCATCTGAGTCTTCCTGCCTCACTGTGCTGCCAAGAGCAAGCAGCAGTCCCCAGACTGGGGGCACCAAGGACCACAACGGGGAGGAGGAGGTCCAACCTGGAGAAGGGGAGACTGAGGTCAGACCTCATCAGGGTCTGCAGCTTCCTCAGGAGGGGCAGTGGAGGGGCAGCACCGATCTCTGCTCTCTGTGACCAGTGACAGGACTCGAAGGAACAGGTGGAGCTGTGCCAGGGCAGGGTCAGGCTGGATCTCAGGAAAAGGTTCTTCCCCCAGAGGGTGGTTGGGCACTGACCAGGCTCCCCAGGGCAGTGGGCACAGCCCCAAGGCTACCAGAGCTCCAGGAGAGTTTGGACAATGCTCTGAGGCACATGGCAGGAAATTTTTTGGTGTCCTGTGCAGGGCCAGGAGCTGGACTCGATGGTCCTTGTGGGTGCCTTCTCACTCAGGATATTCCATGATTCTATGATTCTGTATCTCCTTGCCCTCGATATTTGTGGCAGAGTAGTTACAGCATGCTCCAAATGACGAGGGCTGTCACTGCTGCACCACCAGGTCTCTGCTGCTGTGCAAGGATGTTGCTTTGCTCCAGGACAGATGCTCTCATTGCTTAAATGTCCAGATGAAGCCAGACAGGTCCAGATGATGCTAGGCAGGGCCCTCCCTGCATTTGGGATGCAGGATAGAGATGCTCTTTGGCAGCGGATTTGCTCAGTGCCTTAAACAAAGCAGCTCCTCTTGTGTGAGGGTCCTGGGGCAAAGAGGAGCGGGAGGGAGAAGCCAGCAGCTCCCTCTGCCATTCCTTCAGAGCACAGACTGGGACCATCCACAGCCTCCTGCATGCTTGGAGCTCGGGAACACTTCCTTTGTCTCAAAGTGGGTCAGCGCGGAGGCGTGATGTTACTATAGCAATAGGGATGAGATTTCATAACTTTATTTTGCGAGGGGCGTGTTGCAGGATTCACTACTAGATGGTTGGAGAATTGTCATTGAATCACCCTCCCAGCTCCCCTTCCCCAGTCTCCTCCTCCCTCCTGCTCCACTGCCCTTGTCCACAAACACACAGCTGGGTCTGTCCCCCACATCCCTGTTTCTGTAGTCCCAAAGTCACCCCTGGGCCATACTGTACCTCTCACAGCTTGCTGGGCTAGAGGACTAGGCCAGATTCAGTATCCTGTGCACCATGTGTCTCTCTGGGCTCCAGGGCTGTCCCTCATGAAGACCTGCTGGGCAGAGAGAAGAGGGAAAATATCTTCAGGTCACAGAGATCAGAGAGGCATCTTCCTGATGAACATCCCAAGCCACAATCTCGATGCCGTAAACACAGGATAGTTCTGCCTGACACTGAGATTGTGCCAGTTCAGTCCTAGCAAAGGGCAAACAGGAGACAGCACCCTATGTGAGGAAGCAGAGGCAATGCCCATGGGAGCAGGGGAAGATGTGGAAGTGAGTCCCATGTCCCTCTGTGGGTCATGTGGACTGAGAGGATGGACTGGAAATCAGCCAAGTGGGGAGGAAAACATCCAAAGTGCCCCTGCTCCTTGTCTGGGGGCTCATGGCTGGGGTGATCCCCTTCATGGGAAAGTGCTCTTTGACTTTCCTGCCCTTGTTTCTTTTCATGGAATAAACCCCTAAGGACCCCCTTTGCAGCCCTGGGCAGGGGGGATCCTGTAACCCTCTGTGCCTCTTGCTCTGGGCTGTGCCCTTGAGTTGAGCCCTGGGAGAGCAGACACTGGAGAGGCACAAAGGAATATCCTGGGGATAAACACCTGGCTGGGGTGGCAGATGGCAGCCTTTGGTGTTCTCTTTGGCGTGTCCCAGCTATGCACTGCCAAAACCCGCGTCTGACTCTCACCTAGTGATGCTGCTCATTGAACCCCTGCTCGAGCACCTCACACTGGAAACCCCGTAAACCTCTCCCATCTGGTCACTAGGTGCTACTGTGCTGCAGCCAAAGCCTTGTGCTTCTTCCTTTCCTGCCATCCACCATCAGCCACACTGCAAACAACTGGAAAAATACTCCCTGCAGGAAAAATCAGGTAAACAAAGAAAGGAAAAAACCCCAGTGATTCTTAGTGTCCTCAAAATCCTATCCACCACACAGTGAACACAGCCTGAGTTACCTAATCAGTGAGGTTAAATACTTTTTGGGATTTGCATCAACAAATATCCGAGCCTTTCTGTCCTGGACTATGAGGTTCTGGGACAAACTGAGGAACTCAGCCTCTTACTGCTGGGAAGTAAGAGATAGGAATGGCATGGGAACTCAAAAGAGGAGTCAGTCTTCCTAGGACAGCTTTTTCATTCCAAATTGAACAGAGGTGGCCATCTGAGTTTGAGAAGGCCTGTCTAGAGCTCAAGGGGGGATTAAAATAGGTGAACCCCCGTTTCTTGGCTGGGAGGATGCATGGAAAGCTGGGACAAGGATATGAACCTTGGCAATTTTTCGAAGAAAGCTGGATCCGAGTGCTGGACCTGACTGCCTCTCTGATGATGCAAAAGATGACCAAACTGGTCCCCCAGTGCCAGAGATGAGACAACAGCTCTTTGTAGAGAGATGGGCACTGCAGTGTCACCTACCACCGTCCAGCAACAGCGGTTTTATCCCCAGGTTAACTCATGCCTGGTGGATTACAGACATCCCAGGTGCATTTACGCTTGGGTTATGGCAGAGACACCGTGTTTCCTTCAAACATGCTCAAAAGTCCTCCTTAGAATGTGCTCCAAGGA
Organism: Corapipo altera; assembly: GCF_003945725.1. Lineage (NCBI taxonomy): Eukaryota > Metazoa > Chordata > Aves > Passeriformes > Pipridae > Corapipo > Corapipo altera. The sequence goes on from NW_020884960.1 coordinate 1,884,460, forward strand.
AGCAAAGACTAGATAGATGGATAGGCACAGTGCAAGTAGAGAATAAGAGGACTTTTTGTCCACTGAGAGGTTCTCATGGCGGATATCCCAACAGACAGAAGAATGGAAAGCCTGGGAAAATCAGAAGACCACCCTCCTAAATCTGGTACAAACCCTCATCACCTTCCCACCTGAACCCCAATACTGTGGAGAGAATGATTAAAGGAAAGGTGCAGGCCCTGGGACAGCCAAACAGGAGCCAGGGCAGCCACATCTGTCCCCAGAGCTCATCTGTCTTCTACACCAAAACACCTGTTTTTTTGTTTCCTGCTGCTGGGTCTGGGCCAAGGCCATGAAAGCAGAGACACATGCTGATCCAGAAAGTGCAGCTCATGTGCCCCTTCCTAACCCAGGAGGCCTCTGTTGTGGAGATATCAGCTCTTAAAAGCAAGGAACAACTCCCCACCCCAAATCCAGACATTCCTGAGCTCATGATGTCAGTGAGGTGCCAGGTCGCTGCCAATAGCCCACGGCTCCCAGCACTGTGTGGATGCAGCTCTGTGTGACTGTGACAGGACTACTTGTGACACGTCCAGGTCCCACAGACAGCCATCAGCAGCCACTGCACTGACACCATCCGGCTGTTTCACAGCTCTCTCCATGGGAAAGGTGAATTCCAGCTACTAGTGAGCTGTGCTAGGTTTGAGCCAGTGATTCAGAGGTGTAGAGCCTGTGACAGCCACCAGCACAGCCAGTATCCATGGCCAGTGCTGCCTCCAGCTGCCCAGAGCATCAGCACCACTGATCACTGTCACCTGCTATCGCTGTCCTGCTCTAAAGCTGTGATGAAGGGTAGCACTATGTACCACTAGACCCACTCATGTCCATCATGGAAGCCATCAGCATCTGTTAGGAATGGTCTCAGCATCCCTCCTGGGTGCACAGATATCCACCACAAGATCCCTCCTGGGTGCACAGATATCCATCACAAGCGCCCAGCATCCTGTATCACCGCCAGTAGCTACTGGGATGGAAGTATCTGTTCAGTGCTGACATCACTCATCACGTCTGTGCCTGTCACCAGAACTCTTAGGGTACCCCAGACACCCAAGAACAGTGCCAATCCAGGTTCCCCTTTGCACATCTGATATGTGGGAGGAGGAAAATGTCTGGGTGCCAGGCCTCCCCTCACCCAGCAGGTTCCTCATACTAAACGATGCCATTGAAGCTCTGGAGGAAGAAGCATGCTGGTGTGTAACACTGCTTTTCCCTTTGCATGCTGCTCTTGCACTGAGAAAGTGGCAGTATAATTGCTTTTAATTAATATCAGCATCAATGCCCCAAGGAAATGCAAATGAACAACTGTGCCACCAGCACAACTACGTTATGTTACTGACCAGCCATTCACCTCCATCATCCCTCTTTCTCCCTCCAGCATCTCCCTCTTCTTCCCATTCTCATGGGTGGGATGCTCATGGCTGCTGCATGACAGGGTGGGATTGAAGGCAATGCATGGGAGGCCATGAGAGGTGCTGTAAGCTCAGGCAAGTGGACTGCAGAGCAAGGGAATGGTGGGGAGCAGGGGGGAGCTGGGATCCCTGAGTTTCCAGGCAAAGAAGGCACAGAATGATGGAGGAAGTAGCCAAGGGTCCATCCAGGGTGGTACGCCCACTCCCATGTTGTTGCTTGCTCAGGGTTGTCCTGCTGGTGAACTGATGACCCTTCCCCATGTGATTCAAGACAGTTTTGGTGAACTGGGGTCTCAGATACTCTGCAGCAAAGCCTCATTGGAGAATCAGCTCGTGATTATTGCCCCTCCGAGCCTTGGTCTATAGGAGAGGAGGGCCATAGCCTGCTCTGCTGTAGCCTGTGTGATTCTGTTGGCCTTGAGGTGTGGCTGGAGAAGACCTTGAAATGACTGATGTGGCATTCCTGATCCTTGCTATTGCCACCTTAGAGATGGCTGCAGCTCAGCAATGGAAAGTGAAGGATCCAGTCCTGATGAGCTGCGAGGAAGGCGCTCCTCTCTCGGAGCCCAGAAGGTTCCTGGAGAGATGCCTTGTCAGCAGAGGAGTTGTTTGGGTCATGGGAGCAGGGAAACGAGGTTACAGCACACAGCAGGGGCTGTTCCTCTTCCTGTTCACCTGAAATGAAGGCGCCCTGAACACAAGGACAACGTGCACTTATCCTGCCTAAGATTTATGGAAGCTGGAGTCAGCAAGAGGCTGAGTCCATCATGACTCCCAAAGATGTAAAGACTGACCCAAATGCCACATCACTGTCAAATAAGAGGAACCCCAAGATGGACTGTTGGTGGCTCAACAGTTGGACACATCTGTACAGAATGATGGTTAAAGTGAGACCCTGCCTTGGTCAGTGCAGGCCATGGCAGTAGAAGCAGGGCCTGTGTGTGGCACCGACAGTGTCTTACTAGAAAAGAGGGTCCATTTCTGTCAGCTCGGTATCTGGGTAGATGTCCATAGAATCATGCAATCATTACAGCTGGAAAAGCTCTTTAAGATCATCAAGTTCAACCATTAACCCAGCACTGCCAAGCCCCTAAACCGTGCCCACGGGTGCCATATCCATATGTTTTTTGAACACTTCCAGGGATGGTGACTCCACCACTCCTCTGGGCAGCCTGTTCCAGTGCCTGACCACCCTTTCTGCGAAGAAATTTTCACTAATATCCAATCTAATATGAGTGACTGTGGAAAAGGATGGAGGCACGTTGACCCAGAGCCAAAGAAAAGCATATTTCCAGTCCTACAGTTGCACTTACATTTTGCTTGGGAATATATGGACTTAACATGGACGGGCTCACTCTCACTATCTCTGCCGGCTCTTATTCTAACCCTTGGCTGATTAGCAAAGCCAGAGCACATAGGGTTGGATTGCAGAGGTGGGTTAGCCAGCCAGAGCTGGAATGTGGCTGTGGAGTAAAGAGAAGCTCAGAAGCACTGGCTCGGAGCCACCTCTGGTGCTGTCCAGCCTGTCCCCAGCCTGCGGCTCAGCATAGGTTGTTCTCGCTGCTCTCCTCACCCAGGGAACCCGGGATTCTTCTCCTGCCTGGGGCCTGGAGCAGGGTGGGCTGCAAAGTGCCATGTCCTGACCACACTGAGAGCCAACCTGCTCCCCAGTGCCAGGAACACCTGAAGGATCTGTCCATGCCACTGCTCCTTGCTCCCCTTCCCTAACACTGACTATCCCTTGTCAGCCTGAGCAGACAAAGAACAACATCTCTCACTGGGGCTGTGCACAACCTGACATGGCCACCCAAAATCTCAGCAAAAATTCCCTAAACCAGGTCTCCCACACTACCACTTGTCAGAAAGTCCCACGCTTGTGTAGTCCCGCTGAGAAGCCCTTGGCCTTGTCCCTTCCCTGGCTCCAGCAACCCTCTGTGCTACAAAGCTCCTGGAACGTCACCCGGGATAACTCACATCACCCACAGGGTACCACGGGGGCAGAAACACTTGGACCTCCCTGGGCCAGATCCCTGCTCTGTGCTGATCACGGCTGCCTCTTGGCAAGGGATGGAAAGGATGAAGCACCTGGAGAAGCCATCTATGGCAGACCCAGGTAAGGGCAGAACCCCCTGAGTGGTGCTGACCTGTGTTGTGTTGCTGTGTTGCTCTGCTCTGCCTACTGTCACACTGACTGTCACTGCCTTGCAGTGGATCAATTCATAGCAACTCCTTGGGATGAGCGGGGCTGGTGGCCATGGGGTTGTGCTGGTGGCCACAGGGTTGTGCTGGTGGCTGCAGGGCTGTGCTGGAGGGGAGGCCTTGCTGTGCCAGTCAGGGGTGCTCCACACTCCTGTCAGTGCTGAGCAGCAGTGTTGCCGCTGTGGAGCGGAGGATGCTGGCGCTCTGATAGCAAGGAGAGCTCTGCAGGTGCCGCATTTAATGATTACGATGAGTAATTCCTTTTCAGTCCTTTAATCAGTCACTTTTAATTAGTGTGCCAATTGTTTTTTCCTTAGCAAACAGTTCTTTCAAGAAGGGTTTTTGCTGCATCTGCTGGGTTGGGAAAGCACTGCTCCCTGACAGGGCTCTGTGTTAGTTCTTCAGCAGGAGGCTCCTCCTGTGGAGGCTGTAGGACTGAGCGCACATGCAGCGCATAGCACAGGTCCTGCCTTGGCCCACACCCAGCAGGGAAGACCCTTGCTGCTGAGATGGAGGTATTCCTGGAGGTGCCCCAGGCTGGTGGCATCCTGGACATTGTGTTTTCCAGAGGACCCAAAGACTGGCTTTCCCGCTGGTGGGCAGGGACATCCTCCTTATCCACATCCCTTTCAGCCTTTTTAATTTCTCCTTAGAAACTTCCTTAGCTTTGTGATTCTGATATCTCAGAGCAGTGAGTTTCACAGGTGAATTTTACCTGTGGAAAAGGATTCCTCCTTGATTCCTTTCTGGATGCTTTGTCCTCATGTTAGGGAACAGAGTCACCAAAGCAGCTGTTCTCTGTGCTGGGGCAGGCTCTGCTTCTCAGATCCCAGCCCATGTCGCCTCTCTCACAGAGGTGTCCTCAGCTGTAGAGGTCTGTTTATGGTGCAGGTATTTCCCTGGTACTCTGGACACAGCTGTGTGTCTAGGCACTGGTGGTTGTAGGTCACTCAGCCCCAGATTCAAAGCAAATGCCCAGATGCCCCTTTCTATCTCATCTCCATGTCGCTGAACTCCTACTTAGATGATCCTACATCTATACATCAACATCCAGCTATTGGGCCAAAAGGTTTGCTTTCATTTTCCTTTGAATAATGTCAGCCTACACTTCCTTTTGGTGGCATTTCCCTCTCCCTGGCTGGGCTTTTTCCTCTTCCCAGGGGCCTTTGCCCTCTGCCTTCAGAGTACCACTGTTCCTTGCTCCTTTCCGCTCTGGATCAAGGGAAGCTCTGTCTCTCTGAAAAGCCCCAGCCTCTTCCCTTTTCCTGCCCAGGGTGGGATGTCCAGGCTGGCCCAGATTCCCATGAGTCACCAGCAAATCCCAGCTTCCTTCTGCAGGCACCCCAATTACAGGGCAAGACTAGCAGAAGTAAGCTTATACTTACAAGGCTAATGAAAATTCATCATGCCTCCCCCTCCCTTTCCTGGGGGAATAGTCATGCCCAGGAAAGAGATTATAAAAGCATTATGGACGACTGCTGTGCTGGGCTTTGGCACTACCCAGGAGGCTGTGGGGGGGCTGTGTTTGCAGGTCACCTGGAACTCAAGGGTTAAAAGTACCCAAAAATGAAGTGCTGCCTGTTCTCCCCCCTCTCTGCTGCTGGCTGAGGCAGGGCACAGATGGAGCCTGGAGCCTGCACGGAGCCAGGCAGGCTGGAGAGCCTTTCTGTGCTTTTCCAGGCAGCTGCAGCTTCTCCCTGAGCCTGGACCCCTCTGGCATCATCTGTCTCCTTGCAAAGAGAGAATGGGGGGGGTCATAGTCCAGGGACTCCCAGCCCACCCAGCCCAGGGGAGTTCTTCAGGGTGGCCCAGCACAGTCCAGTTGGATCCAGGCAGGCAGGAGTCAGTGGCTCCAGGCTGCTGCACAGTGAAGGGATGGAGAACAAGGCTGTGCACATGGCCAGATGGAGGAAAACACATCAGGGACTACTTCATGTTGCACAAGTGTGGAAAACCAGAGCATTCTGTACCCACTGGAGCCACTGGTTCTGGAGCATGCTGCAGTACATGGATGAACCCTGGTAAGTGCAGAAACCATCACTCTTGTTCAAACTATCACCCTTACTCAGGGGAAACTGAGGCACAGGAGGAGGCAGATCAGCTATGGAGAAAGGGATGGATCTCCTGTCCATTGAACTGTGCCCAGTGCCAGCTCCCATGGTCTCTGGTGTGCAAGGAGTTCCCAGGGATGTAGTGTCACACACCCTGAGTCCAGAGCTGAGCCCAGAGCTGACCAATCTGCCTGCCCACCACTCCCCACTGCTGACCACATCCCATCCCTTTCCAGGCTTAAAGATCTCCACGTCCACGATCAGCCTCTCCCTCCCTGAGGCTGCACCGGTTGGGAGTTGGGAAAAGACAAGGAAGGGGCAGATTCGTTGGATCAGGATCCGGGATGGGAAGAGATGAAGACCAGGCTCCAGTGGATCAGAGTCTGGGATGGATGGAGGGCGGTGAGGACCAGGCTCCAGAGCCAGGCTGTAGAGCTGCTCCCAGGCCTTTTCAGGGTAGTGCCACTAGAGGAGCCCATCCCGTGGCTCCCACCACCTGCCACAATAATTAACTGTTGCTGTGGAGAAGACAGGAAAGGAGCAGGAGGTCAATTTTCCATTTCCCAGTTGTGTATAACCAGTTCCTAGCAGGCAGCCTGAAAATAAATCTCCATCAGTCCTGTAACCTCTTAATTAACATCACCAGCTACAACACGTACTCCCCAGCCCGGACACAGCAGTGACTTGATGTACAAGGAGATGGAGGCAGGGCTGGGGTACAGCTGGTGGGAATTCTCCAGCTGGAAATTCTAGCCATGCTGTCCAACATGCTGAACTTGTCCTGCTCAGACAGGGAACCTCTGCCTCAGCTTCCCTTGTAGTGCTCCAGGACAGGGAGAGCTGCTGGGAACTCCCTCAGAACCAGCTGCCCTTGGGGCAGCTGGCACGGATGACAGAAAGAAATTTGGTGGAACAACTGGAGTTTGTTTTCCTTTTGCACAGTCTGGAATAAAGAAGAAAAGAAGGTCCTGTGGGTGAAACATTAGATTAGAGGGATGGAACACCTCTCCCGATAGGAAAGGCTGAGAGAGCTGGGGTTGTTCAGCCTGGAGGACAGAAGGCTCCAGGGAGGACAGAAGGCTCAGAGCCCCTTCCAGTGCCCAAAGGGGCTGCAAGAGAGCTGGAGAGGGGCTTTGGACAAGGCCTGGATTGACAGGACGGGGGGAATGGCTTCCCACTGCCAGAGGGCAGGGTGAGATGGGATACTGGGAAGAAATATCACAGTGTGAGGGTGGTGAGGCCCTGGCACAGGTTGGCCAGAGAAGCTGTGGCTGCCCCATCCCTGCAAGTGTCCAAGGCCAGGTTGGACGGGACTTAGAGCAACCTGGTTTAGCGGAATGTGTCCCTGCCCATGGCAGGGGTCTGGAATGAGATAAGCTTTAAGGTCCCTCCCAGTCTCATGATTCTGCAGTTCTGTTTTTGATTTTCTCCCCATTAGTGATTTCTCTCCCATGCTGTCCCCTCCCCTTCAGAGATGACCTGGCACAGAATGGACACACTCACTGCCAGCATCAGCCCATGTGAGGAAAGGAAGGAGATGGGATGAAGGAATCCAGTTCTGCTCCTACCGTCATCCTGCTTGGCACTTATCCTGAAAGCACCGTGCAAACATTAACTAATTAATCCTCTGAACGCTCCTAGGAGGAAGAGTTGCATTGACATGACTCCTATTCTAGACGCCTGATAAATGCAAAGGATGGTTGGGCCAGGAGACACCAGACAGGCAAAACTGGCAGGTCATGGTGGTTCCTCTGCTCTTCCTGCTGCACATGGCAGGGCTGGGGAGGCAGGGGATGTGCTGGGAATCATCTATGTGCTCTGGGATGGAGAGGGGACAGCCACGGACGAGGTGGGGTGGAGACCATAGCAGGGACTGGGGCAGAAATACTTGAAGAGAGAGTAAAACTAGAGAAGAATGAGATTATGAGCCCTGTTGTCCTTACAGACAGACAGACTACTTCCAGTTCCAGCTTTGATGGGATTTTATAAGTATCATAAAATTAGATTAAATGGAAGGAACTCTGACACTGCTGCTGAGGCATCCTGGAGGGAAGTACTGAGAGAAAGCATTTTGACTTTAAAAAAAAATGGATTTTCACTTGCACAGTTTGGCAGGTGAGTTCCCCAGCGGATCTAAAAAATCAAAATGTGAGTTTCCAGCCTAAACATCCCCAAACACTGCACCACTTCTGGTGTCCTTTAGCTGAGCTCTTTCTTCTTCACCCTCGTGTTTACCCAGGAATGCATCCCCTTTCTTTCAAACAAGCCAGGCATCCTTGGGATTTGCAAGGCTGACTGTGCTCCCTTAGGATTGGCCTCGCTGGGATCCTGCATTTAATGCTTCCTTACCTTCCCCCCTAAATCCTTTTGGAGCTCACTATATGCCAGGATCCCACTCCCTGGTTCCATAAGGTATGCCCTGCATGCAGCACTCCTGGCATCCGGCTGTTGGGAAAGACCCTGGCTGCAGGGAAACCCCCACGCCAAGGGATGCAGATCCATCCAGGGAACCTGGTCATGTTTGCCACTGGGGCTGGCTGGGGACTCCTGTTGTCAACCTCTGACCTCTTGGACTTTTCCAACCTGAGTATTCCAGGGGATCCCCAGGGGTGTGGGATCTCCAAAGTCTAGCCAAGGTCCTGCTGTTTTCTCAGGACTGGAATTCAGTTGGACTCACCTACTGTGCCTAAAATTAGAGCTGCTAAATTTTTAAACACAGCAGCATGTGAAGAGACCAGAGGCTCTTCCCCATCACCTGCCCACAGGTCTGGAGAGACACAGTCCATCTGCCTAAATTCTCACCGTCTCTTAATAGTGTTTTTTCTGGAGGTGGCTACACCTCAGTTGGATAAGCCTCGCAAAAACCTGCCATGGAGCTGGCTGGACACCTGGGGTGGACCTGGACCCACCTCATACAGACACAGGTGCTCTTGGTAGAAGGATATGTTTTGTTCTGGTCCCCCTGCACGCAGAGGCAGATTCCAGGATAATCAGTTCCTGTTCCTCCAAGGGGCCCCACATCAACCAGGTGCAGTGGAAAAGCTCCTTTTGGACTGGAAGGTTTCCAGTCAGCTGCCACTGTTCCACAGAATCACAGAATGTTCTGTTTTGCTGGTTTTTTTCCCCACAAGGTTACTGGTCTGGTGCAACACAGGAGAGCCCCGGAGGACACTATGAGGGGAAAGGGAAGGGTGAGCTGTGTAGGGGTAGCAGGACAGCCCTTTGCTCAGGCAGCTGGGTCACGGGTGGTAATGCTGAGCCCTCCAAGTTCCTCACCAAAGCAGAGGGACGAAACATGAAATCCCAACTATTTGCAAAGTAAAACCCAGCCAAGAAGGACATCAAACCCTGACTGCTAGCAAACAGGTTCCAGATATCTGAGGTCCTTCCGAGGGAGCTGTGGGCTCTCCTTTCTTTTAGCAGTTTTAGGCCACCTTTTAGCAGTTTAAACACATTCTTGCCATTTCCCAATCTGAAGCACACCCATGTGCAGCAGCCACTGTCCACAGCTGCCATCCAAAACCATGGCAGCCCCTGTGTGTCCCCTGGAGCCCCTCTGTGTCCCCTGGAGCAAGCCTCAGCCCTGGGACAGGGTTATTGCAGCAGGAGCAGAGCTGGCACTCCCCTCTGCTCCCACACCAGCTGTGTCCCATCTGGAATGGGGATGCAGGAAAATAAATGCATTTCCCAGTGTGGTTCAGAGGCCTTCACTGAGGACTTTGGGTGCTAAAATCACCCATTTACTCTAAAACAACTTGCCCAGAGAAGCTGTGGCTGCCCTATCCTTTGAAGTGTTCAAGGTCAGGTAGGATGGGACTTGAAGCAACCTGGTCTGTTTCGAGGTAGGAGGTGTCCCAGCTCAGGGCAGGGTGGTGGAACTGCATGGTCTTTAATATCCCTTCCCATCCAAACCACCCTGTGATCTACTCTGCTCAGCTCAGCCCCTCCTCTGGGTGCCCATGTGACAGCAATGCCCCATGCAAGCAGCTGTCCCCTCATCACAGAGGGGGAAACTGAGGCACAGCAGCACACCCTGACAGGCTCTGCAAGGCTGCAGCCAGGTGTGCAGCTTCTCAGCTCCCTCCCTGCCTCTGTCCGGTTGAGTAATTCACCTCTCAGCCCAGGACTCCAGAAAACTCTTCTTCAGTCTGTTATATAGCAAGAAACAGGAAAAAATGTCTACTGGAATGCTGATCCCAACATGCAGCTGTGGGGTCCACCAACACTGGATAGTGTTGTGTGTCTGCGGTTCACGGTGAAGCAAAACTGAGATCAAATTTGGGAGGTTGAGGTTCTGCAGCTGAAAAGGATCTGTGAGCTACCTACAGCAGGAGAGTGAGCTGGAGAGGGGACAGAATCACAAAATCATAGAATCATTAGAGTTGGAAAAGCCCTGTGAGGTCATCGAATCCAACCATTAATCCAGCACTGCCAGGTCCATCACTAAACCATGTCCCCAAGTGCAACATCCACACATCTTCTGAACACCTCCAGGGATGGTGATTCCACCACTCTCTTGGGTAGCCTGTCCCAATGACAACCCTTTCAGTGAAGAAATTTTCCCTAATATCCAACAAAAACCTCTCCTGGCACAACTCCAGGCCATTTCCTCTTGTCCTAAAATATACCCAGGGACACCAGCAGCCTTTGCACACTGTGGACTCCTTTGTGCTTTGGGAACATCCCACTCTGGGATGAGTACTGGTCCCCAGTCCCAGCATGGCAACCTCATGCTCCCAAGCTGTGGGGTGCCCAGGTGGCCCCAGCCAGCACCCTGCTCCAGTTTGGGAACTAGGGTACAGCCACCCACCTGCTGCAGCCAGAGCAGCTCCCATGGGAAGGCTGTCACTGTGGGCTGCCGATGTCACAAATCCTCCAACGGGGCCATAGCTGACATGCTCACCCTTGAGCTTTACACATCTTCAGGGTCACGTATTTCCTTGTTTCTGAGGCACACAGTGGACAGGAGAGGGGGCAGCTGTGCCAGGCTCTGTGCCCCGCAGACATCTGAGTGGGGCCGGCACAGCTCCACTGCTGACTGTCTGCATGAGCATCACAGCCCCATCAGCAGCACTGGGGTTAAACCCTGCCAGAGCCACAAGCCAGTGGGAATAACAGCCTGGGGACCAGGGCAGGCCGATACCAGGCACTGGTAGGCACCCAGCAGCCTGAACACAGGTCACCACTGGGTGAAGGAGATCTGGCTGCACTGAATGTGGGAGGACAGGGTGTGGATGTAGGAGGGATGTGGCTGTCTCACCACACACAGCTCCATAAATCATGGGGAATATATGTAACCCCTGCTTCCCAGCCTGTCGCAGGAGCTGGGTGAGATTCTCCTCTCTGGCTGCTGGGGCATAGTCCTGGCAGAATGACTCCTAGTGCTGCCATGTGGCCGAGGACCATACTCGGGGCTGGTGGAAGAAGGGCTCCCTGGCACTGCTGCTGTCCTGGGTGCCTGTGAGCATCCTGTGCCCATCCCCAGCTCCCAGGGCCTCAGGAGCTCCCTGTGGAACCACCTCTTCTAACTCAGGTAATTCCACTCCAATGTCTGGGGGCTCAGGCTCTGCCCCACCACAGAGCACTGCTGTGGTCTCCTTCCTTCGACATAGGACAGCTGCTCCTGAGCAAGCTGCTGGCATGAAACATCTGCCTACAGACCTGACAGCGCCCTTCCCAAACCAGGAGATCAGGTGAGGCCCTGAGCCAAGACATGGAGCAACTCCAGACAGAAAGGAGTGATCAGAAACAGTCCTGGGCTCACTCCAGAAAGGGCAGGGACAGCACCCATGGACCAAGACAAACCCAAGACACAGACTGCTCACAAGACAAGGAGGTTATAAACAACCAAAGCCCATTTACCAAGAATTTATAGCAGATGTGTCTCAAATCCCCCCAACACCGTCTCAGAACCAGGATTCACAGCCACAACATACACTACTGCCACACCTGCTCTCAGCAACTCCTCTGGTCCTCCTTTCCCCACTGTCGCTAAAGCACCTTCCATATGGCCTGCAGAAAATAAGAAAGGAAAAAGCCACCAGCAAAATAACATTTTTTTGCTTGCAAATGCTGGTTTGCAAAGCCAGGCTGTCTCCTGCTCCACAGGTGAGGGAGCATCTGGCCCATGACCTGGGCCATTAGGGCCTTGAGAGCCCTCCAGCCTGGGAGACTCCCCCTACCTGGAAGGGGGTGAAGCAGTGAGGGGCTGTTCTGTCACACAGCAATTCAGACACAAAGACCCAAGGCTGCAGGAGCTCCTCTGGGGGAGGGAACCAGCATCACCCACATACTCCCTGAGCCCATCCAGAAGCTCCTCCAGGGGGGGCACACCGTCCCCCCACACACCCTGAGCCCAGCCAGGAGCCCCTCTGGGAGAACCCAAGCATCTCTCACACACCCTGACTCTAGCCAGGAGCCTCTCTCCAGCCAAGTCTCTGCATGCTGCAGTATCGCTTTGTGCTTCCACAGGAAATTGCCAAAACTTTTCCCCCAGCTCAGAGCTCAGTAGTCAGTTTATTCCTTCCCAAACCCCCTCAGCAGTGAGCAGCGCCTGAACCTCTTGGCTCACACTCGGTGGGGGGGTGTCTCCAGAAGCCCCAGCTTCTGGAGCTCTGGCAACACCCCAGCTTGTTCTCCTGTATTTAATCACAAAAGCTCTGGCCTCCCGATCACAGCATTCTGACGGTGTGCCAAACAGCCTGGAAAATCAGAAGGAAGCAAATAAATCTCAGCATGCGGTGTTTACAAATTCCTCAATCTCTGCCTTTCTAGAAAGTCAAATGTGACACCTGAGCACCCAGCATTGATTGTCCTGCTCTCCTGGGTCTGGCGACACGAGGTGTTTCCAAAACCACCTCTGGGCCCCTCTGCAGAACCCCTCCTAACATCCCACAGAGCACGCGAAATCCGGGCCCATGGCTGCTCTGTGTCAGGAAGGATGGAGGAGGCCAGGGCCACCACGGGCGCCTGCACAGCCGGTCCCTGGGGGGACACAGGCTCTCAGCTGTGCCAGGGGACACCACTCTTTCTAGGTATGCCTCCCACTGCTGAAGATAAAGGGAACCATAGACCAGGTAGGTGAGTCAACCCTGATCTAGATGTTCCCAGGGATGGATCCTGCTGCTGGTGCACAGCTCCTGCTGGGGGCCCTGCCTGGACCTGACCAGCTGCGAACTGGGCAGCGCCTGCCATCACACCCTCCTCCAGCTCAGCCCCTCTCTTAAACCCGCCACAGCCCCCTGCCGCCAGGCACTCTCCCCACTCCCCTGGCCTCTCCCAAAGGCCAGTCCCTCCCAGGAGCAGAGCTGGGAAGAGCTGATGCCAGTTATCTGGGTGACAGGATTGCCTCCCCCCGTCCCTGCATGCACATGCCTGCACACATGGGCTGACACTCACACACATGCACTGGGCACGTGCTGACACAATTCCTCAGGCTGTGACAACAATCCAGAGCCACCACAAGTGCCCAAGAGAAGGGGGAGCAAAGAAGTGGGAGACAAACCCATTGAGAAGACCCCAGGGGTCCTTGGGTGACAGCAGAAGACTGGGGACACATAGGATGACAAAGCCCCTGATGGGCAGGCTCCCTGGGATCTGCCGACTCCCTCTCCATAACTCTCCTTGCACATGCCAGTGGGCTCCGGAGCTGGTGTAGGGCGGGTGGGCTGTGTCCCTCAACCCACTCATGCCAGCAGGTCAGTTGCTTTCTTAACTTTGGCATCAGCACTGGCAGTGCTGATGTGCACTGGATGTGCCAGTCCGTGTGTCTCTGTGCTCCTGCTCAGGGGAGGGGACAACTGAGCAGAGCAGGAAGGGGCACAGGTTCCTGCCCAGCAATGTCCCAGGGGCTGCCTGCACCTCCACAGCCTTGTGGTACGGAGGAACTGGTGGCACATGGAGAATCTGGGGGGAAAAGGAGGCTTTGGGAGCACACGGAGGAACTGGTGGCACACAGAGGAGCTGGAGGCACAGAGAGGAGATGGGGGCATGCAGAGGAGCTGGGGGCACATGGAGCAGAGCTGGCAGCAGGAATGTTTGTCCAAGGCTGCCGGCACCTCCTGTTTCTGACACCTGGTGTTTTTGCTGAGGTGGACACTGAGAGGTCATGCCTTCTTCCAGGGATGCTTCTGCACCTGGGCTCTGGAGATGTTTCTCTTCAAATCCCTCTTAAGTCACTTAAACCTTTTGGTGCCTCAATTCCCCATCACTAAAGCAAGGCTTATCCTATTTCCTCTGCCTGGCTTACCAGGAGAGCTCATAAACCACTCAGGACCGGAAGAGTCTCTGAATATGGATTTCTGGCTGGCTAGCACAGCGGGACCTGGGCTCATTAGGGACTAACGTGATCACTGTTCTGTGCCTGGCAAGCAGAAGCCTGAGGGTGTGTGTTCCAGTGCTCAGAGCTGGGAGTGTTACAGGGATGACACAACATACGCTTCCAAGGCTACTTTGTCATTCCTGATCCATTCCCATGTAAGGAGCATGGTGGGCTCAGCTCAGGCATCCACAGACACCAATTTATCTTGTGCTGTTATTTGACAACAGACTATTTGCTAAGGGGTCACGATGGGTGACAAGCACCCTTCAAAGACTGTGGTGTTGGTGTGTTGACATGTATTTACACTGTAGAAAAGCATAACACCTCAAGTGAGAGGGATGGTCACCTAAAAACACCCTCCTCTCACACTTCCCCTGATGTGTTCCTGTTCCCGTCCTTCAGGGGTAGCTGCATAAGGATGATGTGAATAAACAGGGAGTTTACAGAGGAAAAAAGGTGGTGTTGGGCACATCTGACCATCGGACATCCCTAAACCACCCTAAACCACTACCCTCAGACCTGAAAAACTCTAAACCACCATGGTTGAACATTCACCCCTCTGCTGCTCCTCACCATGGTGATTTAGCAGCAGAAACTCTCCGACGAGAAGTGCAGAGCAATGGGACTGCTGCACAAAGTGAGTGTATCAGGCAGTGCTCCAAGTCAGATCCTGGAGAGACCGAGGGTCTGGGAGGTGGATTTCAAGGAGACTCATGAAGGGTTTTTCTCTGAGCTCTGAAACTTGGGAGAAGGATGGCCTGTTCCTGTTGCCTCTATCTGTCCTCCTGCCCTTGCTGTGCTGCAGTGCTGGCTGTGTCCCAGGGTGTGTGCCCAGCGAGGAACTGGCCACAGTGGTAGGAAGCAGTTCCTTATCTCAACCAGAACCATGGGACCTTCAGCCCACAGCATTACAGCCCACACATACTCCGAAAAGTCAGAAACAGCGCTTGGAGCAGGAGAATCTGAGAACCCCATTAATGCCAGGTTGGTTGAGGGTTTGTGAGTGTCTTGCACCTGAACGAGAGCAACTCAAGAGTGTCTGAGCTGCAGCTGGGACACAGGTCTGGCACAACAGCCCTGTGAGCACACCAGGAAAGCTGCTGCTTAGCATCTGAAGTGATGTATTAATGTAAGATGAGAATATACTGGGCTCTACCTAGTCCTGCCTTTGGAACCATTTATCATCAGGGCAGCCTGTGCTGATGGCTGGAAGTGCAATGTGCTGCCAGGCAGGGTGAGCTGACATCATCAGAAACACCTCTGGAGCCAGGACAACATCAGGATGCTATGGAGCACCAGCTGGAAATGGCTTCTGACCATGTCCCCCTTGCCCCTCTGCACACATGGAAATGGTTAAAGACACCATGTCCCTGTGGGAGGTGACATGACCATCTCTTCACATTCCCAGCTCTCTCAAGGGGCAGAACACTCCACCCTTGCTTTGCACAGGTTTTGCTGTAAGTGCCTCATTCAAGATTCTGCAAGAACCACGTGATGGACTTGGGAGGGCATATTCATAGCCCCATACCCAGGTCCAGCCTCTCATCTGACTTTTGGGTCTGCCCTGTCCCAGAGCCAGTACCTGCTGGGCGCTAGAGGGGCCAGGAGGGTGTATGGTCCTGCATGGATGTGTATGATCCCAGCAGTCCGGGGCATCCCTGCCTGCCAGTTGGCATCTGCCAGAGAGCAGGATTGACAGCCAACCTCCAACAGCTCCACGTGCGTAGGCACCAGAAGCCAGAGCATCACATGCACGGGCTATGGCGAGACAAGGAGGTGATGCTGCTGGTGCAAGGCTCTCACTGACAGCCTGTGCCCAGCCGGGCTGAGAGCAGGAGTCCTGAGCTGGAGCTGGCACAGTGGGCCAGAACTCACCCTCAGAAGGTCAGCAGAGGGGCTTGTGCCTGAGGATGGAACAACAGAGCAAAGGTGAAATGCACACTGCAGGGATGCTTCAGCCCTTTTCTTTTTGGGAGGAATCATCCTGGCTGTCCTTTCTTCCTTTTCCCTTTCCTCTTGTGATCTACCGATCTCAAAGTGCTTCTGAGGACTTCCGAAGGGACAACAGGACATGATGATCTGCTCTTTCCAGACCTGCTGCAGCCTGGACTCCTGCTGAACACCCTCATGGCCCACTGGGGACTGGGGCTAGTGGGAGACACAGGCAAATACTGTGGCACTTGTTAATGCAGCTCCTCTGTGGAAACGTGGTCAGCAGTGACTGATCAGCAAAACCCCAAGGAACAAACCCTCTGCATGATGAGCAAGTACAGAGCCACCCTCTGCACA
The DNA here is from genome assembly GCF_003945725.1 of Corapipo altera. Classification (NCBI taxonomy): domain Eukaryota; kingdom Metazoa; phylum Chordata; class Aves; order Passeriformes; family Pipridae; genus Corapipo; species Corapipo altera. The sequence goes on from NW_020884960.1 coordinate 1,900,767, forward strand.
CCACCTGAGGACATGCATGCTTCACCTCCAGGACATGGGACAGGCCATGCTGTGCCCCCCTCATTCCCACCACTGCATCCCACTCTGAAAACGCTGCCTGACTCATTACAAGGCAAGTTTGGAACCATTATTTTTCCACCAAGAACATGAAATAGTTTTTTGGCAGGGGGACCATGTGCTCACCAGAGCTGCCTGGTCTTCTCTACCTAGGGTGGGATGGAGAGCAGAACCAGGGGAAAGAGAAGGACTTGAGCAGAGCCAGGATGTCTGCGCTGGCAGCTGCCTCAGCTTCCCAGCCATCTGGGGTTATCCAAGAACAGCTGTCAGTGTCATGCATGGCCAAAGGCAGTTGGAAACACAAGGAAGAGTGTGGAAGAGTGTGAGGGGCAAGGATGTGCGGTCACTCACCACCCTTGCCTCCTCCTGCCTCCCCAGCAGTGGCATCCAGCCCCTCCAACTCCAAGGGCCTTGGCCAGAGGCCTCTGCGACCCCCATCAGCTGGAGGGTTTTCTGAAGATGCTGATGTTGGAAGTGGAGGCAGTGAAGTGACAGGGCTGGGGGATTTGAGCCCAGTGGAAGTCCACGAACAAGATTCCTGGAGAGGGACCACTGCACCCCTCTGAGTCCAGATCTACAGGGCTGGCATGATCCTGCCACGGGCTCAGCACTGGCTGGAGCCTGCACAGTCCCTGCTCAGGGCCCTCCACCCCAGAGAGACACCAGTGCCATATCTAATGTAGCAAGCTGGGACCTGGGCGAACACAGCTCGCTCTGGGCTTGGTGTCACCATGACCCAGGAGCTACTGAAACCCTAGTTCATACATTAAATCCTCCCATACTTTGAGGTCTCTGCAGGGCACAGCAGTGGGCAGCAGCCACCCACCCTCTGCTTGGAGCTCTCGTGCATGCCAAACCTCTGCCTTCATAGGGAGCTGAAGGGGCTCAGCATCCTCTGGGATGTGCCTTGAGGCACATCCCTCAAGCATCCCTTGAGGCCTGTCCTGCAGTTGACCAATTGCCCAGTCTGAGAGCAGGGCGTGCATATATAATTCTGGCCTCTTGAAGACAGAGCCATGCCTGCCTCTGCAGCAGCATCTCCTCAGGACAGGACACTGAGGGTAATGCTGCTCTTGTGCCTGTGCTGCACCAGAAGAGGCAGGAGGAGAGCAAACACCTTCCCATCTCTCCATATAACTACAGAGCCCCTGAATCTCAAGAGCTCTTCTGATTTCAGAAAATAATCCCTGAGGAACCCCAGGGTTTAATTTACTGTTGACAATCCAGACAGTGACTATGTCACCTGGTTGGTACCTGGCTTGTCATTAGGGAGCCTGTAGATGGTACTTTTCTGGAGCTGACACAGACGTGCTCATCTGTCCCAATCCAAGCAGCACATGCACTCCTAGGCCTCTCCCCAGGGACCTGGCACAGCACTGGAACCCTCTATGAGGCCATGCTTGCTGGCACCTGTGGGGTCCCTTATTGCCCCAGAAGGGCATCTGGACCCAGGAAAGAGGTTCTCTGGGGTCACTGCCATGAGCCTTGCCCCTGTCACCAGTTTAGCTCTGCTGTCATTCCCAGCACTGCCATCTTCCCTGTCCCTGCCATCATTGCTGTCCCTATCATCATCTCTGTCTCTGTCATCATCCCCAGCACTGCCATCATCCCTGTCCCTGCTGTCAGCCCCAGTCCCTCCATCAGCTTCCAGCCTCTCCAGCACAGGCAAGTGGCCCAGGCAGGGAATTTCACTTCCTGCAGACAAAGTCTGGCACCTCCAGGCTATGCTGTGTGTGACTCAGGGAACTGGGCTAAGGTAGGTCACGATGTCCTCCCCAGTGTCAGCAATGGTTCTTGTCCCTGTGCCCAGCCAGCTTCACATCACCCATCCATCCCCTTCTCCCTGCCAGGGCTGGGGACATGGCCCAGTTCAGTGTGTCCCTGTCACTGCAGACTGAGAGTCCAGTCTGAACAGAGCTATGTGGGGAAAGGCCAGAGCTTGTCCTGTTCCTGGGGTCTCTCATTGTTGTTGCCCACCAGCACCACCATGGTCAGCAAGTAGGTGAGTGATGCAGGTGATCCCTTGGCTTCATTTAAGAAGGAACCAACACCCCAAAGAGCACAGGCAGCAGGCGGGGATGGCATCAGGGTCTGCTTCTGCCTTTGCAACATGGGATCCCTGGGTCTGTTGGGAGTCAGGAGGAGGAGCAGGATGGGAGCAGGTCAGCTGGTACGAGGGCTAGGGAGGATGGGCAGCTCCAGCCTCAGCACTGAGCAACCTCTTGGGGCTCTCTGTGCCCTGGTTTGTACAGGAATGCACAGAGCAGGTTCGTGTAATTTCCAATGCTCAATAACCCTCAATCTTAATTTGCTTATAAAAGTCTCTTCCTGTAGAAAATACTTTTCTAGCACCAAATGTCCCTGGCTCCCTCTTAAGATGCCCAACCACTGGAGAGGAGCAGCACTGACAGGAGGGCTGTTCCCCAGAGGAGGCTCCAGCAGCTCTCCAGACTGGGAGGCAAGCTCGGAATTCCAGAGGAAAGTCAGACCCCAAGCGACAACTTTCTGGCTGTGGTGCGTCACCTGGATGAACTGATATTTCTTCCGCCGTCATTTAATCTGTGGTTGGGGAGGGGGTTGTGCAGGGGATGGGGGACTTAACAGTGATGAGTTGGCACAGAGTGTTGTGTGCTGCTTGGCATGCGAGAGGAGGGGCAGAGCTCCCTGGACATGCAGCTTTATTCAGTCCCTCAGCAGCCATTCACTAGCCCACAGATGTGACAAAAGCATGTGAAGTTTAAGCCCCCTGGCACACCAGTGCATCCTGTGAGCCCTGCTCCCTCCTCCCTCCACCCTGCCAAGGCTTGGACCCTCATTCCGACGCTGCCAACCCATCCTCGGAGTTTGCAGGACCTCCCATTGGGAATGTACAGGGGATGCTCTTCCTGTGCTCACAGCACTCCACCGATCCTGCATCCCTGCACTAATCCTGCTCTCCTAACCCTGCTCTGCCTTGGAGCGCTGCTCAGCCCGACCCCTGCACCATCGGACCTCTGGCATCCTGCTGTGCTGGTGTGGCTCTGTGCTGGTGTGACAGTGCTGTTGTGCCACCACAGACACAGGAATCCCCATCCTGACCCCACCACTGTCCCCCTGGGTCAGTGTGTCACCTGGAAGTCTCAGAGGGACCACAGAATGGGAACAGCCCCTAAGACCCAGTGCTCTGCTGAAGATGTGGGTTTGAGCTGCTGGGGCTTTGGCCACAAATTTTCCCACAGTTGATAATTCCTTTCAAGTCCTGAGAATCAGCCTCTCCTCATAATCTCTGGTTTGCTTCATCACCAGGTGTAATGAGTCCAAACCAACAGTACTGCGCACCCTGTAGAGCTCCACTGGCCCTGCTGCTTGTGGACCAGAAATGAGGACTCCCTTCCAGATGTGTAATTCTCCTTCAGCTTCTTCATGTGTTCTCCTAGCATCCTAGCTACTCCTGCTCACCTCTGGCTACTTTATTATGATGCTGTCATAGGTTTGAAAAGAGATGTTGGAATTGTCTTTTTCTTCCCTAGGGTCCCGTCCCCCCCCATCTGTTTCTTCCGGGATGGGGGATTCGGGCAGGGGGTGGGTTGGAGCGGGGCCGCCCGTGCGGGGCAGAAGAGGAGCGGGGACAGGAGGAGGTCTCGTGGGGAAGCGTGTGGGCACAGGAGCAGCTGGGGAGTCCTTTGTTCGGGGGCTTTTGGGGTTTGGTCCGGGACCGGACAGAGTGGGAGCCCGGTTTTTGGCCATCTCGTTCTCTTTTCCTGAGAGGAAGTTTTTTTTCCCCACGGGACACCTCGCAGAGGACGACTGAGAGAGAGAGACCGACCCATCTCGGAGCGAGGTATTCTGCTTTCAAGACTGCCTGTGGGAAAAGGACTTTTTTTCATTGTTGCGAGCAGCTTTTGAACTGCCGGGACAGTCCTGCCTTTCCCCCACCCCCTCCCTGGGCTGCAGCGGGTTTTCTTCCCCCCTCCGCCCCCGCCCCCCGATTTGGGACTTTGTTTTGTTTCTTCTGAAAGTTTTTATTGCACCATTTGTTGTTTATTCAGATTTTGTTAATGAAAAACTGTTTCTTTTCCTTTTCCACACTTCCACCTGAAGTCTCTTAATTTCTAAGTTGTAATCTTGTTGAACTAAGACAGATGCATTCAACTTCCTGGAAGCTGGAGCTGTTCTTTGACCTTCAGCCTCAGAAAATTGATCTGTCAGGCTCACAGAGGTGCATGGTTTTCCAGACATCTTATGCCTGTGACTTGGGTGGTGAGGCCCTGGCACAGGTTGCCCAGAGAAGCTGTGGCTGCCCACGCCTGGGCTTGGAGCAACCTGGTCTGATGGAAGATGTCCCTGCCCGTGGCAGGAAGTGGAACAAGATTATCTTTAAGGTCCCTTCCAACCCAAGCCATTCTGTGATTCTATAGGTACCACACCGAAATGGAGATTTCAGCATCCTGGAAGGAGACAGCCAGTCACCTGAAGCTGGCACCGTGACATGCTCCCTGAGTCGAGGAGACTCTGTGAGTCCCATCGCACCTCATGCAGAGTTTTACCTGGGACTGGAGCACCCCATTAGCTCCCAGCAATAGCACACAAGGGCTGATGCGGGGAGGAGGCATCGAGCCCATGTGTGTGAGCTGCAGCAGCTCAGGTCCTCGGGTACCGTGAGAGCCACAGCAGACAAGGACACACTCGCTTGCAGCCACTGCTGCCCTTGGTCCCCAGCACTCCCCAGCTGGTTTAGGTTTTATTCCTGAGTCCCAGCACTTGGGAAGAGCCAGCTGAGGTCAGGACTCCCTCGGGCAGAACCTGCCACGTGCCACCAGCAGCCAGAAGGGGGGTTGGGGAGTCCTTCCCACATGGAGAGAGCTGCCCTGGGTGTCTCCAGAAGCCACAGGGCTGGCGACAGCTCCCTGGATGGCTGAGGGGCTCCTTCCCAAGGCTCCCGGCCCCTACAGACCCTGTTAGCTCCAGCTCACTGCTTGGCTGCCTTTGGGACTGTGTCCGGCTGCGTGCCTGAGGGTCCTGCCTGCTGAGCCCCCTGGATGCCACAATGCTCCTGCCAGCTCCATGGGCCACAGCATGTTCAATGTCACCTTACCGAGCTGTGCTGGGAGCAGGCTAAGCTGGGAAGGCACAGATTGTGCAATTCTGGAGGCCGGAGGCTCCCAAACCTCTGATCCTGCACCAGCAGCAGCTCCAGAGACATCTGCTGACATTCAGAGCTGTGGGCTTGGATGCACGAAGTCTACATTTGCACAGTTTGCAGCAGGGAGCTCAGAACCTTCTATTTATTTTTACAAATGGGAAGAAAACCCCACATTTAGCTGTAGTCAGTTCTCATTCTCAGTGGTCACCAACCAGTCAACCTCCTCCGTAGCTGTGAATGTGCCTGTTCCCAGAGACTCATCTGGCTGGCCTAGGTGTACCCCTGGTTGTTCCATCAGGAGTGCCCCTCTGTGCCCATTCCAGTTTGAGGAGAAGGGGCCGTGGTGGTGGGTGCCAGTTGACATGGAGGTCAGCAAGCTGGGAGTGGGCTCTGTGGTGCCAGGGCCACTGGCTCAGCTCCTGCCCAGCCTGGAGTGGTGCCTCCTTTATCCTGCCAGCCCAGACAGTGCTGCTTTGGGTAGTGGAGCAGCACAGGGGTGTGACAGTAGCAACTCTACAGACCTAAAAATAGCCTCTCCAGTCCCACAGTGCACTCCATGACACCCTCACCTGGCACCAGACCTGCTAATTGCTCCAGTGACTGCAGACAGCAAACAGAAATAAACACCCAGGGATGAAGCTTGGGCAGCTCTGGTAGAGCTCTGTGCTGTCCTATTTGTGTAGAAAACCCACAGAGCTCCCCTGCAAGGCTCGATCTCCACAAGATGCTGCTGATCAGGATTTGGCAGTACTCATGCCAACAGGCAGCAAGACACCCAGGTGTGCCCAGAGCAGCCTGTGAGTGCCATCAACATCCCTGCCCACCAGGGTCATCCTCTGTGCATGGCACATGGAGATGCTGGAGTGTTGCTCAGGCTCTGGCTTGACCTCCCTCTGAAGAGCCCCAGGTGATGGCAACTGTCCCTGGGCTCTCTGCAATTCTTTGGGCTCTCTTCCATAACAGCCCTATGAGCCACAAAAAGTCATCCTGTAGGAGAGTCCTTTATCAAGCCTTGCCTAGTGCTTGCAGATGGCCAAGGGCCAGCTGTCACCAGGAGCCGGACCATCCTGTGGCACCAGGTCCCATGTTCTGTCCCAGCTCTCTGGGTGGCTGAAGGCAGGCAGAGAGCTCTGTCAGGGGTCCCAGGTCAGGTTCACAGTCCACACACCTCGCTGAAGGGATTTATTGTTCTTGCATGAGGACAACACTCTGTGTGATCAATGGGATCAATGGGATCAGTGGGATATGCCATCACTGCCAATTACTGAACAATGTTACCTTACACAGCTCATCAACCACTCTGAAAACACACTGTTTTGCCTCGCTGTTGATGGGCAGGAATTTCATTCCAGGTGATTTCTCCCAGGGACTTCACTTTCTCAGGTCTTCTCCACAAATCCACCAAACAATCATGTCAGCAAGACCCAGAGACTGTTCGGGCCATAGATCCTTCAGCAAACGGCCACTAAAACTCTGCCCTTGGCTGTACGTGCATCAGCTGCAGCAGGGAAATGTTTAATAAGGGCAAAGGAGACACTGTAGCTTGTGATTTCTCAGTGTTTCACCCCAAAAGAGATGAAGGACAAGAACATTGTCTGGAAGCTCTGGGGAAGACACAGAACTGGTAAATAGCAAAGGAAATGAGCACCTATGGCCTTCACAACACTTGTCTCAGCAGTTTCTTGACAGACTTGAGCTCATTTTTCCCTTTTGGCCACTGTAAAATGTAAGTATGAACCAAGCAGTGACAGAAAGAGCCCTGGCACCATGGGTAAATCACTGCTCAATCCACCACTGCCCTGGGGAGCCTGTTCCAGTGGCTGACCACCTTTTCCTAATATCCAGCCTATACCCCTCTGAGCTCCTAAAACCCTACGACCTGTTGGGTTGGCAGTGGCTCGGAGCTGACAAAGGGGGAGATTTCCAAATTATCTGGTGGTCAGACACTCTCTTCACCGCCCTCTGTGCTCCCAGAGCATTGGCACGAGTCATGATAGTATATATTTATATATTTACACATATAAAATTGGAATCAAAGACCCCTCAAGTCATTAAAAACCTGCTTTTCTTGCACGGCTCCAACTCTGCCAGTGCTCCCACCACTCTCACATGTGCAGGGGCAGTTGATGTGTTCTCCCAGCCCTGCTCTGCCAGCACGTGAGGAGGAACAGGAGGATATGCAAGGAGAATGATAGATTTGTGAGAACCTCTGATAGCCTGGGGACAGCACGGTCATGCCAGGGGTGACCACTGTGGGTGACAGGGATGAGAAAAAGGAGCAGAGCAAGAGACTGAATGTCTCCCAAAGCAGTCCCTATGTTTGGGGGCTTTATTTCGGGGTTTCATAGCCCACTGAACTTCTCATGCCTTGAGAGCAGCCTGCAGGGTCACAGCCCTGTCCCGTGAGACCAGACCTGGCTTTTGACACCCTCGATTCTCCTCTGGTCACCACTCAACCTGCCAAGCACATCCCAGGAGGTCCCAAGGCCCCATCACCTTCATGGAGCACAGGGACCCCGCGTCCTTCTTTCAGAGGTAAAATTTTACTCCTCTGCCTGAAACAAAAGTAGAAGCACCCAACCTTCTCCCTTCTAATTGGGTCTCCCATTCCAGCTCCAGAAATACCAGCAGCCTTTTTGTTCCCATAAGATCTGAGAGGGACTTTTTAAGGTGACAGGTAAAATCTACCTAAAATGACCTCAGATCAGGTGAAACAACCGTTTCTGACCCTCAGAAACATCCTCCCAGCATAAAAGAAGTGCTGAGCATCCATTCTTCATTCCATTGGATTCATATCCTGAGGATATCTGTCCTCTGTGCCCACCTAAAGGAGCAATATATTCTATTTTATCACTCTGTGTTGAAGTTGAAACGCTTTGGCCAGGTTTCCCCTGTTTCACTCATATTAATTTCTATAGCCCCTTGGATAATTTTTCAATGAAAGCTCTGACAGTGCCTTCCTTAGCCCTCTTTGTGGAAAACGACAATTTCTGGACAGATGAACATGCAAAAGGAAGAAAAAAAAGAGAAAGAAACAAAAAGAAAGAAGAAATCTCTCACCATAGGAACCCCGTGTTCAAGTTATATGTGATATATTGTTATGCCACGTGGATTCATCTCTGACACAGGCTACTGCAGTATATGGCTGGGGAAACATGGAATTAGGGAACAGGGAAATATGGAATTAGGGGAAGGCTGAGCTCCTGCAGGTCACCACTGCTGCTGGAGCTGATCATGTTTTGCTCCTGGACCTGCTGAAGGACCTTGCAAGGACTCTCATCTTTACCACATCCTGCAGGCAGGTTCCACAGCTGCTCCTGCTCCACATCCTACTGGGATGTGACATTCTGGTACACACACCCCTCTTGGGAAGCAGCCCTTTCACCCCAGCACACAGGACACTGTTTTTTTTTTTTTTTAAGCAGGTGCTGTTGTATTATGGTTTTAGCAGATACCTGAGATCGTGCACCTCTGTAAGAACTTTGCTGAAGGCGACCCGCAGAAGGAAGGGTCTAAATATGGAATAGTGGGTAGAGGAGGCATGGGAGAGGTGTGAGCAGTACTGGGGTTCCCATGTCAGTGATGGAGCACTCAGCAATCTAACAAAACTGAAATCCCAGCTAAATCACAGAATCACAGACTGCTCATTCCAACCCCCTGCCATGGACAGGGACACCTCCCGCTAAAACAGGTTGCTCCAAGCTCCATCCAGCCTGGTCTTGGACACTTCCAGGGAAAAACTGCAAGAGTAAACCCTCTGCAAACCCTCTGCAACTTCACAGCCAAATAAATAGAGCTCCTTGTGACCCTTGTGCTTGGCAGACTGTGTCCATGTGGCACCCTCCAGCAGATGGAAGAGGGCTCAGTCTCTCTGGGATGAGGCTGCACAAACATCCCCCTCTCCTCCTCGCTCTCCTCACCCAACACCCCGTGCACTGGCGGTGCTGGAATGTTGCGCTGTTTGCTTCCATTCAATCACGGTGCAAAGGCTGCTTCCCAGCCTCCCCATGGTGATTGCAGGCAGTCTGGGATGAGACGGTCACAGAAGGACCCTGGCTCCTCTCCATAAAGCTTTTCCACAAGGATCCGGGGAGCACTGTTCCCTGTGCTGTGCTCTGCGGATCTGTGGCTCGGCTCAGGCGCTGCCGGAGCCTGGTGTCACCAGGGTGTTTGTTTCCCAGCATGTTATTCACTGATTTTATTCTCCAGCCAAGAGAGCTTTGCAAATAATAACAAAAAGAGACGAATGAGATGGCATGGGATGATTAACCAGGACCATCAAAGATGGGCTAGCACCTGCACTGCTGGCAGCACAAGCACCTGGCAAGCAACAGGCGGTATCCCACATTCATTCCTCTGCTGGAGGGGCTGCCCTTAATCAGAGTCAGAGTGGTTTGGGTTGAAAGGGAACTTACAGACCATCTTGTTCCTTGCCCTGCCATGGGCAGGGACACCTTCCACTAGACCAGGTTGGTACAAGGCTCGTCCAACCTGGCCTTGAACACTTCCAGGGATTGGGAGCCACAGCTGCTCTGGGCAACCTGTGCCATTGTCCCACCATCCTTAACAGACCGTTTGGCACTGACCATTCCCCACCATCAAATAGCTCAGCGAAGCCAGTTCTTGCTAACAGTCTCTCCTCTCGTGTTGTTGTGTTCAGGTTTTTGCTCTCCTTACAGCAGAAACTCCCTGCTCTCCAAACACCTTGCCACGACAGTTGGGATTTGATGCTGTTATAATCGTTCTGGACTTTAAAAATAAGCCCTGTCTTTCGCTAGCATATGGTTCTCCCCGTACAACAACAGACACCAGAACTTTCAATTAAGTTTCTGGAAGCAGTGCTGAAGCACACATGACTCATTTCACAAGTGCACTAACGAGTGAAACGATCCTGTTTTTTGCCAGATCTCCACTTATCAGGAAACAAACAGTATCTGATGTCTTTCTTTCTTTCTTTCTACATTGATGAAAATAACACCCTTCTCTGTCACCACTGAACTTGGGTAGGAATCGTCCAGCTAAATATTCTAATATTTGATAACAACCCTGCCAGCACAGAGCTGACTCATTCCATGGCATGTGCTGCTCCCTGAGGATTGCTTTCAGCACAGCGAACAATTAGCTGGTTCATTCATCCCAGCTTGAGAATGGCAGATACTTACAGGACCACAGGCATGCTCCTAATGGGAGGGATTTATCCACACTTGTAGTTGTTACTCCTGTAATTAATCTCATGCTCTTTCCACACACACTCACCCTCTGCTCACACTCCTGCTCCCAACTCCCAGTCACTTTTCTTTATGCTCAGAAAGTCATAGAAATAATTCTGATTTCTGGTCAGTGACATGGAAATGATCAGGCAAGATCAAGATGTCATTTGGGGCTCTGGTCCCCAGCATTCCTTAGATTCTGCCTGTGGCTCCTGTGAGGCACAGCAGAGGGGTCCAGCCCGAGCAGAGCATAGAGGTCCAGTCCCAGCTCCAGCTCCAGCCCGTGATGCCCATGGGCCAACAGAGCCCTGTGACAAGGATGCCACACACACACCCAGATGGTACCCATGAGCCTGTTTCCACACCAGCTCAGAGACACACATCTGCTCCATCCCAAGGGAGCTGCCGGCTCATCCCTGGTGTGCCCACAGGCAGTCCCACACCCTGGGAGCAGAGACTCCATCTCTGGGCCTTGGATATAAATAGGGGACTGTCCTCGTCTCTGGCACAGGGGACACGGGGAAGATCGTTTGTCCCAAGGTCATGTGGCGAGCATAAGAGTTGTGGCATCTGGGATTCCTGGCATGAGGCTTTAGGAGCTGGAGGTACAAGCAGTCACTAACCCCTCCAGCACACCTTCCTACCCCTCCATTGCTGACCCCTGGCACATATTCCTGCACATCTGCTCTGCCTTCTTGCTGCCATTACTTTCCTGCCTCGGTGATCTCACAGTACCCAGGCACAGCCCAGGCTCTCGGTGTCTCAGGGCTGTTGCCCCTGAGTCCCTGCCTCTGGGGGGGCTCATCATCCCTCTGGGATCTGCTTCCTGTCTGGTTTGGCTGTGAGCTCCTGGCAACCCAATCCCTGCTGTACCTCTCCTTCCAGACACTGCTCAGGAGCACATCAGACACCTGTAGCCTCCAGATCACAGGGAGAAGATGGCACATACCTGGCAATAAGCATTTCTGTACATCCTTGAAAAAGACACAGCTCCTGGGATTTTCTGCCTCTAATTTTCTCCTTTCCAAGTCTCTAGGCTTGGGCTCCAACTGGAGATTTATTTTAGTGTGTGTTATTGCTGTAGTTATTGCCAGTGTGAAGATGGTGTCCTCAGCACAAATGAATACAGTGCTGAATTCAACAGCAGCATCCTTGTAACTACCACCCAAAAACACGCCATGGAAACCAGGGGGAAGGGGGGATACTCAGGTAAGGATGAGAGGGCCCAACCGCAGTGTCCCCAGGAATTGCCCCCAGTGGCTCAGAGGGCAGGACCCCGTGGCCTGGCTGGATGTGAGGAGCTGTCCTGTGGCTGCAGAGGGCTGGTCCTGCCACCCTGCTGCCAGCCTGGGCTAGTCACCCTCCTGGGAAAGGGCAAACATCCCCACAGCTGCCATTGCTGCTTTTGGGGTAAACTCCATCCCCACGGATGTGGGGGATCCCTGCAGGGGATGGAACAGGGATGCCTCCATGTCCCATCTCTACTGTCACCATGAGGCTGATGGCACAGAGCACACCTGTGTATGATAGAATGGATTGGGTTTAAAGGGATCTTAAAGCTCCTCTCATTCCAGCTCCCTTTCATAGGTAGGGATACCTTCCACTAGGAACGTGTGTCCACCTTTACAGCCCAGGACTGTGCGAGGTGCCTGGGGACACAGCCTGACCCCGGTCTGGGATGCCAGAGCTCTGCTGAAATCTGGGTCCCATCACAGGTGGCTCTGGCTCATGGCCCATCCTACTCTGCTCTCCCTGGAGCAGCTCCAGCAGCCCCTGGTTGCATGGGCAGATACCCATGATATCCACACTCTTCCTCACCAGCCCATGCTGGCCAGTAATGGCAGCTGTCCCAGGAACTTGCCAGCTGTGTGTCTCAACCATCCCAGTTTCCAGCACAGGCTGATGACCTACAGGGCACAAGGGCAAGGACAGACACCAACCATTTGTGCTTCCCCACTTCTCAGGGTGCCACATCCCTTGGGGCTGGGACTGACATGCTGTGGCATTGGTGCCCTGTGGCCTTGGTGCCTGGTGCCATCAGTGCCCATTCTCCCAGTGGCTCTGCACTGGCCGGGCATGGACATGGGATGGTGGGCACCTCGCTTCCGCATTGCTGGGGAAGTCTTCCAGTTATTGCTGTCATCCTCACCTGTACTAGTGACTTGATCCTGACAACTGAGGCAAGACAGTTCACGGTTTCTTTGCAGGAGATTGGGACATTCTTCATGGAAAGGCAGACATCAGCACAGGCTGCCCAGGGCACAGGTGGAGTCATCGGCCCTGAAGGGATTTAAAAGATATGTAGATGTGGCACTTGGGGACACGGTTTAGGGTGGGCTTGGCAGTACTGAGAGGGCTTTTCCAACCTTAATGATTCCATGATTCTATGAAATTCCCAACTAAGAGCTACCCAGTCACATCCCTGCTGCATTCAGCCTTCAGCTCCCTCCTCCCAGAGCCAACACAAACTCCCCTGGCACTCAGGAGTTGGGACAAGGACCTTCTGCCTGACCCACAGACTGCACTCCCCTCTCTCAGCCTCCCAGTATTTCTGCAAGTGCCTCCAGGAAGGTGCTACTGCTGTGATCAAAGCAAGGTGACACCTTCCGGGAGCGTGCCCTGACCAAGGGAGAACAACTGGTGTGGAGACACTGAATCTGATTGCTTTCATTAAATACAGGACAAAAACTGGGGAGAGGTGGCTCAATTTGAAACGGATTTTGTTGATTTGAAGTGACTGCTGCTGTGGTAGGTGTGTTGGACTGGCCGATCTTCTGCACTTCAACATTAAACATGCTGGACTGAAACTGCAAGGTTTTGGGTTTAACATTGAAACCTCACAAATGAAAAGAAAATGAGCATCAGCAGGAGGATCAGAGAATGCCCAGGGGTATGAGGGTCTTCAGATTCCACTGGATTAAACACTTCAGAGTGGAATTTTTGGGTTTTACTTTGTTCAGAAGGGTCACTGTGGCCCAACCCAAACCAGTTCCTCTGTGCCTCTCAGTACTGTCCTACGGAATCTGCTCCTGTGTAAGAGGGGAAAAAGTACAGAATCATAAAATCATAGAGTCATAGAATCACAGTTATCCTGAGTTGGAAGACACCCCGAGCATCATCGAGTCCAGCTCCTGGCCCTGGACAGGACACCCCTAAGACTCACATGAAATGATTCACCTGGTAAGAGCTCACCTGGCCAGGGCAAGGACTTGAGACTTGGGGCTTGACTGGAGCAGAGCAGAGCAAAGTGAAGCCCCCCATAATCCTGCTCAGACCCTCACTGACAAACCTGCAGCAAATCCCCGCTCACCTTCCCCTGCACATGAAAACCAGGGACCATTAGCACTGAATGGATGGCAAAGAATTGAAATCAGCTCGGAGGCAATTCCGAGGCCAGAGGCGAGGCAAAATTAAGAAGCTTATTATTTTTATTTAATGCCCGTATTGTGCACACAGATGAATAATTGGTGTGTGGGGCTCTGTGTGCGAGGCTGTTATGAAATTTAATTCATTAGTGCCTGTAAAGTGCCTCGAACTTGTGAGATGAAAGGTGTCCTCTGAGCACCAAGAGCTGTTACAGCTCCAGCACTGCAGATCTTTAATAAGGATATTGAACGACTCCTCTGAGCCAGCACATTGCTTTTTAACTTTTTTATGGCTGTTTTTACAAGCAGTATCCTAGAGAGCCAAAAAAGTAAAAAAAGTTGAAAGAAAAAGCCCCATCAGAGCACACAGCTGGCTCTGCACAGCCATGGACTACGGGGACGGCTCTGCCACCCTCAGCTGTCTGCTCGTGGGGACCAGTCTGAGGGGTCTGTCACCTCCCCGGTGACTGAGAGCTGTGACAGCTCTAGGGATGTCACTGGGTGGACACTGAGAGGGACAGGTGGGGAGAGAGGAAAGTCCAGTGGAAGATGGGGGCTGCTGGCTGGGTGTCTGGTTTGCCTGCAGGGTCACAGCCCAGAGGCCTGGCTTTTCTCCATGCCCTGAGTTTGAGTGATGTGTGAGGAGGTGACAGTGGAGGCCTTCCAGCCATCCCTGCCATCTGCTCATCCCTGCCATCCATCCACCCATCCCTGGCAGCCTGCACTCACCTCCCCTGGCACAGCCTGACAATGGGGTGATTGGAAGACGGCTGGTTTTCATAGAATCCCAGAATCCCAAAATGCTTTGGGTTGGGAGGGACCTCAAAGATCATCCAGTTTCACCCTCTGCCCTGGGCAGGGACACCTTCCACTAGCCCAGGTTGCTTCAAGCCCCATCCAACCTGGCCTTGAACACTTGCAGGGATGGGGCAGCCACAGCTTCTCTGGGCAACTTGTGCCAGAGCCTCCCCACCCTCACAGGGAAGAATTTCTTCCCAGTATCCCATGTGACCCTGCCCTCTGCCTGTGGGAAGCCATTCCCCCTTGTCCTGTCACTCCAGGCCCTTCTCTAAAGTCCCTCTCCAGCTCCCTTGGAGCCACTTTAGCACTGGAACGGGCTCATAGTTCTCCTGGGAGCCTTCTCTTCTCCAGGCTGAACACCCCCAGCTCTCCCAGAGGCTTCTCCCGATGTTTCTGATCGCATCATCTCTCCTCTCAGTGCAACCACTTGCTCTGTGACAAAACCATTATACTTGGCCAGGCTCCATGAAGCCCAGGCACACGGACTCTTTGAACACCTGCTTCTTCCACATCCATCTTCCTGTAGCTACTGTTGCTCAGTTACCTGGTAAGGAACCTCAGCCACGAATCCACAGAAAACCCTTCCCTGCCCCAGCCAGGTGAGAAGAGCTTTCCCTATCCAAAGTCCCACCTCTGCCATCTCCAATTCCTTCTGTGTTTCCCATCAACTGCCATGGGCTTTGAAAAAAAAAAAGGTTTTAAAATGTTGTACTGGGAAGAGAGTGGCAACTGTCTACAAAGGATGAGGGACATGGTAAATCTCCAAGTGACCAGGAAAGTGGCAACTTATTCCACTGAAGGAAAAATTGACCCTCCAAGGGGAAAGCCATGACCTCCTTACCTGCCTTCCATTCGTCCTTCTTCAAATGTTGCTGCTACCAGCTAAACTCTCCCATTACCCTCAGAGCCTGAGTTGCCAGATGGCTCCATAAAGGAAGCATCTCCCTGCCTTGACATGCCGGGAATGCTAGAGCTGGGGAGGCCATGGCCTCACCTCTGCTCAAAGGAGAGAAGGATTCATCGCTGGCTTTAATTATCCCAAAGCCTCTTTACTTGGAGGAAAATAAAACATTTATCAGGGACTTCTGACTCTGGCAATGGAGATCATACTAGAATTAAATTTTTAGATGTCTGTAAAATTTAACTGGCTTTATTGTGGGGCAGTTTCTGTCTCTGAGAATGAGAAGCGTTTCTCTGACCAGCGCTAGCCTGGCCTCTGGAGGGATGTCCTTCAGGCATCCCCAGTGCTACCCAGGGACCAACCCAGGCTGGTGTCACTGTGCCACCAGCTCCACCCCAGTCTGAAGGGCAGTGGCTGCCAGTGGCATAGCCGGACAGAAGGCAGTCAGTGTTGTCAATGTGTCCCTCGAGCGGGTGGCAGCTGTGGCATGGATGGGTACCAGACAGGCTGATCCATGTGGGAGAGGATGGAGCTGGGCAGCACTGTTGGGTCATGCCTGTTCTCAGCAGGGCTGGGGCTCAGCCCAGCTCCACTCACATCACCTGATGAATGTGGCAGGTCCTCACAGCTGCTCAACATGTGCCTCTGAAGGATCCCGCTCCTGAGAGATGTCCCTAACTTCCGTGAGGTTTTTCCATGGACAGCCTTTGGCTCTCTCCTAGTGCCCATTCCCTACTGAAATCCATCCCATACCCAAGCCTGAGCCCAGCTCACCCCTGCCCTGACAGTGTCCTTCTTGACCAAGGTGCCTGGGACAATGTCCCCCTGGGCAGAGGAGCTTCCTCCAGACACTTGGAAAACCACATGCCCTGGGATTGGATGCTGTGGTACCAACATGGGCATCCATGCACACTGTTCCCACTAGGGAGGAGCTGGGGGCACAGATCAGATTATAACGAGTAAACTAGTTGTTATCCTACACTAGCCTTGTGGAAAACCCCCTCTCCCTCTTCCATGCATGTGGACTGATGTGCTTCAGTTCTCTTGCTCCTGGAAGTGATGTTTTATGTCCGAATAGAAGCCAAGGATAGTGAAACTGTCCTGCCAAAGGGATGGAGACCCACTGTCCTGCTCGGGATGTTCCCATCAGGCAGCTTTTCCAGGCTGTGCCCTGCAGAGACTGGGCTTGCTGTGCCCTGCCAGTTTGAGCACTGGTTTAGCTGGAAATCCAGATCTCTGGGCTTCTACTTCTTACTCTCACGCTGTGTTTTTCCTGTGGAGGCTGACAGCTTTGCCAAAGCTTGCGAAACAGGATTTCTCTTTGCTCTTATCCGTGGAGCAGAAATGCACAAGTGGCAGGGAAAGAAATCTGGAGAAGCTGAACCACAACTTGGAAATCCAGAGGGATTCAGGTCTGGCATGACAGGGATCACCCAGCAGCCTCACTGCCAAGTAAAATACTACACTGAGATCAGAATCAACCCAAGGATCTTGGAAACACATCCTATCCCCTCCATGCTGTCCTTGGGCTCTGAGTCCCACATGTGCTCCCCCAGTTCCCTGCCCTCCCCAAACATGCTGCCTTCCTAGTAATTTAATGGTTTCCTTTTCCAGCCAGCCCTGTCCATGTAGTTTTTTCATTTCAGGATTAATGTCCCCAACTCCAAAGGCTTTCCAAAGGCTTACACAGACATCAAGGAGGTAACCCTTCCCTTTCCAGCAGGCAGGAACCTCCCTGGTATCACTAATGGAATTAAACAGAGACATCAAAGGAGCTCTTGGAGCTGATGTGAGCAGGGGAAGGCAGAGATGTTCTAAGGCCCAGCAGAGTCTTTCACATTTAAAGAGGACAAATCTTGCTGAGATTTCTCCTTCAAGGGAAAAGAGGATGGAAGCACGAGGGTTCCAGAGGTCCTGTAGGGTGCAGATGTGCCGGTGCAAGGCAAGGCTGAGGGTGACGGGCACTCACTGAGTCCCCCAGGGACACCCCAGACCCACATCATCATCCAGCATGGGGGAGTCCCTGCTGGCCCCAGGGGCATGTTGGCTCTCTGAGGCACCTGTGCTCTGCTTGTGTCCCAAAGGAGAGCTAGGCAGCCAAGGCAGGTCCTGCAGACGCCTTGGGATCTCACCAGTGCCCTACTGGCCATAGTGGGCATGTGGCCCACTCCCATGCACGTGCTGCATTCCCACTCAGCTCAACACAACCCTCCGGTTCTAAACGCACTTGATCCCCTTCTCAAATAGGGTCTTGCTCCCATTGGATCCATCAGCCCACAGGCTGAGTATGCAGCACAAGGCTGCAGAGGATTCATGGAGCAACTGCCTGGATGGAAAGAGTGAATATAAGTCAAGGCAGGCTCTGGGACACAAGACTGCTGTGACAGAAACATTTCAGAGTATCTCAGTTAATTAGTACTTAATTGGCTTCAACACTTTGACAAACTGCTCAAGCCCCACAAGCTGGTCTGTGTGTCCCTGTCTGGGCAGCTTGGCCCAGCCTGTTCTGGCTCCAAGGGAGGTTAACTGCATGGTTAACTCAACCCCTGCAATCCTTTCCTCATCTCTTGTGGGAAAGTTTTAATATGCACCCTTTCCAAGTGAAACGCATGGAGACGCCAGGGGTGAAAGAGAGATGGTGACACGGTGGCATTTCAGGTGACTTTGAACACCTAAGATCCCTGAGGGCTGGTGGAGGGTGGAAGGGGCACAGTGGGATGAGGAGGGATGACATAGGAGCCCAGGGCACTGCAGGATGAGATGGGGGGTGGGTTTGGCTGTGGGAGCCCAGGGGAACACAGGATAGGATGGGGGGGATGAGTGGAATAGCTATGAGAGCCCAGGACACCACAGGGTAGGATGGGAATGGGGGGATGGCTGTGGGAGCCCAGGGCACCGCAGGGCACTCTGCTGGTGGCAGGTCCAGGGCTGTCCCTGTCAGGCTGGGCAGGCACCAGCAGGACTGTGAGTCTTGGAGATGGGCACCCTGAGCCTTGGCAGAACCCACTGACCTGGGGTTGTGATGGGGACTGAGCACTGGTGAGCCCTCCCTGCCTGCTGGGAGCTGGGGGACCCTCAGAACAGGGGGTGCTCCCAACCACGGCTTGTCAGCCCCAGGCTGGGACTCACCAGACCCCCGCAGCACTGGCTGAACGCAGTGTCCTCTCTTGCCTGGCTGCTTGGGCAGTCCCTGTGGCTTGTCCTGTCCATGTGAGCCATGTCCAGCCCCACATGGCCAGAGGTGAGTGACGCTGCCCATGGTATTGGCCCCAGTAAGCATTGGAGGTGAAGGGAGCATGAAGGGATCCCAGAAGATCCTCCCCAGTCCTGATCTCCAGTAAGAAATGTAGGTGAAGGAAGGATGAAGGATGCTGAAGGATGCTGAAGGATGGAGTGATCCTCCCCAGTCCTCATGCAGACCCCAGACATCCTGCAGGCAACAACCAAGAGATGCCCAAGCAGGCCCACAGAGGGAGAAAAACATAAGGAGACATCATGGGAGAAGAACAAAATCCTTCAAGGGGAGGGATTGGGCCCTGGCGGGTGCAAACCCCCCAGCTGGAGGTATGGTACAGCTCATGCCCTTCTCCACAACAGCTCCCCAAGCTCCAAAACAGCTCCCTGGCCCCAGGAGCAGATCTGGATGAACATACAGACTGACAGAATATACAGACAAACCCCAGGAATTAATGATGCAGGAATTACAGAAACCTTTTTGGTTGATGGGAACCCCCAAATTTCTCCCAGGAGGTCACTCTGCGGCCACCACAGCAGCTGGGGAGTGGTGGTGGTAGCCAGGATCTCTGCCAGCGTGGCAGGGGACCAGGACAGGGACTGCAGGTATTTAATCCCAGTCATTCCAGGGAGGCATTATGGACTGGTGAAGGACACACCAATGCAATGTTGGCCTCTCGCAGTCCTGTCTCCTACAAGCTCTTCTCCCCTCTCCCAAGTGCTTCCAAGCAAATCGCTGATCCGGAATTGTGGCTCCAGGGATGAGCATCCCATCTTCCCTTGGGCACCCCATATCAGCCCTGGGTCACCAACCTGGGGTGTCCAGTAGAATGGAGAAGCCTCTGCTGTGCCCACAGTGGGATGTTCACAGGGCATGGGGGCACTGGGCTCACACACTGGTGACAGCTCAGGTGAGGGGCTACCCCAGGGGCACCAGAAGGGCATCCTGATGGGTACAACAGGACTGACACTCAGGGTTCAGAACAAGCCAGGAAGGATAGGTCCCACATCCAGGTCCCATATATTCCCCTGCTCTGTCCCTTAACTCTGCTCCATAGAAGTGGCAGGATGTCAAACAAGGAGGTGAAGTTTCTGCAGAAGCTGTGACATCCCAACACCAATGAGCAACTGGGTGTTATGTGTGGGAGCACATGGTCTGGGTGAGCTTGACTCACAAGTGTGGGGTGGAGGGGGGATCAGGACCCATAGCTGGAGGTTTGGGGGGCAGTTTGGACACATAGATGGGTGTTTGGGCCCCATAAATGGGGTTTTGGGAGGTGTTTGAGTCCATAGATGGGGGTCAGCGAGTGTTGGGACCCATCAATTGGGGGATTGGAGGGGTGTTTAGACCCATAAATGGGGGTTTGGACCCCATAGATGGGGGTCAGGGGGACACTGGGCTCCATAGATGTGGATTTCATGGGTGCAGGGACCCACAGATGAGGGTTTGAGGGACACCATCACCCTCACCTGATGGGGTTCAGGGGTGCATTGGGGCCCCTAAATGTGGGGCAGAGGAGTTTTGAGACCATATATAGGGGTCAGGGTACACTTGGAGGGCACGGGACCAACAGGTGGGCTTGGGGGGCAGTTCAAGGGTGGGGCAAAACCTCCAGTGGGGCCTCTTGTGGGGCAGGGACCATCTCTTGGCTGATGTGTGGGGCCCCACAGTGGCACTTGAGGCAGACGTGGGGCAGGCACTGACCTTTCCCTTTCCAGCTGGTCATGGAGCATTGTCTGGGCTTGGATTCCAAGGATGAGTGACAGCACCACAGACGGCAGAGCTGTGGGGCACAGCCATGGGGCAGAGCTGTGGGGCACCCAATGCATTCCCCCAGTGCACAAGAGGCTGCTGCAGGAGGTGAAGGTTGTGGCCATGCTTGGTTAGCTCTGGAGCAATCATGGACTGAAGAGCTGGAAGCATCTGTGTAAGAACATGGCACAGAGCTGCCATTGGTGGAAAGGTTTGCAGGCAGGAGCCCAGAACAATCTTTCCCTGAACAAAACAACTTCTAATCCTATTTTTACACTATGGTAGTAACGTGCCCTACAATTCCCGGGGTGGCTCTTACAGGAAGAGACACATCGCACACAGAAAAGGAAAAACCCATCCTGAGCCCTGAGGGATGCAGGGCTGGAGAGGATGGGTTATGAGCAGAGACTGAAGAAATTTAATTTGTATGGCCTAGAAAGACGATGCTGGAGGGGGAACAGGATCACACTGTATAAATATCTGAAGGGTAGTTGTGTGAAGAAGGGTAAAAAAGTGACACATGCAGCAGCCGTGGGAGGAATGTGATGGACCAGAGCTGGGAACGCCTTCCTGAGGGAGCAGCAGGCTGGTACAGCCTGGTGGGCAGGGAGCAGGGAATGTGCCAAAGCCTGCACGGGGCTCCCAGGGCACGAGTGGGGAGGATCAGCCTGGCATGAGCAGTTCATGGCCCTGACATGGGCCGGGGACTGACGTGGCACTGTCCCCAGCAGTGACCAGCCCACCAGTGCTGAGGTGGCACTGGGTGCTGCTCCTGCCGGCTCAGCACAGAGCTCTGGCACGGCTCCAGGTGCTCTGGCAGAGCCTGACCTCCCCGTTCCCTTTGCCATCACAGCTTCCCAAAGGATAGAACAATTAAGGTTGGTAAAGCCTTCTGAGGTCATTGAGTCCCACCACTAACCCAGCATCACCACCATGGTCACCATTAACACATGTCCCCAGGTGCCACACCCACATGCTTTTTGAACACTTCCAGAGATGGTAACTCCACCATTGCCCTGGGCAGACTGTTACAATGGCAACCTTTACTGTAAAGAAATTTTCTCTAACATCCAATCCAAACCTACCCTGGCACAATCCGAGGACCAATGCATTGAAAACCCTAATCCTTCCAGCACAGAATTTCCCTGCAGAATTCCACAGCCTGAAGATGACCTGCTTCCCCTTGGCCATAAGGAACTTGCCCAGGCAGTCCAGGTTGAGGCTGTTTTGGGTGTCCTTGGAGCACAACAACCCTGGGCTGGGTTGTGTGGGAAGAGCCCAACGCTGTGATAGTGCCAGAACGAAGCGCACTCCATTGCTGTCTGTGTTCCTGACCCTCTCCCCCTGCTCTTCCCTGCAAATGCAAACTGCTTTTTACCATCATATTTTCTTCTTCTTCTTCAAAATAAAAAAAAAAGGTTTTTCTCTCTGTTGTTGCCATGTGCAAACCCACACAAACACCAGGAAAAACCAGCTCTGTCTCCGCAGAGCCTGTGCCTGCAGAGCCTCTGTCACACAGGCAGAGCTGGAAAACAGAGAAAAATAGATTTTTCCTTCAGCCCTTTCAGACACATGACTGAAACTTATTATAGCAATAACAGGCACAAGGGGTTCAGAAAGGCTGGTCCCTGTGTGTTTCTCCCTTCACTGATAAACCCCTTCACCAGTTTAAGTGGGGCAGGTTCTGCTGCCAGCTGCCCCCAGAGCACAACAGTGCTTGGGAATGAACCTCCCAGTGCAAGTAATCCCTCAGACTGCGGTCTTACTGGGAGGGAAGCCCACACTGTTGGGCATGCAGAGATGGTTCTCAGTCAAACCCGCTGAGGGAGGTGGGGTTGTTCAGCCTGGAGAAGAGAAGGCTCCAGGGAGAACTCAGAGCCCCTTTTAGTCCCTAAAGGGGCTTCAATGGGGCTGGAGAGAGACTTTGGACAAGGGCCGGGAGTGACAGGACAAGGGGAAATGGTTTCCCACTGACAGTGTTCAAGGCCAGGTTGGACAGCACTTGGAGCAACCTGGTCTAGTGGAAGGTGTCCCTGCCCATGGCAAGGGTGTTGAATGCGATGGTCTTTAAGGTCCTTTCCAACCCAAACCATTCTGTGATTCTCGGATTTACCTGGGATTTACAGCTGATTTACCTGGCTCTGAGCCCAGTGGATCTTCCTGACCCACCAGTTTACCAACAACACAGCACAAAACCCAGAAGTCGTGTGTGCTGGTGCCAGCAGCTCTCTTTCTCCTCTCTCTCCCTCTCCTCCTTCTCCTCCTCCAGCCTCATCTACCACCCCAACACCGGAGAACCATGTTGGGAGGCAGGAGCTCCAGCAGATTAGCCTCAGGGACGATTATCCTTGTATTCACTTACCTCCATAGGGCTTAAAACACAAGCACTTTTGGATATTCCCAAGTGTACCTGTAATTACCTAGGTTACTGGGAGGAGTGGAATCAGTGCTGCTGACACTCCATGGTGTCCTGTAATTCCTGCACAGCCAGCTGTGGGTTGTCATCCACTTCTTCCCAGACCTGTTAAATAACCCAAGTAGGCCAGACTTTCCCCCTCTGAGTGTGTGTCCACCCCAGACTTTGCTCCCTCCTCTCTGCTGTGGTGACAGGGTACTCCAAACAGCAGTTGCAGGCTGGCTCCATTTCTAGCAGGCAGGGAAGGGGGAAGCATCCCAATGCCTGGGCACAGCAGCCAACTTACAGCACGATGCCAAAGAGAACAGTGACAAAAAAGAGGCACAGGGCAGGTGTCACTGTTCATTTGATCCTGATGGATCTGTTCTAGAGGAGTGGTGGATAACACAGCTGGGAATGCGTGCCTCTGTCCCTGGGCTCTCCTCAGACACTGGGGCTCCCTGACTCAGAGCTGTGCCCCACACTGTCCTTGCTCCCCAGCCCGAACTGGGCTCCTGAGGACAGAGCCAGGGCAGCAGCACCCGCTGGGCACCACAGAATCACTGAATCCCAGAATGCTTTGGATTGGGAGGGATCTTAAAGCTCTGGCAGAGGGTGGAACAGGATGGCCAAGATGAGAATCATCCCTCTCCAGTCCCCCCTGGCTTTGGCTCCCAGCAGGCATACAGCTGCAACCTCAGCCCTAAAAGAGCCTTTCCTCCCACCTCCCTGGATCCTCTGCCCAGAGTACCTCAAGGTGCTGGCTATGGGGTTCTGGTGCCACTAAGAGCTCGCCAGGGCTCAGCACAGGGTGTTCCCGGGGCCAAGGGTATTGGGATGGACACTGTTTGGACATGGGGCCACTTCTGGGCCAGCGCATCCCACACTCCATGTTACCGCAAAGCAACGAGAAAGAAACAAGCTCCAAGAGAGATCCAGGGACAGAACTCCCTGTCTGCCTGCCCTGGTCCATGGGAGCGAGCTCTATGGAGCTGTAGGTCTGAGCTGGGTTAGGATGCCTAAAGGACTGCACCAAGCAGCATGTATGGATTAGGATGGGGGAAGAAACTCCAGCTGTTCCTTGAATGAGGGATCTAGCCTTTGTCACCCCCAGGTGCTCCTCTGGCCCAGTTACAGCTCCCATCCAGACCAGGAAGTGCTGCTCCCAGTCCAGCACATTGCTCAACCCAGCAGCCACTGGGCACTGCATGGGGGCTTGTCCCCCCACCGCCTGTCCCCCGGTAAGTCCCTGCACCTCCAGTGAGTGCTCAGCCTGGGCAGGGGAGACATCAGCTCCCACCTTCTTCCTGGGGCCAAGAGGGATCTGCTTTTTTCTACCTTAATTTCCTTCCCTGGCTGTCTCCACAGCCCCAGGACCCTCTGCCATGCAGACATTATCATGATATCCCCTGTTTCCCTTTCCCCAAGCCCAGGCCATGCTGTTTCAGGGCCGGGCAGGTGAGCAGTGAGCGTGGGCAGGCGCTCGCTGAGCCCTGGCTAGGAGGGGCTGTTTGAACATCTAATTAGATCTCAGCAAACTTCCGGTATGGTGAAGCTCCAGCCCTGCCACCCCCTCAAGACATCGTCCATGCCTGGATTGCTGTCTGATTCCCATCTACATAATTCACCATAATCCTTAGAACTGACTCCAGCGCGGAGGCTCAGCACACGGCTCACTGGGTTTGATCCCCACTCCAGCAGCACTAACGAGGCTGACGGCACAGAGCAGGAGCACATGGATAGCTCAGAGGCAGGGATACAGCATTAATCCCACCATATGCTTTCAACCTGCTCCACTCTTCCACCCTCACCCCAAAATGCAGCACTGGGGGAGACCAAAACCCAAGGGAGGAAGAGGAGAGGAGCAAGGCTGTCCCCTTGGGTGGGTGGGTCCTCCCCGCTCGTCCCCTTGGGTGGGTGGGTCCACCCCTCAGGTCCGAGCTGTGGGCAGGGCAGGGCTTGGTGGGGCTGAGGGGCCCAAGGGGAGCTGAGATTCTGGGTGAGGGGAGGGGACAGCTCCCTGTCAGAGATGTGGCACCTGGTCTCATTTCCAGGAACAGCCTGTCTACTCCGACCCAACACATGGGGACAGGTGGACACGACATCGGACCCTGTGTGTGCAGCATCCCACTGACACCCTTCCAAACATCCCATGTACCCGCAGCTGTCTCTCACGGTCAGACCTGCAAGAGTGGGATAGTCCTGCCAGCCTGCCCAGGTACCCCACATGTGTTCCCACAGGGCAGGTACAAGCAGCACCCCTTTTCCTGCCTATTTCCACTGGTAGGTCGCTGGAGCTGGGGTTCATTCCACCAGTGCAGAGCACCCAGCACGGTGTGGGGCATTCCCACATCACTCCCACCCCTCTGGGCATCACTCCAGCCCTCCAGGTGTGTGATGGGAGAGGGGAGTCGGGAGGGAACCTAAATGCCCCCAAGTTCCCCTCCACTGCCTGTCAGCCCTGG
The DNA here is from genome assembly GCF_003945725.1 of Corapipo altera. Lineage (NCBI taxonomy): Eukaryota > Metazoa > Chordata > Aves > Passeriformes > Pipridae > Corapipo > Corapipo altera. Next base: position 1,926,070 of record NW_020884960.1, read on the forward strand.
ACGTTGGCAGGAGGAGGCAGGATGGGTTTCAGAGAGGTTTCTGGAGAGCTCAGAGCTCAGAGGAGGATGGAGCCTGCCCTGTCTCTTGCTGGCAGGATGAGCCCAAGCATCCACAGCTCCTCCTGCCTCCGCACTGGTAAGGGAATAGCTCAGGAGAGGAGGCACTCAGCTACCATCCATCCAGGAACAGCCTTCTCAGCTCTAGGGGTTGTTGGAAGGGGCTTGAGCCACCAGCCAGGAAGTGCCCTCCAACCCTCAAAATTTGGTGGTGCCTGCACCATCCTGGCTGTGGGAAGCAAATCCTGCCATGGCTTGGGATCTGTGAGCAGGGAAAGGTGCTCTGCAGAGGCATTTAGAGTCCAGATTAGCTGTACTGGGCTCAATCTGAGATTTTGACAGCGGATGCCAAATTTATTTTCAAATGCACTCTGGAAATGTCAGCTTGCTGGTCGGAAGGAATCGGGTACATGCTCCCTTTTAAATAGCACCAAGCATATGGGAGGAGGATGATTAGATTGCTTCCAAGCTGCCAAATTTCTTTGCTGCAGCTAAAAATCTTCCCCAAAATGTCCCAGCCCACAGTGTTTCTCACCACTGAAGTCTGTGCAGAGACTTTGCCATTGACACTTGTCCTCTGAGCAAGAAAACACATCCCTCTGGTGTGGTCCCAGGGGGTCCCAGCTCTTGACAGCTGTGGGTTCTCCTGACTCCTGTTGGAAACTGGAGCAACTCTTCCCCTCCTGCTGCCCTACCCTGGAGTGGGGGCAGAGTTCTCTTCATAGAATCCCAGAATGATTTGGGATGGAAGGGACCTTAAAGCTCATCTCTGGGTATCCCTTAAAGCCATGGGCAGGGGTACCTTCCATAGTCCAGGTTGCTCCAGCACTCCAGCAGCCCAGAAGTTGTTTGCAAGCCTGAAGGGAGGCAGTGAAAGCCCCTTTAGCTCCTGAGAGATAAAGCCCCAGGCTTTCATGGAATGGCTTGCTGCATTGTTTCCACCAGCTGGGACATCAGTGCTCCCAGCAACGGGTCCCTCACAGGTCCCACTGTGACTCTTCCAGGTGACAGTGTAAGCGACAGCTCCAGAAGAAGCAGTGTTCCCTCTGCTCCCACTGCCCAGATATGGGGTTCAGGCCCACATTCAGCTGGGGGAAAGAGGGTGGAAGGAGATGGGGTTGTGCTCTGGGCTCCTCAGTCAGCGCTGCAGAAGGGATATATGTCCTGTTTGGGTCAGGGCACACAGAGCCCAGCAATTCCATCACGTTCTCTACAGACCCACCTTCATTTTAGGGAAAGCAGTGGAAGCCACCTCAGCTCACTTTTCCCAGGGCCAACAGCCCAAAGTGTAAAGCAGCAGCACTGATGATGTCTCTCATTCCAGCCTCAGTGAAGGGGTTATCCTGGGATCACCCAAACCTTCCCTGCCCCACTGAGAGACTGAGGAGGGCACAAACAGCTGTTCTGTGCCTGGCAGGGGGTTCCTTCTCTCCTAAGGTGACACTAAAATTTCTGCGGGGAGCAGAGCATGGCAGCCTTCCTGGGCTCCTGGGGGAGGTTGTGGCCAGCATCCGTTTCCAAATCCAGGAATGCTGCCCACTCCCACCCAGTCTGTGGGAATTACTGCCAGCCCCATGCAGAGAACAGTCAGGACCAGGTACACACTCTCCCTCCAAAACCAGCCTCCACCAGCCATCCTCACTCTCCCAGCAAGACCTGAGGGGACCAGAAGCCATGTTCTCCCTTTGGGGAGGTCCCTGCAACACCTTGGGATCCTATTCCTGGCCCTCTCTCTGGTGCTCCTGTGCCAAACATCCACCTGCTGATCACACGTGGATTTCCTGGATCACAGGCACTGAAATCTCACTGTTCTACACTTCATCTACCTCTCCATAGTGCTCTCCATGCCCAGGACTCAGAGGAAGGCACAAAGTGACATCGGCAGTTCACAGAATCACAGATTACATTGAGTAGGAAGGGACCCCACAAGGATCATCCAGTCCAACCCTCAGCCTTGCAAGGGACCATCCCCAAGAGTCACACCATGTACCTGAGAGTATCATCCAAACACTCCTGGAACCCTGGCAGCCTTGGGGCTGTGCCCACTGCCCTGGGGAGCCTGTTCAGTGCCCAACCACCCTTTGGGGGACGAACTTTTTCCTAAGATCCAGCCTGACCCTGCTCTGACACAACTCCAGGCCATTCCCTGGGTGCTGCCCCTGGTCCCCCCAGAGCAGAGCTCAAGGCCTGCCCCTCCTCTGCCCCTGTCCAGGAAGTTGGAACTGCAGTGAGGTCTCCCCTCAGTCTCCTCTTCTCCAGCTGAACACACCAAGTGCCCTCACATGGCTTCAAATCAAGGCCCTTCCCCATCTCTTTGCCCTCCTTTGGACACTCTCCAATGGCTCAATCTCTTCCTTCCATTGTGTCCCCCCAAACTGCCCCAATAGTGAGGTGAAGCTGCCCCAGGGCAGAGCAGAGCAGGACAATCCCCTCCCTGATGCCCCCAGGAGAGGGTTGGCCCTCTTGGCTGCCAGGGCACTGCTCACTCATGGCCAAGTGGCCACTGACCAGGACCCCCAGGGCCCTTTCCTGGCACTGCTTTTCAGCCTCTCATTCCCCACTCTGTCCATACATCCAAGGTTGCCCCATCCTGGGGGCAGAATCCGTCACTTCCCCTTGTTGAACTTCCCATGGTTGGTGAGTGCCCAGTCCTCTCATTTGTCGAGGTCTCTCTGCTGGGCTTCCCTGCCCTCGAGGGACTCAACAGCCCCTCCCAGTTTTGGGTCATCTGCAAACTTGCTCCATGTCCCTTCCAGTGCTGTGTCCAGGTCATTGATGGAGATGTTGGAGAGCACAGGGCCCAGATGGAGCCCTGGGGAACCCCAGTAGTGACAGGTCACAGTCTGATGTCACCCCAGTCACTGTCACCCTCTGTGCCCGACCCCAGAGCCAATTGCTCAGCCAGCACAGGATGTGTTTATCCAGCTGTGGGCTGGACAGTTTGTCCAATAGGATCTGAGGAGAGACAGGATCAAAAGCTTTACAAAATCCAGAAAGATCACATCAACTGACTTCCCTTGACCAGTCAGGTGGGTCACCTTGTCATAGGAGGAAACCAGGCTGGATAAGCAGGACTTTCCTGTCCTGAAGTCCTGCTGGCTGTGACCAATGACTGCCTTGTCTTTCAAGTGGTTTTCAATCCCTCCCAGAATAATCTTCTCCATAACTTTACCAGGCACTGAGGTGAGACTGGCAGGCCTGTAGTTTCTGGGATCCTCATTCTTACCCTTCTCAAAAATCAGGAGAACATTCAGCAGCTTCCTGTTAGCTGGGACCTCCCTGGATTCCCAAGACCGCTCAAAAATCATTGAAAGAGGTTTTGCTATGACATCAACAGCTCTTTGAGGATTCTGGGATGAATCCCATCAGGCCACAGAGATTTGTAGGGATCCATCTGGAGCAGTAGATCCCACACAAGTTCAGCGTTGACTGGGAGTTGGTCATTCTTGCAGTCATGGTCCTCCAGCTCAGGGCACTGAGACCCTCTTGGTCTGTCATCCATGTTGATGACAGAAGCAAAGAAGGCATTAAACAGCTTTGCTTTGTCTCTGTCCCTGTGTGGGAAGTCACCATCCTCATTGTGGAATGGGTCAAGGATATTTCTATACTGCCTATTGCCATCAATGTATTTGAAAAATTCTTTTTATTGTCCCCCACATTTCTGGCAGCTTCAACTCCAGTTGAGCTTTGGTTGCACAGATTTTCTCCCCATAGTGACAAGCAGCATCTCTGTATTCTTCCCATGTCACTTGACCTTGCTTCCACTGGGCACACACCTTCCTTTTTTGCCTTATTTCCAAGAGAAAGATCCCTGCTCAGCCAAGCCAGCCTTCTGCCTGTCCCTGCTCAGCAGGCTGGGGAAATACAGTGTGTTGGAAGGTGGCAGCAAGCCCCAAACCAGTGGGGAGCAGAGCATCAGCTCCTCCATGGTCCCTGGGCAGAGCTCCGTCCTCAGGGCACACTGACAAAGCGGTGCCAAAAGGGGTCCCACAAGCCTACCTGGCAGGGGCAGCGTCCCGGTGCCAGGAACCGGCCCAGAACACTCTGTCAGGGCAGGAGCAGGAGGAGTGTGGAGCCCAAGCAGTGGGAATGGGGTGGCACAGCTGCTTCCAGCTCTGCTCCCAGCCCACACGCTGCCGTGTGGCAGGTGGGAGGTTTTTCCCTGCATCGCAAATCGCTTCTTGTTTGAGTGCTGTGGTGCTGCTTGGAAGGAAAACAACCCCTCTGGAGCAAGCCAAGGGGTCCAGAGGAGCACCAGCACCTACTCTTGCCCCAGACAGGTCCTGGCGCTGTCCCCCGGGGTGCCTGGCTCTGTAGATAAAGCCAAAGCTTCCCTGGCAGGCAGCCTGGCTGGGAGCAGGACCAGCCATTCCTATTTCCCTGTGCTTGTCTCCAGCACAGACAGCCCCAGCCGAGCTCTCCTTTCAGACCTGGGAAGCTGGAGGAGGAGGAGAAGGCAGAGGGAAGAAGGTTCTCCTATCTGCAGGGACTGGCTGGCAGCAGGGCTGTGGGAAATGGGTAGAGCACCCCTGAGAGAGTGGGCCAGATGTTGCAGGGGTGCCCATGCTGTGGGGATTTGGATGCAGTCGAAGGACCCAGGCTGGGGGAAAAGTGGAGTGTGTGTGTGGGGGATTTGTTCCATTTTGGTGTCTGGTATTGGGCAAGCTGCTCATCTCTGCCTGGTCTGTGCAGGGTCTCTGCACTGAGCCCCATGAACAGGGCTGCCCCTTTCCCAGAGCAGTGATTCCATTGTTATTGGAATCATTGTCCAGATTATTGCCAATCCTAGCAGGTGCACAGCACTAGCACCCAGCACCTGCTTCACACACCTGACAGCTTGTTCTCCTGCCAGGTACATGGCACTGCTGCATGTGACGATGCTGGGAATCCACAGAAAAGCAATCCCCACGTGCACAAATTCCCCCATCACCAGGGTTTTGGGAGCCACCTTAATGCTGGGTACCACTATCCAAGGAGAAAGAGGTTGGGTTTGTGCTCCTCAGGGACTCAGGAATGGGGGAGTCCAGAGACTGTCTGCAGGGTCCTTTACAGGTGACAAGCCTTCGGTGGGGGTGGGTCAGCCCTGGGTGATGAACGGGGCCAGGGCACTGGGGAGCCCAGATTCAGTAAATGTCGAGGGAGCCCCTCAGGAGGAAAACATCTGTCTCTAAAAGCCACGACTCTCACTCTAGGCCCTGGGACACTGAGCAAAGGGGAGGTGAAGTGAGCTCTCAAGGGGCTCTCACAAGGGGCAAAAAATACCTGTAAATTTGGCTGAGTCCTAGTGGGACTGTTCATGTTGATGAGAGATGAGAGGAGAAAGAATAAAACCAGAAAACCCTAAAAGCAAGGGACAGCATTCCCCACCAGCAGAGTCATGTCTGGGGCAGGGAACTGTGGGTGGATTTCAGGCACCAAAGCTTCTGAGAATCAGTGATGGGGAAGGTGCCAGATCCACCTGTCCTTGGCCAAACTACCTCGCAGGTCTGGCTCTGCCCTGTCCTCCCTACCACAGCATCCACCACCTCACCTCTCTGAACTCAGGTAGCTCAACTCTTTAGAACAAACATCCATCCATCCATCCATCCATCCATCCATCCATCCATCCATCCCTCGGTCCACCTGGCCATTCATGGTTTTCTCTTCCATCTCCACACAACCAAAACCCATTGCCTGTCTGGATTGCTGTTTATCAAGGTGACTATAATGATCTTCACTTATTCATTCCAGTATGTGTCTGGGGGATTCTCCACAGGGAAGAAGGTGTGCCCTGATTTGGGGCCAGCCAGAAGATGGATCTGCAGAAGTCTGTTTTGACAGACGCTGCTTTGAAAATGTGGTTTGGGGCAACAGACACCAATCCTTCACATCCATCCTTGGCTTTATCCAGTCTCCAAATTAGCAAATGTCACCACCTTGTCTATGCAGGGGGTACCTCCTAGTGGCACACGCTGGACAGGAACACTTCCCATGCACACATCCTTGGGCTGATCCTCGAGCCTCACAGGAACACAAGTAACGACCTCTCCAGGGCTCTCCCCCTCTCACATCCCAGTTGGAGAGGAAGAACCATATCTGTCTCTGCCCCCATGGCACAGCTTCCCCAGCATGCCAGGCAGGGGCTGGGGGCACCACGCAGGTCACTACAGGAAGGACCACGGCTCCTGGGCACAGGTTGCGAGTCCCTCACCTCAAGCACAGAGCACCTGGCACCTGGCTCTTGCCTTCCAGCATTGCCCACAGCAGCAGTGTGGGACTGGGCTTGGCATCAGAACATCAAATTCCAAAGACCTGTGGCATGTCAACAGACTTCCAGGGAGGAGCATTTCTCCCCATCATCGCTCCCCTGATCAGGAGCAACAGGAGAGGCTGGGGGCACAGAGGGGCACACACACGCTGGAGTTATACAGGGATTTTGTTTTCCTCATCCTTTCCTTATAGAACAGAGAAAAGGGGAAAAAAGATGGAAAAAATAGCAAAATAAAGCAAACCAAATGACTCCAATTTCTATCTTAATGAATAAATGAAATGCATCCCAAGAGGCAATTAAGTGCTCCAAACCAAACATATGTCACCTACATAAAAAAAAGAACCCAGAGAGAAATCCAGCAGTTGCAATGAAGGGAAAGAGGCATCTGGGTAACTGCTGGAGAGCAGGGGATCAGGGCTGGTGCTCCCACCGTGGTGTTTGGGTCCCTCAGGAGGGGGGAGTTCCACCATTGTGGGGGTCCCAAAGGCCCAGGTGTGTTCCCAGGGGCTTCTCCTATGCTAAGGACATCATGCTGCCCTTTGCAACCATCCACTTTTGTGACCTATGGAGACTGGGACCATTTGCTCCTCCAGAGAACACCCAAGCCTATCTGATCTCCTTTCCTTTGTCCCTGTCACTGTCCTTGCAGCCTGGCTGTATCTCAGCCATCACTAGACACGTGCCCAGTTGACACTGGTGGGCTTTGCTGCTGCTGCCTGCACTTCTCTGCAGTGCACAGGGGCAGAGGGTTGTGACGTTTGGGCTGTGACGTTTGACCTTTGGGTTGTGACCTCAATCCTCATCCCAACACAGTAGCCACCCCAGGTGCACAGTCCATCTCCATGGATGTATGCCTGACCTCCATCCTCATCCCCAAATCTCCTTCAGACTCCTGTACCACTGCCAGAGCCTTGATGTTGAGGAGACACATCCAGGATGAGAAACACATGCTTCTTTCCCTTCAGTGCCCAAAACCCTCTTTTACTGGCCCAAACAGGGGGCAAAAAGACCAATGCAGTTAAAAAACACCATGGATTTTCCTGTGACAACTCATAGCAGCAGCTGCACTGAGGAAGCCCCATGCTGTCAGGACCCTGGCCTCTCAACACTCTGAGCTCTTTGGAGAAGCTGTGTTTTAGTTCTGGTGCCATGGTAAGGACAGGGCACCCACAGCAGCCCCTACATCCCCTTGCACCCCTCAGGGTCTCACAGCTGTTGGCTAGTGACAGGCTGTGAGGGAAAAGCCCCTTACACACTCTTGATCCTCACTGGGTTTTATGACCATCTTTTCCCTTTGGGAGGCCAAATCCAGACTCTTTGAATGTTTGAGTTTTGGGGTGAAGAGGGCTGAAAAGCTGATGTCACTTTTTGGAACATGGCAGGAAATCTTTCCTGATGTGGGGAAGACATGGGATTGATTCTTCTGTAGGTCTGCCCTGCCTACTCACTGTGCCTACTGCACTCTTTCGGCTGCGACAACCCCGCCCAAATCCAGAGCACTACCCTTTGCACAGCTTATCTCTCTCCTTGAGTGAGGAATACAGGTTTCCCATGGGCTGGAGAGGGCTGAGACGTTCCCTGCAGGAGCCTCCTTCTCTAGGTTCTCGGAAGGGGTCAAGTCTCTGCATCCTGCTTTTGCCTACCCTGCCCACAGCGAGCCCGGAACCTTGGGGACCATGTCAGGAGCTAATGGCAGAGAGCAGAGAGCAAACCATGGCAAGGGGCAGCCCCACAGATCCTATGGACCCTATGCCTATGGGGTGTGGGTGCTCCAGGTCTGCTCACCACTTGGCTCATGGCTGCCTGGTCCCCACGGTCAATGACCCTGAATTATTATTAATCACAGAATCACAGAATCAACTGGATTGGAAAAGACTCCTGAAATCATCAAGTCCAACCCTTGATCCAACCCTGCCGTGCTTCCCAGACCATGGCAATAATGCCACATCCAGTCTCACCTTAAATACCTCCAGGGACGCTGACTCCACCCCTCCCTGCCCAGCCCATTCCAATGGCTGATTACTCTCTCTGGAAAAAATTGCTTCCTAATATCCACCCTAAACCTCCCCTGGCACAGCTGAAGACCCAGCCCTCTTGTCCTACTGCTGGTTCCTGGGAGAAGAGCCCCACCCCCACCTGGCTACAACCTCCTGTAAGGGAGTTGTAGAGAGTCAGGAGGTCTCCCCTGAGCCTCCCCTTCTCCAAGCTCAACAACCCCAGCTCCCTCAGCCTCTCCTCACAGGACTTGTGTTCGAGTCCCTTCCCCAGCCTCTTTGCTCTTCTCTGGACCTGCTCCAGCACCTCAGGTCCAGAGTCCCCGTGCTCTGGCACTGCTCCAACCACTACCCACCATCACAGCCATCACCTAGAGCACACCCGGTCACAGCTCTCCCTGCACCCAGACACGCCCATAACAGTGTCCTCAAGCCACCCCCTGCCCCTGGCCCTGGGGCCATGCCAGCACCTCACACCAGCTCACCCTGAACAGCCCCTGTGCCCTCTGCCCTGCCAGCAGTGCTTCTCCCTTTCACTGCCATGCAATGCTCAGCCTACTCTCACCTCACAGAACAAGCACCCTGAGAGAGGAGCACCCACAGCTTCCCAGCACCCACAGTCTCCTCCAGCCTCTCACCCTAAGCAACCCTCTGGAGCTTGGTCATGGGGGACTAAGGTACCCCCATGAGGGTCCTGCCCCAGCCTGGGCCTGCCTGCGGTGCCCAAGCACTCACAGTCTGGATGTGGCTTTCCAAGATGACACAACTCTCCAAGGGGGACACAGCTCTCCGAGGCGATGCAGCTCTCTGAGGTGATGCTGCTTCAGGACGCTGCCGTCATCTGCAGGCTGGGGGACACGGGTGGCCCATGCACTGCAGGATGGGCAGAGCTGGGCAGCAGCTCTGTGACCACACTCACTGGGCACCCTGGGCTGAGAAGGGAAAACACAAGCATGAATCCAGCAAGAGGTAGAGCAAAGGAACTCGACAGGGATGCAAGTCCATCCCTGGCTTCTCCAGCCCTGCTCCAGGTGTGGCCATGGACTCATTAGTTCACCAGGAACAACCAGTCCAGTGAATAGGTGGCAGTCACACTGCTGAGGTCAAGTCCTCAATGTCACCTGAAACCCCACTGGGGTCCTGTCCAAACGGACAGCACCATTTCCCTGACTCTAGGGGCTCTGTGGCTGTCAGAGACCAAGGACTGGGCTCCGGCTTTATGAAGGTGCTCAGGAATGGCAACAGCCTCCAGCCATGCAAAACTTTTGCCTTAGAACTGCTGATACACTTAAAATCATGGATTCATTAAGGTTGGAAAAAGCCTCTAAAATCATTGAGTGCAACCATTAACCCAGCACTGCCAAGGCCACGACGAACCCATGTCTCCATGTGCCACATCCACATGCCTTTGGAACACTTCCAGGAACAGCGACTCCACCATTGCCCTGGGCAGCCTGTTCCGATGCCTGACCCCCCTTTCCATGAAATTTTCCCTAATATCCAATCTAAACCTCCCTGAGCCTGTGCACCAAAACAGGGCACCTTCCCGCTGCTGTCTGCCAGCCTGGCTCACACACCAGTGACACATGCATCTGTCCTCCCCGTGCACTTCCAAAAGAGCAGCTTACACCCTGATCAGATTAGAGGAAGAAAATTGCATTGCAATAAATCCAGGGAGGGAACTGGCTGCCGAGGCTTTAATCTGAAGGGAGCCTTCAAGATAAGAGCATTAAGTGAGGATGAAGAAGCCTTGGTGCATGGATGGTCTGAGCTGGTCCCTCATCTGAGATGCAGCAGAGTGGGGCCGGCTTGTTGTGCCTTGGCACCTGGGAGCAGCTCAGCACATCCCATCAGATATGACCAGTCTCTCCATGCCTGCAGGAGAGTGGGGAGCTCCAAGAAGGGCAGGGCACAGGACACAGAGCATTGCTCCTAAAGTACATATCTCATCTAAGGAGCTTGAAATCCCAAGTGGGAAGAAGGACAGCACAGTCCTCACTGGAAGACCTTAGAGTAGGGTGGAATCTGTTCCACAGTCCGTCTTTCCAGTGAGGGGATCTGGCACCTCCCAGCTCCGGCCGTACTTCACTGGTTTCCCTTCTCTGGGAAGTCCTTCTTCTATCTCTGGAATGTGGGCCAAGAGGTAAAGTGCACTCTGCAGGGCTCTGCTCCTCCTTCAGAGCCTCAGACTCCCTGAGAGCCATCCCCACCCAGGTGACCTTCAGCCCCAGCCCATGCACCAGAGATGAAATAGGAGCTGCTGCAGCAAGGCAGGCACAAGCTACTTGCTCTCCAACTTGCTCCTCTGGGAAAGCCAGGCACTCTTCCTACCTCATGTCCCTGTAGAGATAACCCCCACAGCAGCACCAGGGGAGAGGGAGGGAAGCAGTGTCCACCTTGGATGAAAGCTGAGGAGAGCCATCTGCTCCCATACATGGTTTGCACCTGAAGAACCTGTGTCAGATGGGCAGAAGCCACCTGGAATGTGATCAGTGGTGAGATCTCAGGGGGAAGCCCCCTCTCCTGCCACAGTGACCAGTTTGGCAGCAGTGGGGACTGAACATGGGGGCAGCGGCAGGCATGGGCCCTCCTGTGCTCTGCTGCCTCAGCCCCGGCTCAGCTGGAGATGGATGGAGACAGCCCTGTAGCCTGGTGTAAGTAATTGAGGGAAGAACATTTGTAAGGCAGGAGACAGCTGGATTAAAAAGGTGAAGCCCAAAAAGCCTTAAATGAAAAGAGAATCATTGATGATGGATGAGAAAGCAGTACCCGAGTCCAGCTTCTCCCTGGATGTGCTGGTGAACAGCAGCAAGGCAAGAAGAGCTGACATCAAACCACCGAAAGAACTTGGGCAGCCACAGGGGCTTAGAATCATAGAATCACCGAGGATGTAAAAGCCCTCTAAGATCATCAACTCCAACCCTTAATCCAGCACTGCCAAACCCACCACTAAGTCAAGTGTCACGTTCCCACACTTTTTGAATGCTTCCAGAGATGGTGAACTCCACCACTGCCCTGGGCAGCCTGTTCCCATGCCTGACCACCCTTTCCATGAAGAAATTTTCCCTAATATCCAACCTAAACCTCCCCTGGCACACCTTGAGGCTATTTCCTCTCATTCTGTCACTTGTTACCTGGGAGAAAAGCCTGACACCACCACCCCCTACGGCTCCATGCTCCTGTCAGGGAGCTGTAGTGAGCAAGAAGGTTCCGCCTGAGCCTCCTTTTCTCCAGGATGAGCCCCCCCAGCTCCCTCAGCTGTTCCTGGTGCTCCAGACCCATCTCCAGCTCCATTTCCCTTCTCTGGACACACAGGCTGTGTACCAGGTGTGCCCAGGTGACACTGCTGCTCTGCACAGCCCCACCGGTGCCTCTTCCCCTGTGGTGCCAGGCCCTGGCCCTGCCTCTGCAGAGCAGAGCTCCCCAAACATCTGTTGTGTGCTTCTTGAGGGCACCCAGAGACCACATGGATACACTAGAAAGGTCATTACTGCAGTTTGCTTTGCTAATTGCTGCTGATCAAATGTTTTCTTGGCAAGGGGGGAAATACATTTGGGTTGAAAAAAAGTAAATTGAGTTTGTAAGACAGAAGAATTCCAAACTTCTCTGTTTGCACCAGAGGTTGAGCAGACACAGCCCCCTGTAAAGGCTGTGTCAAGGTGAGGTGGCCTGGTCAGAGCCTTGAGGTCCCAGCCAAGATGGGGAGAGAGTGGAGGAGCCAAGGTGAGCCACTGCCTACAACTGAGGAGGGTCAGACTTGTCAGCTCTGGAGTGGCCTCCTCGTCCCATCACAGGGAGGACAGAGAGGAAGGTCACAGTCTCATCACTCCAACATCCCCCTTTTTGACTTTCCCTATTCTTGTGTTACCACTGCAGTCATTTGACCCTGGGCCCATCGCAGGGCACAAACTGCTGTGCCACCTCCCTATCTGACATCAGACCACTGCCATGCCACCTCCACACCCTCCTGGCACAGCCCAGGGATCATCTCCCCACAAAGACCAAGGCAGCCTCCAACAGGCTCTAATTCTTGTTCCCTCAGCCCCAAACACCAACCAGAGCCTCCCCGTCCCAGCTGAATTTGGTTGTGGGCAAGCTGGAAAGGACAGGGGGGATGTGTGAACTCCAAAGGTTCAGACAGTATCCCAACAAGGCAAATACCCCCTAAAACGGCCCCCAGCAGCTGTATGGCAGTGCAGGGGTTCCCAGCGCTCCTTGGAGGTGAGGAATAATCTCACACCGCTGGGGTCTGTGATGGGAGCACACAGCAAACCCTGGGCCCCAGGAAACCCTAGTGGGGGGTGAGGCTTAGGACCCCCATCCCAGACTGCTGGAGGAAGTGGGAGCAGCTCCTGGGCTCATGGCCAGGTCCTTCAGGGGAAGCAGAAGGAAACCCAGATCTGAGCAATGGCCCCTGGCTGGGAATGCCAGAGGGAAAATCCATGTGTCTGCATCAGGCGTGGATCCAGCCCCCTCATACACCTCATCACCCACAGCTCCCTCCCACAGCTGGTGTCCCCTCCATGCAGCACCACAGGCAGGAGTACACGGACCCTGGCATGGGGAAGGGGCACCTGGGGCTGATGGGAAGCAGCTGCTGCAGGTGCTTCCTGCAGGGTACTGTCATCGCTAAGGGACACTGCCATCACTGAGGGGCACTGCCATCACCATGAGGCACTGTCATGGCTGAGGGCACCGCCATTGCTGAGTGTCACTGCTATTGCTGAGGGTCACTGCCATTGCTGAGGGTCACTGCCATCACCGTGGAGCACTGCCATCACTGAGGGACACTGTCATTGCTGAGGGACACTGCCCATCACTGCGGGGCACTGCCATTGCTGAGGGACACTGCCATTGCTGCAGGGCACTGCCATCACTGCCCGCCTCGCCAGACTGTTCCCTCCATCTGCCGAGCCCAGCACAGTTATTTCGTGTTTCCCAGTTGGATCAGATCGACTCTTCCCCTTTAATGCAATGAGCGCGCTGAGCTGGAACAAACCTGGTCTGTGTGCAGAGGCCGGGCAGGGTATCGGGGGCACTGTGGGGGCCCCGTGGGGAGCCACAACCAGGACAGGTCTGGCAGCCAGCACAGCCCCAGCTCCCACCCTGTACCTCACATGTGCCCACACACACCTCCCCACCGCTCCAGGGCTGAGGACCTGAGCATGGACAGGTACCTCTGGAGTGAAGAGCTTCCTCCTCAGACCTCAATCCAGGCACAGCTCTGCTCTTTCCCTCCTTTCCTTGCCCATTTCCCATGCTGCTTGACCGTCTTTCCAGCTAATTACCCCGCCGTCCTGCGGGCACAAGCCACGTGGCAGCTGGCATCTGCACCGGCTCCTAGAAATGACCTTGGCAGCTCAGAGGACAGTGGGAGCCTTTCTGCCTTTCAGGTTTCCCCTGAGGCAGACAAGGATCCTCCAACGGGAGGGACAATGTGCACTTCCAGCCCCGCAGTTGCTGCTCTCCAGTGCGAGCTCAGTTCTGCCAGCTCCAGAGGAACTGAGGCTGCAGTTTCCGTGCTGGGACTGTCACCTCCACTGGGACCCCCCAGCACCATTCCCCTGAAGAAACTTCCTGGCTAGATTTACTACCAGTCTCAGGCTTGGAAATCTTTCTCCCCCACTTTTCCAACCCCAGTTTCACGGCAGTACAGCCCAGAGACAGGTCTGGTTGCATCCCCGTGGAAGGTGTGCTGTGGAGAGGGGACTCAGCCACACTGTGGAGGAGCAAGAGTTGGATGTGGAGTCCTTTAGGGAGCAATTTGGGTGGGTGGTATCACTGCCACTGTCCCAAAGCGCTTCTTCCCTAGTGTGAGGTGAGGTGGAGCAGAGAGGAGGAAGCTCAGTAGAAGACACACTGAAGCTCTCTGGGATGACAGCCCTTGGTAACACTCAACCTTGACCTGACAGAACACCCCCAGAGCCCCATGGCTGGGAGACTCCCAGGGTGGAGGATCAGCAGGCACCAGCTGGTACAGCTGTGCTGCCCTGCTGGTCCCAGAGAGGACAACGCCACATGGAGCCAAGGTCCAGCTGCAGTCACAGGCAGTGCCAGGACATGTGTAGGGATGGATGGGGCATTCCCTCACCTGGGCAGAGGAGGGGATGTGGGACGCCCTTGGCAGCTTGCATCCTGCCCTGCTGGGAGGAAGGGCTGGGAGGATGGGCAGCAGGCAGGATTGACATGCTGAGGGGTGGACATGCTGAGGGATTCCAGAGAATGAGGGTTCCATGGGGCTGCCCATCCATGGAACCAGGCCAGAGCCAGGTCAGTGCCCAGCCAGCTTTGTTTCACACCTCCACTCAGCCCAAATTTGTTCTGACTGGAGTGCCAAAGGCTCATCTGCTTCCCAAGCTTCTGTGGCACTTTGGGAAATGCCCCCTACAAGTGACACATTCCCAGGTACTTGGGGTGCACGGGGGTGAGGTGCTGGACTCCTCAGGAACTGAGATGGTGGCACAAGTGTCCCCATCCTGAGGACCTCAGCACCCTCCTTACTGGGTTGCTGGCTTCCCCTTGGGCCTCACCTGGGTCCAGCTGTCTGTGCCGATGGGTTTCCTTCAGTTGCCTCCCCAAACAAAACCCGCCAGCTCCCTCCAGCTATCATATTTGCAGATTCCTTTTGCTTAAAATGATAACCAAGCCCCCACCATGAGGGGCTTGCTCCTGCCCTACTGTAATAAAGAGGGAAGATGAAAAGACCAGGGGAAAAATTGCTTCTGCAGCACCTCACTGTTGCTCTAGCTCTGTGCTCTCTGTCCTTATTCCTCATTCTCCTTTCCAGGAGCTGTCTGTAACCCTTTGATAACACTCTCCTCTCTCTCAAAAGCTGGGAGTCCCCTCCTGTCTGTGTCACCAGAGACACGTCACAGGACACATGACACTTTGATGTCAGGATAATGTAGAGACCCAGCACCGTGTGCATGTGTGACATACAAATGGCCAGTTTTGTCCCAGATTTTGTAATGCAGGGAGAAAAAGGGAAAACTAGGGGGGGAAAAAATCTTAAAATGAATTCTCCCTGTCCAACACATGCACATAGAATTGCTCTGGGCAGCCTGGGGCACCAGAGCCAGTGCTGAGCCAGGGACATGCAGGGCCCTGCAGACTCTGGGGGTCCTGCACATCCCCCTGCCCTGAGGGGGGCTCTGAGCCCTGGGGACGGCCCTGACAAGTCTCTGTGCCCAGAGGTGACACCTTGCAGCCTGGTGAGTGTGGGGCAGCTGCCAACCACCCCCTTACAGCAAAACAAGCAGCTCCAAACCCTAGGTTTGGCCAAAAGCTGTTTGAAGATGGATTTGCAGGAACACCTCACCCACTGGCAGTGCAGGTACCAGGGCTGCCCTGTTGAGCCTGGCACCTCCAGCAGCCCATGTCCCTGTGGGGCTGCTGCCAGCAGCCCTGGAGTCCCTGCTCCAGGCTGGCAGGTGCCTGTGGAGCCCCCAGAAATCTTCCACTGTTCCCTCTGTACAGCTCCTCTGACTGAGGAGGGGTTTCTCTGATTCACATGAGCTGGGACATTCCTGGTTAGGATGGAGGACAATCCCCTTCCCTGCTCTGCCAGTGTGGGAGCAGCCCTGGCTCCGGCCCACAGCCCCAGCCTTGATAAACCTCCCCAGCCCCAGGGACCAAGCCCTGACCCCTCCAGTCCCACATGGTTTGGGACAAGCACAGGCAGGAATTGTCCTAAGAGGTAGTTTGGATGCATCCAGCCCCAAAGAAGATAGGTGGGCACAAGGAAGTCTGTTCTTAGACCCTAGGGTCGCCCCCTGACTTTTGGCCTCAGTGCCAGCAGGGACACAAACAAGTGCAGACGTGGTCGAACCATGCAGGATGAACAGAGCAGCCCCCACAGACCCAGCGTGCTGCATTCCCCCAGGCCCCATGGCATGCAGCACTGTCAGGAAAGCAGGTAGAGCTCAATGTCCCCCATGGTCCCCTCCCCACCTCTCACACTCCAGCATTGTTTCATTTCAGCCTTCACATCCTGCTCCTGCAATGGCTTCACAACCAGCTTGGCACATGCACCCTCCCAGGTACCTCTGCAGGCCAGACCTGTGTGTGCTGCCAGTGCATGGAGGGAGAGGGTTTTGATCCTACTGACCCCCTAGTTCATCTAAACCAGTGCCAATGCTGGTGTCAGCATACCCACTGCACATGGAGTGGCTGGATCCAGATCCACTGCAGGAGGGGAGGACCTGTGGTGGGTTAGCCCCTGGTTTGCCTAAACCAGCCAGTGAATGCCTGGGGCCACCAACATCTCTGTGGGGAGTGTGACAAGTGTGGCAGGCTGGAAGGCAAAGCCCATGGCAGTGATGACAAGCTCCTTGTGACTATCTCCTCTCTGGATGGGCAATGTACAAAGGTCCTGCTCCATGGTGACTCTGCTCCACACAGTGACCCTGCTCCTCATGGTGATCCTGCTCCTCATGGTGATCCTGCTCCTCAT